>NW_022437072.1:68502-124027 GCF_009761245.1 Sapajus apella | reverse complement strand
ATCAAGCAGAGGATTTTACCAGCTATATTGGCAGATCTAGTATGTATTTTGTTAGCAAAAAGTTTTATTTTTACATTTTAAGATCATTTCACATGATATATCTCAGTTTAAAAGATGGGACCAATTCTTAAACATGCTATGTCTTAGAAGCAGATGTCCAAGTTTATCATAAAAATGAGCAAAATCAATTTTCTTTACAACCAAATGGCAACATCTGATTTTACATCTTGGAATTCATTGCAGGTAAATGAGCGTGATCGTCTCCTAAGATTTGTTGGTCTCTTAGGTCTTCCTTCAATTAAGTCTAAATAGATGTCAGATTTCAAAAAACGTGTATAACTGTCTTGTTCCATGAGCTGGTACACTCTGCTTTGTGCAGCATCAAAACAGTGAGGGGTGGGTTGAGTGATGCTCTTTGTAATGACATCTTTGGTGTGAAAATCAAGGTTAACCTGGATAAACAGGACAAAAAAAGTATAATTATAGTTAATATGCTTATGTAAAAAACTTTGAGAAACAGCACAGGACTAATGCAATGTTGGAGTGGGCATAGTGGGTTTGGAAGCTGATATAATTTGGATGTGCACACGCCGCCCAAATCCGATGTTGAGTTGTACCCCCAGCACTGGAGGTGAAGCCTGGTGGGAAGTTACTGGAGATGGGGGTGGATTTCTCGTGAATGGTTTAGCACCATCCCCTTAGTGCTGTCCTTGCTATGGTGAGTGGCTTCTGGCAAGGTCTGACTGTTTAAAGGTGTGTGGCACCTCACTCTCTCTCTTGTTCCTGCTCCTGACATGTGAGGTAACTGCTCCCTCTCTGTGTTAGCCATGATTGGAAGCTTCCTGAGATCTTCTCAGAAGCAGATGCTGAGCTAGTTAAAGTTCTTTTCTTACAAATCACCTAGTCTCAGGTGTTTCTATTTTTACTAGCATATATCAAAAACTTCATTCTCTCTGTGGTGGATATTCCATTCTACGGGTATGCCTCGTTTTGCTTATCCATTCATTTGGGACAGTTGAGACAATTGAGTTTTTCCACATTGTGGTTATTGTGAACATTGCTGTTGTGAACACTGGTGTTTATGGCAGTGCAAGAATGGCCTACTGTGGATGCTTGTGTATTTTCCTCTGTTCTGGACCAGCATTTCATCTGGGTCATCTCTCCTGGTATTCCTGGTCCTTCTTAGTCTCCACTAATTTAGAATAATGGAATATTGCAATGCTAAGGATCATAGAAATAATTAAAGCTTAACTTACTTTCAAATAAGGTAACTAAACCTCACAGAGGTTAAATTATTTGAATCATGAGAAAGAATAAGAACGGGCATATTTCAGATTTTAATATGAGGCTTCTATTGATTCCAGTGCTCATTTCATTATGTTATGATGCTTTCTTCCAAGCAAACATGTGCTGCAGTATGAATGTGTTTTAAAGATATAAAATTCTTTAATGCCGTGGATTATAGCACTACATATGTATCTGGTTCTAATGGTGGTAGGTTTTCAGGTAGGGCTTTCTTTCCTCTTGCTCATAACACAGTGCAACTGGCTGCCTTTAAAAAAAAAATCTATGTAAAACATTGGTTTTGGGAGAAGCGCTATTTATAAAACATATAATAGAAACATAGAAGTCTTATTTAAATAATATTTGAGGGCAGTCAAGTCATATTAGCTAGTCTTATAACCATTTTAGCAATTGTATCACAATTACTTCACACTGAGTTTGGAGGAAAAGAAATCTCAATTGTTTTCCACTTGAAAACTTGCCTAGTTAGGTTTGCTTCATCTCTCTATTATAAAAGTTTTCTTTAAACTTGTCTTTAAAGTAGCCCTGAAGCAAACAAAACTCTGTATAAATAGATGAGCCAAAATTAAAATGTGACATGATGCAAACTTCTTGATTTCTCTTGATTTCATCACTTACAGAAAACTTTAGTTTCTATAAGAGGTTGCTTGTGCTAAAGTGATTAATAGGAAGAAGTGAATGAATCTAAATGTTGCAATTAATTCTATTCACTTTTAGTCCAGATTGAAAATAACTCTGAGGAGTGACTTTAATCATCCTTTTCCTTCTATGATAATATCTCACAATGTATTCCATTTGTATGGATAACTCTATATGAATAATTATCTTTGCTCAGGCAACATCATGAACATTCGGGTAGAATATATGGGGGTACAAATTTGATAAAAGCAGATTATCTCAAAAGTTTAGCTCTGAATAGACATTTCTTAAAAAAAAGACATAAAATGCCATTTTAGACAAAATGCTCAACACCACTACCCATCAGGAATATGCAAGTAGAAACCGTAATGAGATATCAACTCACTGCAGTTAGAATGGCTATTGAAAAAGACAAAAAATAACAAATGTTGGTGAGGATGTGGGGAAAGGGAAACGCATGCACTGTTGGTGGGCGTGTAAATTAGTCCAGCCATGACAGAAAATAGCATGAGAGCTCCTCAAAATGAAAAATGAAACTACCACATGATCCAGCCATTCTACTTATAGGTATATATCTAAAGGAATTGAAATCAGCAAGTTAAAGAAATATCTACATTCTCATGTTTATTCTAGCACTATTCACAATATCCAAGAGATGAAATCAACCTAAATATCTATCAAAGGATACATGTATAAAGAAAATGTGGTATATATGGAATATTCATGAGATATATAAAAATGAAACTCTGTCATCTATGACAACATGAATGAACCTGGAGGACATTATATTAAGTGAAATAAGCCAGGCTCACAAAGGTAAATACTACATGATGTGACTTGGATGTGGAATCTAATAAAGCAGCTCACATACAAGTAGAGAGCAGAATAGTGGTTAGCAAGGGCTAGGTAAGGTAGGAAGGATGGGAGAATGGGAAAGGATTGATCAACAGGCACACAGATAGATAGGAAGAATAAGTTCTAGTGTTATATTATGTAGTAGGGTGAGTACAGCAAATAATAATACATGGTATATTTCAAGATAGCTAGAAAAGAAGATATTGAATATTATCACCACAAAGAAATGATAAATCTTTAATTTGATGAATATGCTAACTCTGATTTTATCATTATTCAATGCATACATGTATCAAAACATCACACTGTATCCCATTAACATGTATAATTATTAAATGTCAATCATAAAATAAAAATAAGTTGGGAAAATATAGTTCACATATTTAAAAATAAAATTATTATCTTAAAAGTTTTGAAAGCAGTTATGCATTTTACAGTTATCTTTACTGTACCTCTTGTGGAGCATCAGTCTGTATAAATTTCTCATATATTGCTTTTGCTTTAAGGTGAATTTGTTGAGGTTCCTTGCTTTTCTTGAAATCTTCACAAGCTATCCAAAATTCAATATTTTCTTCACTAAATTCAGTTTTAAGAAACCTGGTAAAAGCCTCCAGTCCATCTATCAAGAAAATAAATGATACGACTATAAAATAATATTAATGTTGGAAACATTTACTGATTGACAATGAAGCATAATTGCAAATATTAACAGAAAAGCTACATATTCCCTGTAATGTAGCACCGTAGCACACGTCTTCCACAATATACGTGAGAGACCTCATGTAGTTTTCACAACTATAAAAGGCAAGCATTATTCCCGTTGAAATAAGGCCAGTGTCTCACTCAGGCTTAAGTTTGACTTTAGGCCTAAGGGTAAGAGGGACCCTTTACAATGGACGTCACTTTGTGTCTTTTTTTTTTGAACAACCCCCCCACCCCAGATTTATATAGCTTAACATTTTCCCTGATCTAAAGAGAAATGTCAAAAGAATACCTAGGACATATACACAAGCACCCACCCCAATGAACTCAGATAACCTAAAAGAAAAAAGGGCAACGTTCTGTTCAACGGAGAAAATTATCTTGGCTTCTGGAAGATGTTCCCACCTCCCATTCCACGTCCTCTTCCTCTTGCGGCCACATGGGCACCTTTCCCCGGCCAGCCCCTGAGCCTTAGTTTTTATTTTTCATGCCCTCTACCATGAGCGCATTCTTCAGCGTGTCAGGCAAAATCAGAAAGGGAATTTCGCTGCCACGGATGACTCTGTGTCTCTTTTATCCATTCCCCTCCCAGAGTGTGAAGGGCGATTCCACAGTGTCAAGAAGCCATTACAGTTGGAACGAATCCTACCTACTTCCACACCAGGACTCTGGTATTCAGGATCTTGGGATTCCCTGACTAAAAGCTCTGTGCTTCCAGCATTTGCACAGTGTTTTTTCCATGTCCATCTACCAAAAACAAAAACACACAGACTCACTGGTATTCATACCTCAGGCCTGAGTATGAACAAGGTTTTAATTTGCAGCCTGGAGTGTGTACTCAAATGTGCAAAGAGCTGCTCACAGAAACCAAATAATGGGTGGAAAGGAAAACATGGTAAGTGATGTTTATAGAGTAGAACTGTTAAGTGTCTGAACATTTTAAATTCAAACATAATCTTCCAAGTGGCTTACAAAGTATATTTGTAATATATATATTTTAAACAGTTACACATACAGTATGGGGCCTCTTTTTCACTTTTTGTCTTGCCCCATAAATGTTAGGGGCAGGTATCAAGTCTTACGTAACACTGCTTGGGCTCAAATTCATGTTCATTTAGTTACTATTTGGCCCTAAGCATTATTACCTTTTCTTTCTGTATCTTAGTTTTTTCAATATTCGAAATTAAGATAATAATGATCCCTACCTCATAGGGCTGTTGAGAGAATTAAATGTGTTAAAATGCACAAAGTGTTTTGAACAGTAAATAGGACATATTAAGAACTCCCTAAGGATTTTAGTAATGGTGGTTGTGATGATGATGGTAATCTTGATAATTTTTATTTAAGGCTCACCAAGATGACATTTACATAACTAAAAAAGTGGCAGACTTTGGATTCAACCCCAAGGCAATGTGACTTCAAAACTGGGGCTCTTTCAACTATTTTTTTAACAGTATGCTTATTTTTAAGCCTTTTAAATTAACTTTTAAAAGGCTTTTTTATTTAGAGAAAATTATAGATTTACGTGAACTCGTAGGAAATTACAAGAGAGACCCCATGTACTCTTTAGACAGTTTTCACCAATGTAACAACTTTCAACTGCAGCGAAATATCACAGCCAGATAGTGACATTAATTAATATAATCAAGATACAGAAAATTATGAGTATAATTCATGTTGCCCTTTTATAATCACATTACATCTCCCCACATGTAACTCCTTTTAACCCCAAGGAACCACTAATCTGGTCTCCATTGCTATAATTTTGTCAATTCACGAATGTTACATAAATTAAATCATACAGTATATGTTGTTTGAGATGTTTCTGTTTTCCACGCAGCATGATTCTCTGGAGATTGATTCAGGCTGAGGCATGTATCAGTGGTGTGTTTCTTTTTGTTGCTGTATTATATTCCATGATACGAATATACTACCATTTGTCTAACCTTTCTGCCATTGAAGGAAACATGGAGTTATTTTTGTTTTTTTAGTTATTACAAATAAATCTACAATAAACATTTATGTATAGTTTTTAAAAATGTACACGAGTCTTTACTTCTTTGGACTAAATTCCAAGAGGTGAAATTGCTTGTGTGTATGGTAGTTGCACTATAGGAATGTTGAGGGAATGGAAATATGTTCCTAATGGATTTTTCAGATAAACTTTCTCGGAGTAAATCACATTTGAGTTGGATTTAAATGAGTTTTAGCAATCTTTCTTTAGATTCGCTCTTACTCTCTAGTTATAGCCTATTTCTCTTTCTGTTCTCCTTATGTAAGTTATTGCATAAGGAAATATCATGAGTCCCATCTGGACTTCCCACTTGGCAGCGTCTGATATTACTGACCCCTCCTTTTTCAAATACTCGTCCACATGGGACTGTAGGATGCCGTATCTCCTAGTTCCTACTGTCTGATCGTTTATTTGTGTGTTGTCTGTTTAGGTTTAGCTCCCTTTGATCCCCTTAAATGTGATGTTTGCTAAAATTATTTCCTTTATGACTGTAAAGGAAATAATTTCCCTCTTTTTTTTCCTTCCTTCTTTTCCTTCTTCTTTCCTTTATCTTCCCCATTCTCCCATATTCTCTCTTGAAATTTTTCCTGAACTCCTTTTTTTCTCACATCCGACTGTACTTTATGCATCTGGTTAACACCTGCAGACAAAATGAGGCATTACAAACAATTCTGAAAAGCAAAGTTTTTTTGTTTTACATGTTGATAGTATTAAAATATTTTAATCTTCTTACAAGAAATCATTTTTTAAAATCTTAACTTCCAATATTCCTCTAGCTACTGACATATCTTTTCTCCCTACAAATATAAAATCTTTGATTACGTTTTCCACACTTAGTTTCTTAATCCCCTTTATCTCATTGACTTCCCAACAGACAAAAACGTGGTTTCTATTCAACACTTGACTTAAATTATTGTTGCCAAACTGATTTAATGTTATACTTAGTGAACATTTTTTTCCAGTCCATATGTTATTTCATCTCTCTACAACAGCAGGCATGGTAGAGAATTGCCTGCAATTCTCTTCAATGGCAGCTAAGCTCCAGAGTTTCCTATTACACCTCTGACTATTGCATCCCCAAATCCTTCTCAGTTTATCCTTCTTTATCTTTCCCTTAAATTCGTTTCCTGAAAAATTACTTCAACACTCAAATTCAGTCGATATGCAGATGATTCTTAGAGCTTATTTCAAGTCTCTTTCTTGGGTTCCAAGTTCATGTCAACCAACATGTGAAAAGCATATTGAATTGACCACTGAATTAGTCATATCAATGGCGCATTCATCATCTTTACCCAAAACCTTCCCGGCATACATTTCCCACTTAATGACACTACCCACTCAGGGTGCAAACTGGACCCTGGCATTTATTCTCAGGGGTGCTTAATCTTCCTCTTACCTCACACACGGTTGATAATCAAATCTTATAAAACATCCTCTTTCATATATCTGACATCTGTCTTTTTATTTTTGTGCAATCTGTAATTACTTTTATTTAGACCAGAATTATTTCTCACACAAATTAGTATAAAAACCTCCTAACTGGTGACTTTGACTTTAGGATTTCCTTGTCTCTTCCTCCAGCCTCCCAGTGAATTATCCACATTCTAGTCAATAATATCTTTCTACAGTACACATTTTATTATGATTCTTTGTTGTTTAAAATTTCCCAATAGCATTCATGTCTTCCTGCTACATTTGTTTACATTGATTTAAGCTCCACTCACAGAGAAACATGTATAGTTGCATTCATGTGCCATATTCCTGAATCTCTTAGGTTTCGCTCCTGATGAGAACACATTTCCCTTCCTATTCTAATTCCTTAAAGCAATTTTATTAATCTGGTCCATACAGTCTATATTCATTGAGGTTTAAAGTATATTTCAAGTCTGGGAAGACTTCACCAATCTCTCAAGAATAAGCTGGGTGCCCTTCATATATGGCCTTCTAGCGTGCTGGGTAAACTTAAACTATTGTGCTACAGTTGCCTGTTAACTGTTTTCCAGGCCACACTGTAAGATACATAAGATGAAGACCCTTGTCTAATTTGCCACGAAATTTCCAGTACCCAACATGAAAAATGACCCAATAATTAGTTAATAATACTAAAATAAATTATCAGCAAATAATTGAACTGATGATAAAAAATACAGGATTGTTTTTTAAAAACATGAAACAGTTCCAGGAAATGTTTTATGTCTTAGAAATATCAGACTATTATATTTACAAGAGACATGGGCAATCAGAGCTACTAACATTACAAAGCAAAAAGTAAAACAAAAATCCACAAAATTTTGTCCTATTTTGAATATGGACAGAAACATGTAATTAAAAATATACCAGTTTATTTAAAAAGTCAACTCTTAGCTGGATGGCATTAAACATTTAATTAATGTTCTAGTTTCATGCTTGGCAAGCAAAATTTTTATTACAATTTGGCTGCTTCAATCATATGAAAAGGTAGAGAAGTGGCTATCAGTGACAGTTTTATTTCTGAATCTGTATTATTAGTTTGGAATTCAGCCTCATGAGTTTTGCCAATTTGAGCCTTCTACTGAGAATTGGGTCCTTCCTGGCCTGCTAACAAGATGACAGCATGAATTTTGAGAACGTGTGAGGCTGGAGTTTGTGGTAAATTCCAGTCTCTATGACTTTGGACAAGCTGACAAACATTTCTGGAGGTACACTGCTCTCTCTCGAATGTCACCATGAGTTATTTAAACATAACATATTTCTTACTTTGGTCAACCATTTTATGAAATATGTTTGTTTGCAAACTGAACTCCCCACAAAATAACTCATTAGTTCATTGAAACAATATTGATCACATGCTATGTTCCAGACATTCTGGTCTAGGTAGTAGAGACAAGCAATTTAAGAAGTGGACAAAGTCCTCGATTTGATAGTTAATCTGTAGAGCCCTACCTTAAATAGAAGAACACGTTACTATTGAACTATGAAGGAGAGTCATTGCAAAGTAAGAGGAACCAGCGTTGTTCTCCTATCACAAATAACTGTAAAACTAGACACAATATTGAGGCAGTCATTTTCAAACAACACACCTGGCACCAGGTGAGAAGAAAAACACCTGAAGTGAGTGCTAGGTTTGCCCTGGCTTTCTACCTGGGGGCATTTTTAAGACTGAAACGCATGAAGACGAGGCTGAGCAAAGTAAGAAGTCTTGCTGAATTGAAAAGACAGAGATAAGAGTTCGGGCATTATGATTACTTGGAATTTGGGGGTCAGGGTACTGGAAAGGGGAGACGTGCAGAAGGTACAGGATAGCTTTGGTGCCCTTGTACCAACTTGTTCGCGCTCTTTCTCACTTGTAGTTCTCACCCTGAGACAAGAAGAAATGAAAGGAATAACCCTGCTCTGTTCCTGTGCCACCATAAAATAGGCTCTTCTTTGACACTTTAGCCCAGGGATACCTGTATTCCTTGGGGCATGCAACCCAGGACAGGCTGCTTTCTGGGATCCCTCAGCTGCAGTGCAGTTGGAACATCACAGACAAGATTTAATTCACTCTTAGCAGCTTTCCTGAGCGTTGGGGGAGCAGCTCATTATGAATACTAGGCTTCTCTTATCCCTTGCTGCCGTGTGTCAGTCCTAAAGTCGCTTTGCCTAACTAGTTGTATCCGTGTTCTATCATACTGGATTTGTGCAAGTAATCAAAATTGTAGCCCAGGATATAGGTGGCTTGAATAGTGACCAGTGCAAAGCGATTCTGCGTATAAAAGGACCCAGAAGCCTGCATGCGGTTTTCCTGCAGAGCCTTCACTGAGGGCTGAGCTGCACATGAGCAGGGCAAATTTTGTGAAGTCTTGACGAGGATACCCGCTATGAGACTGAGGTAAATGGAGATATGAGAGTTTTGATAGGTCTGGATGACGTTGGATTTCTGGCTCTTGGGACAGATGCCAAAGAAAGGTCATGTTTCTGGTCATGTTTCTGTTTTTTCCTGGTGCTAAGAAAGGTCTTGGCCTAATACTAAGAAAATTCTGAGAGATACCAGCCTTAAAGGATCAAACTGGCCAGAAAAAAATCAAGAGGATACAATAGTGATTTAATTAATTTCCAGAAAGATGATTTGATACTCTTTAAAGGAAGACCACACAATCTACTCCTGCGTCTTCCTCCATGGTCACATACAATAAAAAAATTAGTCGTGTAAGGATATTTTCAAAACTCATGATCAATATTTTGTTTGATTACAAAATATCAATAAAAAGCAATTATGAGGTATCTAAAATGCTGGGAATAGCCAGCAAAAACTTTAAAAGAGCCCCTATAATATTTTTTAAATACAAAGGTTAAAAAAGACATGAGACAAAATTTAAATTATAAAAAATAATCACATTGAAATTCTGGAAATAAAATGTAAAATATTTAAAATTCAAAAATTATTAGATGGTCGTGGCAACAGATTAAAGACTGCAGAAGGGATGGGTGTGCAAGCAGACAGTTGGGCAGAAGATAGATTTACTTCATCTAAATAAGGTAGGAAAGGAGGAAAAGAAAAAGAACAACAACAAAATGAGGAAACAAAGGGAAAATAAACAGTAAGATGTTAGATGCAATCCCATGTGTATCAAGGATGATATAACATTTAAATGAGCTAAACATTCCAATTAGAAGTCAGAGATTATATGACTGGGTTAAAAAGTAAAAACAGACTATATATTGGCAATAAGAGACACATTAAATAAAAATGTCAGGAAGATGAAGAAAAAGGATAAAAATGTTACACTGCAGAGGTTAAGCATAAGAAATCTTAATAAAAAATCTTCACGTGTCTTGAAAAAGTGACTTCAAAATAAAGAGTATTTCTATTTTTTAATTTTTAAGTGGCCAATTATTACTAGTGCATAACAATCCTAAATATATATGAACTTAATTTAGAGCTTTAAAATACGTAAAGCAAACCAACAGAACTAATAGAAGTAGAAAAAAAAATCACAATTTAGGTGTATATTTTAATTATGCTTACTCGTTAATTCATGGAAAAAGCAGACAGAATATCAATGACAGTATATAAACTTAAACATTGTTAACTAAATTGACTTAATTGACAATTACAAATGCTCTACCCAACACATCTTTCCAAATGCACAAAGACAGGCTATGTGTTAGACTCATGAGTCTAAATAAATTTCAAAAAGCTTGATACCTTACAAACATGTCCTTTGCCCACAAGGGGTTTGAATTAATAATTGACATTAGTACATACATACAAACAAAACGAAAACAAATATTTGAAAATAAGCACACAATAACCAATATGTTTGTGATAAATAGGTGTTAAACACAATAAACTAAGTGTTAAAGAAATGACGAAAAAACAAACCCATTCAAAAGTGGGTGAAGGATATGAACAGACACTTCTTAAAAGAAGACATATATGAGGCCAACAAGCATATGAAATAATGCTCATCATCACTGGTCATTAGAGAAATGCAAATCAAAACCACAGAGATACCATCTCACACCAGTTAGTGTAGCAATCATTAAAAAATCTGGAGACAGCAGATGTTGGAGAGGATGTGGAGACATATGAACACTCTTCCACTGTTGGTGGGAGTGTAAATTAGTTCAACTATTGTGGAAGACAGTGTGGTGATTCCTCAAGGACCTAGACATAGAAATTCCATTTGACCCAGCAATCCCATTACTGGGTATATACCCAAAGGATTATAAGTTATTCTATGATAAAGACATATGCACACGTATGTTCATTGTGGCACTGTGTACAATAGCAAAGACCTGGAACAATCCCAAATGCCCATCAATGATAGACTGGACGAAGAAAATGTGGCACATATACACCATGGAATACTATGCAGCCATAAAAAACGATGAGTTCATGTCCATTGTAGGGATTTGGATGAATCTGGAAAACATCATTCTCAGCAAACTGATACAAGAACAGAAAACCAAACACCACATGTTCTCACTCATAGGTTGGTGTTGAACAGTGAGAACACATGGACTCAGGGAGAGGAGCATCACACACTGGGGTCAGTTGAGAGGGGCTCTTTTCCTAGAAAAGAGGAAAAATACATGTAATAGAAAAACTATAGAGAAGATTAACAGAGCCAAACCTGGTTCTGTTAAAACATTAATAAAATAGAACCCCTACCAAGAAGACTCTTGCATTACGAAGCAAACCATAAATAATACTACAGATCTTACAGATACTACAAACAAGTGAACATTATGAATGGCTTAATGTCAGTAAATATAATTTATATTTCATAGGCAAATTGCTTAAGAAAACAATAAACCTACCCAAACTGACACTTGAAGAAGTGGAAGATTTGGTAGTCCTAATTCAATTAATAGATTTTATAACAAAACATTTCTTTCCCCCAAAAAATGCCTGGGCCCCAGTTTAGTAAATTCCATCAAACATTTAAGAAAAAAAAAGTATTTTAATCTTACACAATTGCTTCAAGACATTTAAGAGAGGATAAACACTTTCCATCTCATTTTATGAGATAAGGGTAACTAATACCAAAACGTGACACTCTCCTAAATAAAAAGCAAGTAAAGACTAAGAAAGAAGGAAAGAAAATAAACAATATCTCTCATGATTATAGATGCAAAGATTCTGCACAAAGTATATTTTTAAAAATCCAACTATTTATAAAGAAGGTGCAACTATTCTGGCATTATGACTGAAAAAAAGTTGAAATAAGTGTTGTAACTTTCTTTGTTCAACTCCTTTTAACTTAGATTGCCACATTTTAAAAAATGTTTATCGCTCTCTAGAACTATTCCTAATGGTCAATGACTATTACTAATATAAAAAGTTCCATATAAAATGAATCAAGTATAACGAATTTCTGTTGGTAAAATTATGGCAATAACTAAGGTTTTGCATTGATAACATAGCTAGAGGTTTTAAAGGTTGTTACTTATATGCATCACCTCATTTAATTTTTATAACAGATACATGGAATATGTCTTGTATTCATTTTCATAGATGAGAAAACTGAGTTTCAGATTAGTTCAATCACTCCAGATTTCACTTTTATATATATGTATGTATATTTTCTCCGGAAGGTGTTGTTTTCTTTGGTAGGCAGAAAAATAACACTCCAAAGTGTTCATGCCCTAATCTTCAAGACCTGTGTGAAAAAAGGAACTGAACATAGTTCAGTACCTCGAGATGGGGGAGATTATCGGGTAGATCCAATCTAATCACATGAGTCCTTAAAAGTAGAAGAGGCAAAAGAGTAGGTCAGAGAGATGTGACCTACGAAGGACCTGACTGTGCTGCTGCTTTGCATATGAAGAAGATGAGTCAGGAAACGCAGTGTATTCTAGAAGGTGGGTGTCTTAGTCTGTTTTGTGTTATTATAAAGGAATACCTGAGGCTGGGTAGTTTACATAGAAAAAGGTTTATTTTACTCACAGCTATGGAGGTGGTATAAGAGGCCTGCTGGCATATGCTTGGCTTCTGGTGAGGGTGTTGTGCTGGGTTGAAACATTGTGAATATCAAAGAAGCAGTGGGCAAGGGCACAGAGGAATCAAACCCGAGGGGCATCCTGACCCATAACAACCTACTCTCCAGGGAACTAATCCATTCCCCTGAGAAATAATCCAGTCTTTCAAGAGTGAAAACTCACTATGGCTGAAACTGCACAGAGCCGTTCCTGGGGTATCTTCTCCCATGACAGAAACAAGTCCCCTGGGTGCCCTGTCCCAATACCACCACATTGAGAACCAAATTTCAACATGAGATTTGGGGTGGGGGAACAAACCATATCCAGACCATAGCAGCGGGAATGATCCTCAGTTTGCAGCCAGCAAAGGAAGGAAGCAGTTGGTCTCTAACTGCAAACAAATTAATTCTGCCAGCAATCCAAAAGCAGTAAAGGGGTTTTTCTTTAAACCCTCCAAAAAAAGAACAGCCTGCTGACATCTTGATTTTATTTTGATCAAACCCATGCTGGGCTTCTTACTTACACAACTGTAAGATAATAAAATTGTGCCATTTTAATCACTGTAGTTGTGGTAAGTTGATACAGCAGCAACAGGAGACTAATACCATCCTCAAGTTACGCTTTGTGTATCGCCATTTATATATCCTTTATGTAGACCTTGTCCTCTTTGTCATGAACCATCTGTTTTAATGTTGTTAGCAAACTTTTGAAATGTATTAGAGTTCCAGGAACTTACCGTTAAGGAAATCAGTTGTTAGACAAAGACGTGACAACCTCCGGAAATCCCTAAGCTTTATAGTACGGAATGATTCCAGCCACTACCGTGAGAAAAGGAAAACATCGTCTCTTCCTCACCACTGCATCTTCCATTGGGAGGTTTGCAATCAAAGGGAGATGCTGCCATTTCTTTTCCTCAGTACATTGACCAGAACTAACATGTTAGTAGTTAACATGTTAGCTAAGAAACTAGAGAGACAAGGGAAGGTAGGGCTCAACAAGAATTTGAGGAGGCATTGGAAAACTGACAAGCAACTTACAGAACTTGTCTGCAGTCGTGAGATGCTAGTAAGATAATTTCTAGTCAAACGCAACTGTCCGATGAAGGGCTTACTGCTAAGAGATTCCTGAATGAGTCAGCAAACCCTGACCACGGAGAAGCAGGAGTAATCAAGTTGCTCTTCTTTCTCTAGCTCAGTTACTGTATTATTTTCAAGATTTATTTCTCGCACTGAGCAATATGCTTTTCTCAGAATGTAAAAGGGACGTATAAATGAACAATAGTTCTCTGAAGCAATTTGATAGGTTGTACATTTCCTCCAAATATCTAGAAATACATAGGTTGCAGAGTATACTTAATGGGCTAGCTACCAAAATAATTGCCAAAGTGAACAGCAGGGTGTCAAATGTGCTGGTTTTACTGTGGCTTATTAATAACAAGCACATAAGCAACTATAGGGTTCATTGTTCCTTAGAATGTTCCCATTTGATTTTCCTTCCCATACCTCCTTTCACAGTCTGCATTTGAAAACTGGACTTACAAAAGCAGTTTGTGTCAGTGAATTGGCCAAGACTATATTCCTTTAATTTTTGAAAAGTGAATTGCAGTATTGTGGCAAAACTTCAAGTGAAACTGCAGCCTTAGACTGATGACTCTAGGAAATAAGCTGAATAAGTATCGTTTGGCTGCTGATTGGTAATTTGAGCAGCTTGAGAATTCCTTTCTCTTCCATTATGTAACTGCAGGAGTGGCATCATTATTTATTATCTGGTTTTAGTGTCTTTTTGTTTGTTTGTTTTTAATTTTTCCCCCTCTGTCTTGTATAGTGATCTGGAATAAATAAGGAGGCTAAAACAAAACATGCTGACATGCTGTGTTAGTTCATTTTGCATTGCTCTCAAGGAACACCTGAGGCGGAGCAATTTATAAAGAAATGAGATTGATTTGGCTCATTGTTCTGCAGGCTGTACAAGCATGGCACCAGCATCAGCTCAGCTTCTGATGAGGCCTCAGGAAGCTTTTACTCATGGAGAAAGGCAAAGGGGAAGCCAGTGTATCACAAGGCGGGGAGTGAGAAAAAGGCAGAAGGTTTCAGGCTGTTGTAAACAACCAGCTCACATGTTAACTAATAGATTGAGAACTTGCTTATTACTGTGAAGACAAGACAGAGTCATCCCTGAGGGATTCACTCCACGACCCAAATGACTCCCGTTAGGCTCAGCTTCAGCCTCAGTGGTCACATTTCCACATGACATTTGGGTGGGACACACAACCAAGCCATATCACATGCCTTTCAAACTCTACATGGTAACTGAAGTACAGTTTGAAATGTGGGGAAATGTCTAGGTCTGTAAAAGGAAACCACCACACAGAACAGTGACCTACGCACCGACTGGCCTGAACTCAACCTTAGGCAGTTAGCTAAGTTAGCCTCTGCGCAGAAGTACTTAAAAAAATATATTCTTGAGAACTCTTCCCTTGATAAATATTTAAGATAATGGAAACCAGCTACTCACCACCTGTACTTACTTCATCTTTCAGATTGCTAACATATTTGTCCTTTTTCTAAGTTAATATCCATTTTTTTACGAGACTTAATTCTAAAAAAAGTTATCTCAATTTATCTCTGATACCTATTTTTGGAGCTGATAGATTGTTTTTTAAACAGAATTTTAAAATGTCTTATTTCTTATGGCAGGTCTGTATCTTAGTATGTTTTGCTTGATAGCTGTTATTAAGTAGATTTCCGAAGAAAATCTCTTGGCTAGATACTAAGAAACAATTTGAAGCAGGACAACAAAATAATTGGGAGAACATTTTCAGGTAATCCTAATTAAAAAGAAAACAAGTAGTCATATGGAAATGCGCCCTCTGCTGGTATTAAAACGCATATCATTGGGTGCTATTGATCTGTTTGTTTATGATATAGGTCCTGCCTGTCCAAATTTCACAATAAGAGGATTTTATCTTGTCCTTCCTTGTTCCTCAGTTCCTATTTAAATGGAAATTGAAGCGAAGTTGACAAAATAAAAAGCCCCTTACATTACAAGAAAAAATCAACCTGTTTCAAGGTCATATCTAGTTTCCAAAGAGGAAAGAAAGTATGCTTTATTTGGCTTATAAAAAAAAGTTGCACCGACCCAGTGAAGAGATCAACTTTTTTGTTTTTAATATACTGCACTCTAGCCATAGGTCATGCATGAGAATGGACTGATCGATTTTTAAATATCAAATTATTCCTAAAGTGAGTTATTAAATAATTGTCACAATTTCTGAAGAATATGACCATTACTTCTCTAATTAACAGATCAGAATTATAATAACATTTTTGTACTGACAGCTAAAATGCCCAAAAGCCAGACACCTGAAATTGTTATTTATTAAAATAAATTTTTGGCCTACCTTTTAATTACTGATAAAAAAGAAAAAAAAAAAAAAAAAGAAAAACAACTTAGTCTGAACCTGAGAATTGTGTTATATATTTAAACAGTATTTACAATAGTTAGGAGTTTTGCATGTTCATTAAGGTCTTAGCATATTGCTATATGCCTTTTATTGGCACAATTCCATTTAATTTTCACATCAGCCCTATGGAGTACATGTAAGTCTTGTTATACTCATGTTTATAGATGAAGAAGTGAACGTTCAGAGAGTTAACTTGCATTAAATCTTGGAGCTGGTAAAAGACAGTGCAAGTGCTTGAACCCAGGTTCATCTTATTTCAAATTACAGGACCTTTACAACTAAACTTCCATAAAGAAAACAAAGTCCTTACTGTAGAGGAATATGGAGATTAATGGGCAAGACAGGCGTGTGTGCACCAAGGACTGAGGAAGGACAATGACAAGAGTGACTTATTCTGGTCAAAGCAGGAGAGGAAAGTCAGCCTGCATAAAATTCACATAGAAGTCTTCCAGAAAACAACGTAAACATTATTTCAGATAGAGTTTTTCACTAACTCACAAGCATGAATGTTGACTCTGTGCCATGTTCTTGGCTCTGGAATGGAACACAAAAGCCCTTTGTTACCATGGTGAGTCTTGTGTTTGATACGGACATTTGAAATGAAGTCAGCGTCAGAAAAGTGCTGTGTATCCTCTGAGGGATCATGATGCAGAACTAAAGTGAATGGATTTTGTTGGCATAATATGAATACAATAGTAAAGAAAAAATACTAATTCAAGAAATGAATGATGAATGAGAAAGAAGTTTATTAACTAAAATTTTAAGTAAATAACTTTTTAAAAGTAATGTGCAATGCTGTGCAAGATTACCCCAGCACATTACTTACTTCCTGTTTCTCTTACTCACTTTGGGCAGCTGTATTAAGTCAGTTCACAATGGAACCATTTCTCACACAGAGGCAGTAACTTACTAACAGTCCTTAGAAGGCAGCAGTGGTGAATGCAGCTGCCAAAGTGCTTGATAGAACCTGGGTTTAGAATTCACACTGGAAGAAGCTGGCTCAATGTGTCATACAAATATGAAATGCTTGTAATTGCATGTTTCTATATTGAAACTCTGGCATCTGTTGGAGTATTTTTCTGATGCCAAGAAACCAAATGAAACAAAAAGTCAAGAAAATATGTAGTTGGAAACCCAAGTACCGTGTAATATCCTAAGTACTAAGTTGCATTGTTTCTTTTGGTTTGTAGCTCTGATTTGCCATAGAATGTGATTTCGTTTGCAATAATGAATGATTTATGTGATCCATTATAATTTGGACTGGGTTTTATTTATTTCTAAACTTTAGATAAATTAACAAGTTGAGTGTTTGTTGGCCAGGCACGGTGGCGCATGCCTGTAATCCCAGCACTTTGGGAGGCCAAGGTGGGCAGATCACGAGGTCAGGTGTTCAAGACAAGTCTGGCCAACATGGTGAAAACTCATCTCTACTAAAGATACAAAAAATTAGCTGGGTGTGGTGGTGTGCACCTGTAATCCCAGCTACTCAGGAGGCTGAGGCAGGAGAATCGCTTGAACCCGGGAGGCGGAGGTTGCAGTGAGCCAAGATTGCACTACTGCACTCCAGCCTGGGCAACAGGGCGAGACTCCGAAAACTAAAAAAAAGAAGAAAGAAAGTTCAGTGCTTGTTATGGGTCGTCTTGAGTCAGAAATTTAAATTTTTAGAGCTGTGGAATTCTTTATCTTGCAGAAAATTGGTAACCAAAAATTAGGAACTGTAACTTGCTTGAAAAGCCACAAGGTGAAAAATATAAGAAGTACTCATTTCCTTCCCCAAAACTGAAGTATGTATTTCCTTGTAGTCCTTACTCAAACTTAGTTCTAAGTATTTTCCAAAATACAGTCAGTTTGTGTTTTTAAATCCAGGATGTGCAATGACTTACGTAGTCTACTCCCGTCTTACATGTTATGAATTGTTTTAAGAAATTACTTAGGATCACAATTCCAAGTGTGAAAATTTTAAGTAAATAGTTATTCATAAAAAGGTTAAAACTGTTGTAGTTATTAGCAATGGCTAGATAAAACCGTACACAGGAAAAATGAACAGTTATGTAGTAGGAAGATTTTCTAACTGATGGAAATTCCCCTCATGAGAAATAACATTCTCCTTCAGATAATGAATTATCAACTATGTGAGCTGCTTAGAAAATCTTAACTATAAGTCAGCCTTCTATATTCTAGGTGTGCACTTACAAAACCCTGCAAAACTTTTAATAAGGTTTACCATTGACAAAAAATGTTCAAACTCTACCCTGTTCTCCTTTTGCAAATCTTGTTTATCCACCTCTATTTCACATCTATTACAGGCATCATCGTCTTCCTATTATAATGAAAATAAAATCTAGGGATCTTTGGCTCATCCTTATTTTTTGTTTCCTAGTCCCTCATCTTCTCATTCTATGACACACATACACACTAATTAAGTCACCAAGTTTATCCATTTTTTTTCCCAAAGTGGTCCTTACTTTGAATTTAGCTTTTATATAACAACTGTGTAACTCTAACCTTCAGAGTTATCTTTTTACACACAAAGGCTTCCAAAGTTTGTTCTCAACTTAATTATACAATGTGTTTGTTACTCTTTGCCTCAAAGTCAACTTATGCTTCTCCAGATCACGTCAAAATCTCTTATTCTCTAACTGTCTTCTTGCCTTTAACTCAGGAATTAGCTTTTCTTTTGCCTGTTGAATTCTTGCATACATGTGTTTAATCTCGTTTAGTGATCTTCTAAAGCACACATGATATACTGCAAGTTCTGCATAATAGTTTTAAAACTATTTAGCAAGTTATTTTCAAAGTTATGTATTATACAGCAATATCATTTTGCTTTCAGAGATGCCTTGCACAGAGCCATATACATATATGTATACAAATAAAAACACATATGAGTGTATGATATACATCTGTATTTTACTGCATGAATTGATTTTATAAGTTCAAATTGATAAAATTAACTTATAAAGCCAATAATGAGAAGACTAATAAAAACTAAATTGGAAATTTGTGATTATAAATAACAGATACAGTGTGATATTTCATTTTTGATTTACTATTACTTTTAAAATGTAAATAGCCCTTATAAATTACTTATTTCTCTATATGTAGTATTAAACTGTACATTTTTATTATTTATTTTGAAACTTCAGGCAAATTTGACAATAAATAGAAATAGCAGAAAAAAATTAGACTAATAACAGCTTTATGGAACCAAATAAGAAACAGAATTTAAATTATTGGTGGACTTCATTGTGTGAAAATTTACTATATAACATGCTTGAGATCATTTTCTAAAGTATTTCTTTCTACAATATGTTTAGATTTACAGAACTATTTTGCAGAAGGTAGTATGGATTTAGAAGAAGGTCATACACTCCCCATTTAATTTCCCCATTATCAACATCTTACATTGGTATGGGACATTTGTTGCAATTACTGAACCAACATTGATACGTAATTATTAGCTAAAGTTCCTACTTTACTCATTTTTTAATTTTAAAAGAGTTAAAGTATGTGACTAAAATTTGAATAAAATAGAATTATCAGAACACCTCCCTGAATCATTTGATTTCTGTGGAATAGAGCAAAAATCAGCGACCTTTCTGTTTTGGTCTCATGGACATATTGTCTATCAACCTAAGCCACCATCCCTTTTCAAATTATATTTTTCAATGAAGAGTTATTTTGTTTTTAATTCCTTAAGTAAATTGCATTGTTTACCACCCCATTTCTGTACCGATTCTCTGTTTGGATAGTCTCTTTCTCTTATTATTCAGCTAGTGAACTTTGATTACTCCCCTAAAATCTAGGGTGGAAACCATCTATCCTGTGGTTTCATTCCTAAAGCTGCTAATAATCAGTTTATGATGGTTTTAGTATTAACCGTTTTTGTCAAACTGAATACCCAAATTTCCAATGTATCTGGGTTGATTTATCACTTCATTTTCCATTTGACTAAACTGAATATAATTTTGTTTCCTTTTAATAAACATAGCATACAGATTTTGAGAAAAGTTCACAATTTTATAAAATTTTATAAAAGAAAAATGTTACAAAGGGAAATTTTATAACATTTGATAAAGCAAGGTCTTTCTTGAAGTGTGTGTGTGTGTGTGTGTGTGTGTGTGTGTGTGTGTGTGTGTGTAGGATCTTTCCCTTTAAATATATATACTCTCTCACACACACGTTTTTCTTCTGGGGTCAAATAAATACAAATAAACTGAATTTAAGCATTGCAACCAAAAGGCTTGTTTTATGTAATTATTTTAAGCTTTATAATTTAATATTATTATAAGCATTATAATTAAAAATAATTGGATGGGAGGATTGAGTAAAATAATACTGGTAATATAAATTTTGTGAATTCAATATAATATATTTAGCAATGTAATCATGAAAGGTGATAATATCCAATGGATCAGTGCTGATTATTTTAAATATGTCTCTTCCTGATTTAAATTGCTGGTAGTTTAATGCTCTTTAATATTACCAGTAGAGAAAAGAGAGCGAGCATAACAGATTTGATTTTGTCCTTTTGCTTTTTACTACTTGTAAAGAAGAAAGATTACAGAATGCTAGGTGAGGCTTTTCTGTAGCACTAATTACCCTGTTAAATCTCTCTGTGTTTTGAATGAGTAATGAAAGTATGATGAAATTATTATATACCAATTTATTAAGTGACATAAATCCTGTCTCTATGTTATTGTCAATTGAAATTTTAACCCTCCAATTGATCCTCATCTAGTTGTGAGTAGACTTGAAACAGAAAAAGGATTATTAAACTGATTAGTAATTATTATTTTTTATAATAGCAACAATCATTGACGTTTGTGTAGTGTCTAAGATTTACTGGTTTCTTATTCATCATCTCATTTAATCGTGACAGAAATCTATTTCTGTTGGAACTAGAAACATTATCTTCATTTACAGCTGAGGAAGCTGAAAGTCAGGGTGATTAGGAAGCTTAACTAAGATTATATAACCATTTATGTTTCAGGAGAAAACTAAAACTCGAATTCCACTGGAACTCTGGACTAACTTGTAGAAACAAATTCAGTTTTATTCTTTTTCAGGGGATGTCTGGGATTAGGGATCCACAGATGAAAAGACATATGGTTCCTTCTAGTAAATACTTATATTGTAAGAACTGAATCCCAGTCCTCTTTTTTTTTCCTCCTTCTCTGACTAGTAAGGAGGCTTAAGGGCAGTGTGGTACCAAAATGTTGGCTATAAGAGGAGATTTTAAAATAAACACATTTGGGGGACATGAATTTTGGAAGCAAGTTTTACACAAATCATGGTAATTAATCTATTAAGAACATATCTGACACTGAATCAAGACAGTGTGAGCAAGAAAGTGAGTATGAGACAAGTTTGACATAGATTTGGCAAGAATTTTAACAATAGTTAAGAAATTGTTGTATACTGGGGCCGGGCACGATGGTTTATGCCTGTAATCCCAGCACTTTGGGAGGCTGAGACAGTTGGATCATTTGACGTCAGCAGTTCAAGACCAGCATGCTAAAAATACAAAAATTAGCCAGGTGTGGTGGCTTGTGCCTGTAATCCCAGCTACTCTGGAGGCTGAGGCAGGAGAATCCCTTGACCCAAGAGGCAGAGGTTGCCGTGAGGCGAGATCACGCCGCTGCACTCCAGTCTAGGATACAGAGCAAGACTCTGTCTCAAAAAAAAAAAAAAAAAAAAAAGGAATTGAGGAATTGTTCTATACTGGAAATAAAGTGTGGAGTATGAGGAATAAAAGTTACACTTTGTCAGCAGAAACTTTCTTATCACTACTCTCCATTCTCATTGATGACATCCTGGCCTAAGTTTAAGCCTTGATTTCTCTACCTATAAATACTACAAGTCAGAGGTAGACATCTATTTTCATTGGATCATCTACAGAGGTAGAATTCTTATATCAGTAAATTCAGGAGAACATTAAAAGGTCACCAAGGCATTATAAAGAGTTGGACAATTAAGGAGGGGAATAAAACAGAAAGAAAAACATGTCAGAAAAGAAAAGTTGTTGTTACATTAAATGGCGCACAGTATTTGAGGCTAATTAAGAAAATATTCCACTCCCAACTGTCCTGGCAACAGGAATCCTTTCTTCCAGTGAACACCTTAAAATGCGAACGCCACGGGCAGTGCTATAAGGAGCAGTTAGAGTAGTCTGACTTGTCTCATCTTGGAAGGGTCTGGAAGAGCTGGGAAATTATTGTATTTCAGACAAAGACTAAGGGAAGAAACTGGACAAGTTCAAGGTGCAAAAAAAAAGCTGTGGGCTTGAAGTGGATGTTTGGTAATGATAAAGCATTGCTTTTTTAGCAGACTCTTGACAAGTTCAGGGTGGAGAATAATAAATCCTGTGGTTGCCTAGCCCCATCCCCTGCTCAGTTCAGTGTTTATATCTGCAAGAAAGCATAGAATGAGTAAAGATAACAGGGTTCACTCACTTGCTGCCTTATGTAAACTGACCCTAAAGACTGGCAATCCAGGGAGCCTGCCTCCTAGGCCGCGCTGTGTTAGCATAGTGTTCCAGAGGCAAAGGAGGCCTTGAAGCTTGTCCTCACCCTCCATCTCGTAGACAAAGCTCCCCCTTAAATACATGCCCGATTCTCAACCTTTCTACAAAATTCTGCCTTAAAAATAGACAATTGCCATGAAGTACAGAATGAATTTATAAAATACTTTTTGAAACTGTTTATGTGGGTTTCCTGAATGTCCATCAAAAAATTACTCTATATTTTTAATCACTGAACAATGAAACTAACATGAATAATTTGTTAATCATGAATTTAATAAAACCAAAGTTTTGATTAAAAAATCAGAAAAATTTAAAAATTGAAACTACAGCATAAATAACTAATATTTTATCCATAGTAGGCAATACTAAACAAAATGAGAATTTTAAAAAATTCCATGATTTGACTTTTCTATTATTTAATTACTTCTGTTGATCAGAAAATCAAATTACTGAAAATTACCAATTAGTAAAATTTTTGTCACCTCTTGTTTTGTATAATTACATGCATAGTCGGTGTGGTTTTCCATTAAGCAATAAAGTATTTGGTGAAAGTACCACTAACCTCTATGGGAAAGCAGTTTTTCAAATGATTCACCCCATTTCACTGCTTCTTCAGGGGAGACTCTGTACAAGAAACAAAATGTTTTATAATGGACTACGCAGAAAGTCTGTTTCTGAATCTGTTCTAACATATGCTATTGTACTGCCCTTTTCAATCATATTTCACAGTTTCTCCTTTGATTATAATATAACGAAAGTTGTATTTACATTAGAAACTTTGAAAAGTTCAGTTTTCTTTTGGAATTTGTCTGTTGAATAATGTGCTAAAATAACATTAATGTTTTCTTATGGATATGTGAGTTGTTTTATTTTTTAATTAAAAATTAATCCTTTGTTAGGTTAAAAGGCACAGAGAACAAATATAAAGAAATCAGGTCAACTATCTCTTTAAATTCAGCAGTAGGAAAAACTAAACAGTATCTTTCAGTTAAAAAAAAAAGATTATACTGCAATTTCCTTGAAGCTCTTACCACACTAGGCTACAAATTTTTTTTTAAAGAGATACAGGAAGTTTGACTAATAAAGTTTCAAAGGGATAAGAAATATAAGATATTTTAACACAAGAAATATTTTAGAGATATTGATAAGGTGGAGAATTGAATATATTTTCTTGGATCTTTTTTAGATTATACTCAAATTTAGAAGAATTTGTATGAAACTAGTGTATAAGGCTTTTGCTTTTTTTCTGAATTAAATAAATGCTAAATATTAAAAGACATTATTTATTTGTGCTTTACTTGCTATAATGTGGGTGTTTTTTTCAAACTACTGAGGAAAGAGATGAATATTCTTCACTATGACAATATTGCATTGCGAAAATCTTAATGAGTATTTTATCAGGTTATAAGGAGTAAAATATATCGTTTAAAACTGACAGGTATATAATTTTAAAGAGCAGCTTTAAGTGTTCATAGTATTATTGAATTGAAGTAGTAATTCAAGTGGTTTAATTTTATGAAATATTTCTAGTTTCTTCAAGTGAAATTTCTAACTTTCTTCATATTTCTGTGCAATTTCCAATAACATAGAAATACCTAATTGAACTTTTCTTAACTCTTTAATGATAGAATCAGCAAAATCTTCCTTAAAACACTGAACGTTTATTCACCTTGTTTCTTTGGCCAAGTGCCCAGATCTACTGGAGTGGGTATCTTCATGAAACTCAAGTTTCTGCACAAGAAGACTTAGTCTATTTCTTTTTTCCTTAGCTCTGTAATAAAAAGGCCCCAGCGTCAGGACAATTTAGATGACAGTTAAAGTCTCTCCTGCTGACTACCAGGAAAGTTTGGAATTCGTAAACACCCATTCCCACCTATTCCCACCCCGACACACCCATGATCCCATTTAAGTACTATATTTATGGAGGAAGTAGGGTAACATATGGAAATGTTTCTCTTTTTGCTGCCCAACAATCAAGTATTTGAGGTTATATTTCAATAAAGATTGTACTAGTTCCTTCGTGAAGCTAAAATTGTTACTTTTTTTTTTAAATGAAAACACTTTAGATTTAACAGTTAGTTGTTTACTCCTAAGAAATAAAAAGGTATTTTCCACCAATTATGACAATATGATCAATATATTTTCAACCCAATAGTTTAAAAACAAGTGGTAATGAATATTCAACCTCAATTATACTTTTAAAAATATAAGGCTAACTTAAAATTTTATAATTTTACCTGATTTTGGCTTCTTTGCTTGTTTCTTCTTTTCCTGAACCATGCATTAACTTGAAAAAAGCTTTTTCTTTTGATTCACACATATTTAATTGAGAAAAGAAAAGCAATGTTGTTCCCATCTTCTTTCTAAAATGAAGAAATGTCTAATTTATTACATCCTTCTCTATTTCACTTGTTAATGCTATTCCATATGTATACATGGTAGAATAAAAAGTTATCACAACTCTTTCAGTAATGTTTACAAAAAACAAGTCGAGAGCTGTGTTTCTTTCTGCCTCTGCAGAAATGCAGAACTGAGGAAATGAAGCACAATTTGGTCCTGAGTTGTTTAGGGAAATGATACCACAAATTTGCAAAATGGCTCTTGTCTCCAAGATAAAGACTAGTATTACCACAGCGCAACTTCTAGTTCAAGTTTGTGCAACCAGAATGATGCTTTAATAGACCCAAATAACACTGTCATTTCCCACAGGAACTTTTCAAAAAGTTTTAAAACATGTGGACTACGTGTTAAAATGTGTTATGGGAAAATATTACATCAAACATTAGGAGATATTTTCCCCAGTTCTTAAAAAAGTATTTTTCTTATGGTTATTATTACATAAGTAAATCACATTTAACTGATATGAGATTATGCAATGTTAATTATGTTGGCTCAACATATTGTAAAAAAATAAGAAGTAGATCAGAATTTTATGGTTAAAAAAGATAGGAGAAAGCATTTAGTTCAATAGTTTTAGGCTGGGCACAGTAACTCATGCCTGTAATCCTAGCACTTTGAGAGGCCAAGGTGGTCAGATTGCCTGAACTCAGGAGTTTAAGACCAGCCTGGGGAACATGGTGAGACCCCATCTCTACTAAAAATACAATTACCCGGGCATGGTGGTGTACAGCTATAATCCCCTCAGGAGGCAGAGCCACGAGAGTCAGTTGAGCCTGGGAGGCGTAGGTTGCAGTGAGCTGAGATCATGCTTGTTACTTTATTCCAGCCTGGGCAGCAGAGCATGACCCTGTCTCAAACAAGCAAGTAAGCAAACAAACAAACAAATAAATAAAGTTTTAAGCAAAGATTCATATAATGATTTTAGATTTTCTTTGAATTTTTATCAGTCTGTGATGAAATGGAGAAAAATAATATGAAAAGATTTTTTTTCTTACAGCTTTATTTTAATTCTTTTGATATAAAGGACTTTGCTATTTTGAATTTGCTCTCCTGACTTTTTTGTTGTTAAAGTGTTCTTTATAATGTAAAAATGTTCTTTATAATGAAATGGATTAAGTAGAGATGGTAGTTTTTATATTTTTTAATTCCCTTATTTAAAAAAAAAATGTTGACAACTCCAACATTTTCACCAGAAATAATTCTAGGTTGATTTTTCTTTTCTTTAGGACTTTGAAAGATGTTACATTTTTGTTTTCTGACCTCCATTATTTCTGTTGAGAAATCAGTGCTAGTTTTCTATATTTTAATATGTCTTTCTTCTTCTGTGGCTACTTTTCAAATGTTTTTATATCTGTTTTTAAAACTTTGATTAAGATATAAATGGTATTTGTTCTACTTGAAATTTGCTGAGCTTCCTGATCTTGTGGGCTTTCGTATTTATTGAAGTTGAAAAATTTAAAGCACTAGTTCTCCCTTTTTTGCTTCTCTATCTCCTATCTTCAGACATTCCCTAAAATATTTTTGACTTAACACTGTTCCACTGGTCACTAAGCAACTATTCCATTTTTTCAGCCCCTTTTCTGTCTCTTTCTCAGGTTAGACAGTTTCAATTCCTATGTCTTCAAGTTCATTAATCTTTTCTTCTCTAATCGCTAGTCTGCTGTTAAACTCATATGGTAAAATATTCATTTCAGCTGCATAAGTTCCATTTTTATAGTTTGCATTTCTGTCCTTATTATACTCTTGTTGGCTTCATATTCAAATACTTAAAAATATTTATAATAGCTGCTTTGAAGCCTGTTCTGAAAATTCATCTTTAATTCTGGGTCTGCTCTTATTGAGTGATTTTTCTACTAATGATGGCGTATTTTCCTGCTTCTTCAGATTTCTAATAACTTTTTCTTGGATGCTAGGCATTTTGAATTTTATGACGTTAAATATCAGGATTATTTTAGTCTCCGTTTAATGATGATGAAGTTGGTTGAACCAGCAATCATTTGTGTATCATCTTTGTCTTAAAGACCTGTGTTTAAATTTGCTATACTGGATCTAGAGTAGTTTTAGTTAGTAAGGTATAATGATTCTTAAATCTCTAATGCATTCTCAGGGGTTCAATAAGGCTTTTCTACTCTGGACGATGGGAACGTAAAAGCACCTGAACCCTGTATGAGCTCTGTAAATTAACGCATATCCCTGGCGGTAATCCTTTGTCAGTACTCACGCAGTTTTATTTTTCATCAGAGCTGCTTGGTATTCAGCTAGACTCAAAAGGACTCTAATGTAGTATTTTTAGACTTTTAAAAAGTATTTTGTTTTGTAAATTTCAGGCCCCTCACTCTTCTTGAATTTAGGTAATTGTTTCCTCAACTTAAATTAGCGTTTTTGCTCTATTTAAAGAGTACCCCTTAAACTCAACTTCTAAATTCTAAATTTGAGATTTGTGTTCTCTCCCTGCACTGCAGTCTTTAAAGAAAGGTAGGGCTTACTTTGCCTGTCTGTGTTTTGTTACAGATCACAGTTCTCTATGCTGTTTATTTTCAGTGGCTAAAAACCACTGTATTGTGTATTTTTACAGTTTTCAAGCTGTTTATGGCAGAAAGGGATGTATCAGTTAATCATAATAATCAGGTCATCTTTAAACATATATAATATGCATATACAGTTTTTGTATATGAATATTATACTCTGTTACCTGAATTCCATTATTACTGTTATTGTTGAATAATTCTATCATAGTTTTAAAATTAATTTTTTAATATTTCTCAATAGATAATTAGATTAAACTAATAAGCATTAGTTTTAACAACCTTTCCAGTTAACATAACTTTATTTTTGTAGTCTAATATCATTGGTTTACCACTTGAGTACAGTAAATTAATAGTTGGAATCCTTGTCTTCTTTTCCTTGGCATTAGGAGAAAGTAAGGCTAATTAAAATGAGGCTAGGTTTCAGATTTATATTTTGTGTATGTGTGGATTTATATAGTTATGTTCCTTATTCTCTTATAGCATCGCATAGAATTTGCCCTTTATACATTGCTATTATTTTCATGTGAAATTAGTTTTCCTGTACTTTTTAGAATACGGCATATTTCAAGAAAGCTTTTTTAGCTTTAATTTATTTGAGTTTAGTAATCACAATGGTGATAGTGCTAGTAATCTAAAAATAATTTAAAAATGAATAATTAGTGGCAGCTCTGATTTATCATATTCTGTGTCCTTGAGAAAAATAATTCTTAATATGGAATAAGGGACATGAAAATGCAAATGCAATAGAGAATAGTTTAGTTTAAAGCACTTTAGTCTTGGAAATTTGACTGCAAGTATCAATGTGAACAGAAAATTGCCGCTGTGTGGGTCACTGTTTCTCATCTTTTATAGTGGAGAGATCTGGGGTATATATAATTCCTGCCTGGAAGTATTTTCTACTCTTTTCCACTATAAATACCTAGAAACAATGACTAATGCAGCAGCAATAAGACCTAGATTGTGGTCTTGAAATGTCACTTCTCACTCCCAGAAAACTAGATTTGCTGAAGACATCACTGATTCCAGGTCTCAGACAGGAAACAGGCAGGTGGAGCCTAGCAAATATTGTCATGTCAGTTAGCAAATAAGCTGTCAAAGACTGATTGATTTAAAAAATTCTTCAGGAATTTGGTGGGGTTTCCACTAACCAAAATGACAGCATTTGAACTTCAATAATTTTAATAATTGCAATGAATTGATCAGATCAAACTTATTTATATCTATAAGTACATAATGATATCAAAAAAGAATTGCCTACTTTCAGATTATCAATAGAACTGAATCCATTGTTATTAAAATTGTTTAGGAAAGGTGAAAAAGTAAGCAGGTAGCCTGCATTTTTCTATTAACTCGATATGGGTAACAAAATACTGGATGAGATATTTTTTTTTAATAAAAATATTCTAACAAACACATAAAAATAAAATAATTTCATTAGAATCTCATAATTTTAACCCCTAACAGATGATTAAACTTAGGTATTGTGATTCAATGGCTGTTAAGATCACATAAAGACATGGCAAAATTATGTGCTTTTTGTAGCCTTGCTATACCCTACTTACAGGTTTTTAAAAAGACCAAACTTAAGTATGATTCATTCTCTGGACCCAGCTGCCAATGAGTAGAAATGGCAGGACAGGAGACAGAAGATCACGTTGAGCTGCACCATAAATATGCAGTCAGCAGAGCTCAGACCGTGGGGGCAACTGCAGCACAGTTCTTCAACAGATACATTTTGTAAGAAAGAGAAACAGATTAAAATTAGAGGGAAATAGAATTGTCTTGTGGATTCAGTGAAAAACGTAAACCTTTGAACCAAATAAATATAGCTTTACAAATAAAGGACTAATTGCCTAATGAGTTCTGCCTGAAAGTGTGAATGTTTGGTTTTATGTAGGAAACATCCATGTTTTGATACCTATCAAGCATCAAAATCAGCAAAAATATTTTACTAGATATTGTGAGAATAAATTTGATAAAAAGCATGAGGTAAGGGAATATGAAAAGAATTTATATACCAGAAATCAACCAAGATTTGTTTTTCACAGTTATCCCCAAACTACTCTCAATCATAGTAATTTAATTATTATTATTTTTTTAACACACCAACACTGCCAATCCTGGATCACACTTGTCTTCCTAAATTTATAATACTCCAACAGTGTTTCACCATGTTGGTCAGGCTGGTCTCGAACTCCTGACCTCAAATGATCGGCCCACCGTGGCCTACCAAAGTGCTGGGATTACAGGAGTGAGCCACCACACCCAGCCATATCTTTTTAAAATGCCAGTTGATCATGTTAAAATAAAAATACTCCTACTACTGAGAGTAATAGGAATGAATAAAATATTACAGAAACCAAATTTATTCTCTTTCTGTAATGCACAGGTGAAAAGGACACACACATTCCTCACATCACCCAGTGAAAATGTTAAATATTATTTGTTAAGGTAGCTCACAGGCAGAGAAGCAGCAAAGCACATATTTTCTTTGACACTTGCATTATTCCACACAGAAAGCTCGTCACAGGCATGAGTGTGCATGACACATCATAAAAGGCTCCAGGAGAGCGACCTCACCTCATCCACTCAACATCTTTATAAGGAAAGAAGGAGAGAAAGCGTCTGTGTACAATGGGAGTGTCCCGGACGAGGCAATGACTTATTAAGAAAGGGAGAACTAGAGTTCACTGCGAGGTTGGTGCGAAAGTCATTGTGATCTTTGTCATTACTTTCACGCCAGCCTAATACATTTTTCTGCTGAGCTATGTCACAAACTGTTAGGCAAAATTCTCCCTAAACTCAGATGAAAAAGAGGAAATGATCTTCAGGGCCTTCCAGTTTTGCCTGTTCTCATTCCCTGATGACAAACAGAAAGCTTCCGTCAGCTTCCTGATGCGGCCCCTAACCATCTTTTCAGCCTCTTTTCTCAACTCATCGCTTACCATTTGAACTCCAGATGTTCCGCATTCTTGCCCTTCTTAGGATGGGTCACGCTGTTTTGCAACACCTGCCTCTGGAACAGTGGCATTCCAGTAGAAACAAAGTTTAACCATTGGAGGGCTAGCCAAGAAGAAGGACGGGAGTTTATTACTCAAATGAGCCTCCTGGAAAATTCAGAGGCTAGGGTTTCTCAAGGACAGTTTGGCAGGCGGAAGCCTAGGAATGGAGAAGGCTATCTTTTGCATTAGGGATGAAATCCTAGGGAGTCTAAGCTGTCTTCTTGCCCTGAGGTTCCTGGGTGGGGTCACAAGACCAGTGAAGGAAGTTTCTTAGTATGGATTGCTACTCCAGGTGGTGCCACCTGGTCCATCAGAATGCAGGGTCGAAAACACACCTCAAACACAAATCTTGGGTTTTACGATAGTGATGTTATCTACAGGAGCAGTTGGGGAGATTACAAATCTTGTGACCTCTGGCTTCATAATTCCAGAGCCATAATTTTAACCTTGTAGCAAACTGGGCTAGTTTTACGAAGGTGGTTTCAGTTCCTGAGTCAGGAGTGGGTTAGTTTTGGAAAGGGGCTGTTATCATCTTGGTTTTAAACTATAAATTAAATTCCTCCCATAGTAAGCTTGGACTATGCCCGGGAATGAACAAGGGCAGTTTGGAGGTCAGAAGCAAGATGGAATTAAGTCATATTTCTTTCACATTCATAATTTTTGGAAAGGCAGTTTCCATCACAGCTGTGGACGAGCGTCATCCCACAGTTGAGAGAGTTAAAAATGAGAAAAATTAAATGATTTTCTCACTGTCAGCATATTATTGCCGTGATTGAAAGTAGAATATTGTCATAAGTCCAATCCTTTCCTAAGCCTCTCCGCAAATGGCTAAAAGCTTTTGGAGAAAATGGTTTAGCAGTGCCCCATGTTCAGCACCTCTCTCTTTGCTTGTGACTTCACTAGACCTCGATGAGTTTCCTTTTCCTCTGCGAATGAAGTTTTAATCTGCAGCTGGATAGAAGATCTGAACAGCCTACCTTTCTCTTGGTTTCTGACAAATCTCCCGTTCTCTATGCCCGACTGTCACGCAGTTTCCTGGTGTTCCTCCCTATGTGCAGTCCTGCGAAGGATTTCTTTTCTGATACTCAATTGTTAATTTTGCTAGGACACAAGTAATATATACGTATTTTAAAAACCCAAGTAATATGTATTTTTAAAGCCAATAAGAAATTTATTTTATTTTTAATAAGTCTTCATTTTAGTCAGCGTGGGCTTCTGTAGCAAGATACTGCAAATTGGGTGATTTGTAAACAACAAGTATTTGTTTCCGACAGCTCTGAGGCTTTGAAGTTCAAGATCAAGGTGGCAGAAGATTCAGTGTCTGATCAAGGCCCGCTGCCTAGAAAGCTGTCTTTCCACATGGCAGAAGGGGTGAGGGAGCTCCTTGGAGTCCCTCTCACAAGGGAACTCATCCCATTCATGAGGGTCCTGCTCTCATGACCTGACCACTTATCGAAGGACCTACTTTCGCACTGTCACATTGAGGACAGGGTTTCAGCATCTGAATTTAGGGAAACAGAAACATTCAGTTTATAGTAGCTCTTCTTATTTTGTCAAAACCGTAGATTTACTGAAATGTTATTAAAATAGGGTAGAGTTCCCATATGCTCTTCAGCCAGTTCCCAGCATTATCATCTTAAATAATCATGGTACATTTGTCAAAACTAAGAAACCAATACGGGTGTCTGGTTATTAATTAAACTGTATGCTATTCAGATTTCACCAGTTTCTTTCAGTTCCAGGATCCAATCCAGAATTCCACATTGCATTTGGTAGTCATGTCTCATTACTTTTCTTTATCTGGAATAGGGTCTTAGTATTTTTTCATTTTTCATAACCCTGGCAATTTTGAGGATTTGGGTCAGGTACTTTCTAGAATATCTCCCTGATGTCTTTATCATGACTAGACCAGTGTTATGGGTTTTGGGGAAGAATGCTACAGCAGTGAGGTACCCATTGCACCGTATAAAGGCAAAAATACCATCAGCCTGACTGTCATTGGAGATGCTGTCCTGGCTCACCCGGCTGCAACTGTGTTTATTAGGTTTCTCCCCTGAGAAGTTGCTTTTCTGACCTTTGCATACTATATTCATGGGAAGCAAGTCACCAAGTTTAGCCCACACTCAAAGGGGAAGAGGACAGAATTAAGGTTCACCTTTGAAGAAGAGAGTATCTACACAAATTGTTTCCAATTCTTTTATAAGGTAGAGTCCTCTCTTTTCCTCTATTTATTCAGTCTTTATCAGTAGAGGCTCATGTATGCGTATATTTTGAGTTATCATCCAGCACCACATTATTTATTTTGATATTCCAGCTTTGGACATTGGTAGTCCATTCAGAGTGGCTCCTTGTTGCAGCCACTATTATACTATGGAAAGCAAAATATTGTACATATCAACAGAGCTTACAAAAATATTTAGACTGTGATGCATTTTGCTTATTTAGAAAAATAACGAGAAAAAGGTGATACAATTTTTTTAAGGTAGTGTCTCCCTCTGTTGCTCGGGCTGGAGTGCAGTGGCACCATCTCTGTTCATTGCAGCCTTCCCCTTCCAGGCTCAAAGGATCCTCCTGCCTCAGCCTCCCGAGTAGCTGGGACCTTAGGTGCATGCTACCACAACCACATAATTTTTGTATTTTGTTGCAGAGAGAGAATTTTGCCATATTGCCTAGGATGGTCTCCAACTCCTGGGTTCAGGTAATCCACCTGCCTTGGCCTCCCAATGTGCTGGAATTATGGGCATGAACCACCATGCCCAGTCTGTGGTACAGTTATCACTGAATTTTGAAAGTAGATAGAATAGTACATTGCATCTCCGTATAATTAACTCCTAGTTTTAAAATTAGCAATGTTTTATTATATGTTTTATACTTTTTTGATGAAATATTTCAAATTAAATCCAGACATTAATATTTGTCTTTTATAACTTTAATATATATTTGTGAAAGATATTTATTGGATAACTGCAATGCCATTAGAAAAACTGTAGTATTCCGACACCCAGTCCATATTCAAATTTCTTTGATTACTCAAAAATGTCTTCATATAGTTTTACAGAGAATCTTAAAATATGTCCACACGTTGCCGTTGTTATGCCCCTTAAATCATTTTAATATAGAACACGCTTCGTCCACTCACTCCCTTTTTTCTGTCAAGATATTAATCAGTTGAAATAACTGGCTGACACACAGGTTTGTGTCCATCACCTGGATTCACGTTAATTGAAAGTTAGAACAAAGGCTTGTGTTGTTTACCCCTTTTTAGGTAAGAGTATTTCACAGATGGTGATGTTCACCTCATAATGTATCACATTAAGAAGAATATACTGATTGGAGATCCTAAGATAGTTAATTGATTTCAGGAGGAAATAGCACGGCTCCTTCATTGCATCATGGCCTTTGTTTCCCAATGGTCAGCATGTAATACTCTGGCAGTACATGAATATTCTTATCCTTTACCAGGTGCATTGATGACCATTGCCCAAATCTGTTATTTAGATAGCTATCGCAAAATGATCTTTTCTAATTCTGTATCTTCCATTTGATTTACATGGATTTTTAAAAATAACTTTTCCAAGCTGGGAGTGGCGGCTTATACTTATTGTCTCAGCTACTCAGAAGGCTGAGGTGGGAGGATTCCTTGACATCAGGAGTTCAAGGTCAGTCTGGGAAACATAGTAAGACCCCGTCTCAGAAGAATAAAATGAAATAAGAAGAATAACTTCTGCATTAACCAGGACTTTTTGCTTATTCTGACATACAGTTCATCTGAAGGACTCGACAAATAATTTGTCTCCTATAATTACTAATTTTTATGGTAGTGAGTTGTTTCCCTAGTACTTATAATATTTTGGGTCTATTTGCTTTTATTTGCTCTTTTGCTTTTTGAATATCATTATGACTTCACAGGCTTTTATACAGTCAATGTGTTAGATATCAATTTCAGTTATTTATCTTCTTAATACTCAAATTGCCTTATCCTGACCCAGGCGAGCAATTTCAAGGTGGCACCTGTGTCATTCAGGAACTAACCTGTTAGCTTTTGTATTGTTTCATTTATTTCTGGCATAACGAGATGTTCAAGCTCATCTGTACATTTCTTGCCCCAGTCCTAAAATCAGTCATATTTCCAAGGAGCTCTCATCCATTTAGCTTGGAAATACTATTTAGAATCCAAAATGAGGGCACTATGGAATGTTCTTTGCTGTGGGGTTGTTGTCATTGCTTCTAGAATAAAATGTGTATTTTTTAAAAAAGTAAAAAGTCTGTACTTTGGTTTTACTTTTTCTACAAGGGAAATTATTTCCTAAAACCCTTATTAGTTCATATATTCTATAATGCACACAAAATGATTTAGCATTATCAGTAACAATATTACCACCAAAATAAGGCTACTGAATGACATTTAAATTTTCTTTGTTTTTCCTTTTGCTCTTACAATATATTCCACCAAGGCTATGTACTCGAAATATGAAGTTCTGATCTTTCCCCTATATCATTATGTGACTAGGTATTATTCACATTATAAAACAATATCAGGGAAATATTACTTCTATCCACATCATCTTTCTCCCTTCATTCTCTTCATACATACATGCTGTATATATAATTCCGTCATACAGATATGTGTGTATCACTTCACGCAGATATAGATACATATTTCTTCTATATCTAGATATATATAAAGCTCTTTGGTTTATAAAAATAAACCAGAGAATAATAAGTATATGTACTTTTTAATTTTTTTAGTGTTTCTTTTTATAAATATAAACACACCCACACATGAAGTTTCCCACCTTACAATAAAAATGCAACATATTATCTGTATTCCTCACTTACCATTCAAAAATTTCCACACACAAACTGTTCTGTAAACATTTTTATTTACCTTACTACTTTCACTTAACAAATATATGTGGAGATCGTTGCATATCAGAAAATACGGATCTCCCTGATTTCTTTTTCTACTGAATTATGAGTATTTTATAGTCCAAGATTAGATGGGTTACTTTCAATCACTTACCAATGTAAACAGGCTATAGTCAATAGCCCTGTGTTATGTCATTTAATTTTTGTGTCTGTGTATTTTGGGGATAGACGTGGGTGTGATGAATTTAATGCTAAATGGTAAATACTGTGCTGTAAAGGTATCTCTCTAAAGGTATCCTATTTTGTGCTCTCACCTACAATGAAAGAGAGTATTTGTTACCCCAGAGCTTCACCAACAAACTGCATTTTCAAGCTTTTGGTTTTTTACCGTGTAATAAATATGAAGTGGCTCTTCATCATTTTGTTTTGTTTTATTACAGTGTTTTATGCTTGATTTTTGTTTTGAAAAATAACCTTTTATTTTGAAATGACTATACATATAAAGAAAGGTTGAAAATACAATAAAGGGAATTTATATATCCGTTTCACCTAGCAATCCATAAAGTTTGTATGTCAAATAATCGTGGCACAATTATCAATACAAGGAAATTAACATTGGTAGAATACTATTCACTAAGTTATAGGTTCTATTCATATTTTACCAGTATTTCCAAGAATTTGTTTCCAATCATATCTCTGTGTATTTAATTTCACCATCTCTTACAACCGAGGGTGAGTCTAGTTTCATGTATTTAAAGTCCACTGTACTGTTCCTCTGTGAACTCCGTTGTATAGCTTTGCCCATTTGTCCCTCAAGTTTTGCTCTTTCGCCTTTGATTTATAGGAACTCTTTAAGTGCTGAAAGGACTAGTACCTTCTATATGTTCTGTATTCTATTTTTCTCACAGTTTGTCTTTTGGCTTTTGCTTATGGTTTTCTGGTGTATGTGTTAATAAAATTCTTTTTTAATATAGTCAAATTTATCATTGGTTTGAGTTTATTATTTTTGGATTTTGAGTTATATCTAGGGAGATTTCTGTCCTCTATTAGGTCTGAATGAAATGTGCCCATGGCTCCTGTTAGTGCTTGTATAGTTTCATTTTTAATATTTAAATCTTTAGAGCATTTGGAATTTATTATCTTCTAAAGGCAACGTAAGAATCTAGATTAATCTTTTTTTAATGATTATTCATGTGTCACACCATAATTAATTTCAAAATTCCATCTTTCCCCACTGAGTTGAATTCAACTTTCTTTTCTTAGATATCAAATTTATCTACATATTTGAATCTATTTCTAAACTTTTAATTTGTCTTATTGGCCTATATAAATGCAGGAATGGTATGTTTTCACTTGTGGAGGCTCTAGTATGTTACATACTTAAAATCTCAGTCGTCTTCCTCTTGCGTCATGATTTTCATGGCTATAGTTGCTTACTCTTTTTCTCATGTTATTGTTCAAGTCACTAGTCTCGTACTGGATTCTGTGGTAGGAGCCTGGCAAAGACGTTGTATGTTTACTTACATTTTATTTATATTGTGTCTAATTTTATTTAACATTGAATTGTCCTATGTGTATTTCAGGTGTGTTTCAGTTTTGACTCAGATGAATTTTATGTATTTTTGTCATTTTGTTACCCTTTCAAAGTGTGGGAAATAAGGATCTAGGATATTTTTCTTAAAAAATCAGTCTCTAGGCCCTTCCCCCCGGGGTACTTCAGAATGCAATAAATCAAAATAACGGCAAAAAAAAAAAAATCAGTCTCTAAATGGGAATGTTGGAAATTGTATTACTGTGGTAATGCATGGATAAATATTACAGATAAAAAATGACTTGTGACTTCCAGTTTTAGCCCCGACAAATAAAATGCTTAGAAGTCATCATTTCCATTTTTATAGCAACAGTAAAATAACTGAACCATGATGCCTTGGACTCATCAGAGAACTGAGGTCACAGGGCAAACCACCACCCAAAAATCTTGAGAGACAGGTGCATCCAGAGAGAGCTAGCCACTGAAATCTTCTCACCTGGAACAAAAGCTCCTTTATGAACTTCTGGAAATTGAGTGGAGACTAGTATGAGGATGAGAACCTCCTTGGGGTTACAGTCTTAGGGAGCCCCCATATTTCTGTGGGCTTTCATTCCAGGAATGCCACTACATTTTTATGATGAAGGTCCAAGGAATATCCTTTCTTGGCTCTGGCTAGGGGAAGGGAAAGGTAACCACTATGACCATGCTCATAGCCTTTTCCATAACAAATACTTATTTTCCAAAGAAAAGGATTTTGCCAGTTCTCAATTCTGAAACTATCTTAGCGGAAGGAAAAGAACTTCCTTCTGCCTTCCTGTCTCACGTAAGGGGTGGAAAAACATAAGGATCAGGAATGAAAGCTTCAGAGAAATAGTTTGAGAATGGTGTAGCCGAGAAAGGAGTGGGGGTCGGGGGGTGAAGATAAAAACAAACCAAAAATAAATGAACAAACAAAACCTCTACCACTGAAGAAACACTTGCTTTTATTCTATTTTATTTTATTTTTTGAGATAGGGTCTCACTCTGTCACCCAGGCTGGAGTGCAGTGGCACAACCATGGCTCACTGCAGCCTAGATCTCTTGGGCTCAAGCTGTCTATCCTCGTCAGTCTCCCAGGTAGCTGGAAACATGGATGCGCACCACCACTCCTGGCTAATGTTTTGATTTTTTTTTTTTTTTTTTTTTGAGAAGGAAGGTTTCACAATGCTGCCCCATCTGATCTCAAACTCCTGGGGTGAAGCAATCCTCCTGCCTCAGCCTCCCAAAATGCTGGGATTATGGGTATGTGAGCCACAGTTCCCAGTCTGAGAAACACGTGTAACATTTGTGAAGGTCACAATCCCAAGACCACCTTACTGTCATCTCAATAGGGTATCATATAATCATAAAAACGAATTATTCCTAAAAGAGTTGCAGGATGCAGGCTCTTTGAACAAGAGTGCTTAGGGAAGCCCGAAGTCAAGCGAGGAGACAAAAACAAGGACGGCAGAAGAACTAGAATTTAAAAATCTCTCACGTTGTGTCACCATGTGAGACGATGGATGTGACTTTCTCTAGAGAATACAAGCTCTTCGTGGGCAGACACCATATTGTATCATCTTGGCATCTTCTGTGCTAAGAAAGAATAGGCTGTCAGCATAGCTTTTTAAAGTGAGGATATGGATAAATAAAATGCTTATGATTTCATATTTTGAGAATTTATACAGGAATGATAGAAAACCCAGAGACTTAAAATCCTGATTCTAGCATATTTATTATTTCATTCAAAATATCCATTTGTAAATGTTGATATTTCTTCCTGTACACATGGTTCGCATCTACTGTAGATGAGTGGGTAAATCAGAGGAGGCCAGTAATGGCTAAGTGTGTATTGTAGCTGGCATCTCTGTTGGAAATTTTTGCATACTTTTGTTGTTATTTTTAATTTTACAAACATTTCACCTAGAGTCCTGGAGTGTTTGATAATGAAATTTCCTCCCATCTCCACAGGCAGAAGTTTATTCACACCGCTCCTTTTTAAAGATAAAGATGGTTGCTGTTTTGGTGAGGTTTGTACATTTCCTTTGTGGTCTTGATTGAACATGCTGACATTTATCAGTAATTACCTATGACTCCACGTTTCCTTTAGTGATGGGTTACTGATTATTCTTAGGAAGTGTGTGAGAGAAAAAGTCAAAAAGATTTTATTTGCTTTAACAAATACTAGAATATACTTAGGTAAAAGGAGAATATTTAGGTTATAGTGCTGACGCCAAAATTAGGAAGGTAACTATCAATAATCAAAATACGTGTGTGTGTGTGTGTGTGTGTGTGTGTGTGTGTGTGATAGAGAGAAACAGAGAAAGAGAACTTTTCTTCAGAAATGCTTGTGTTTAAAACATTGCTTATAAGTGGGTTACTGACAAACACAGGAGATCATCTAATTCCACATGACTGAGTTTTATCCTTGGGACATAAATAACACTAAAATTAATATATATAGCAAATACATTGTGTTTTTTGTATTTTAAACATTTTTTCATAATTATATATTTAAGTGTTTCAAATGAAGTTCATAAAATGATTTAAATACTGCAATTTGACATTTTTCCTTTCAGTTTAGTCCCAAAAATTGAGAGAAATACTATGTCAAGTGACATTAGTGCTCAGCTCACTGGAGAGCTAGATTTAGATTTTGTTGAAGCAGAGTTCATCAAGCATTTTCATGATCTGGATAAAATATTTTTTGAGGCTGCTATGATCTGAATGTCCCTCCAAATTCATGTGTTAATTTTGTGTTTTTTTGGGACAAGGTCTTGCTTTGTCACCCAGACTGGAGTACAGTGGCATGATTTCACTCACTGTAACCTCCTCCTCCCAGCTCAAAAGATCTTCACATTTCAGCCTCAAGTAGCTAGGACTACAGGTGCGAACTACCACACCCAGTGAATTTTTTACTTTTTTGTTTATACTTTTATTTTAATGTCTGGGGTACATGTGCAGGTTTGTTACCTAGGTAACTGTGTGTCATGGGGGTTTGTTGTGCACATTATTATATACCCAGGTATTAAGCCTAGTACCCACTGGCTACTTTTCCTGACCTTCTCCCTCCTCCCACCCTCCACCCTCTGATTGGCCCCAGTGTGTGTTGTTGCCTCTGTGTCCACGTGTTTACATCACGTAGCTCTCACTTATAAGTGAGAACATATAGTGTTTGGTTTCCTGTTTCTGTGTTAGTTTGCTAAGAATAATGCCTCCAGCTCCATCTATGTCCTTGCAAAGGACATGATCTTGTTCTTTTTTATGTCTGCGTAATATTCTGTGCTGTATATATATCACATTTTCTTTATCCAGTGTACCACTGATGGGCATTTAGGTTGATTCCATGTCTTTGCTATTGTAAATAGTGCTGCAATGAACATGCACTTGAATGTGTCTTTATAATAGAATTATTTATATTATTTTGGGGATATACCCAGTAACGGGATTGCTGAGTTGAATGGTATCTCTGTCTTCAGGTCTTTGAGGAACAGCCACTCCGTCTTCCACAATGGTTGAACTAATGTACACCCCCACCAAGAGTGTATAAGTCTTCCTTTTCCTCCACAACCTTGTCAACTTCTGTTATTTTTTGACTTTTTGGTAATAGCTGTTCTGACTGGTGTGAGATGGTAAATTTTTGCATTTTTTGTAGAGACTAGCTTTCTCGATGTTGTCCAGGCTGTTGACCTGTTGTCCAGGTCTCAAACTCTTGAGCTCAAGAGATTCTCCTAATGTACTGAGATTACAGGTGTGAGCCACTATGCCGTGCCCATGTGTTAAAACTTAATCCCCCTGTGATGGTATTAAGAGGTGGGTCCTGTTGAGAAGTGATAAGAGATAAGGGCTCTGCCCTCATGAATATCTCAGTGCCGTATAGAAAGGCTGATGGTAACAGCTAAGGCCCTTTTAGCCCTTCCAATCTTCCCACCATTTAAAGACACCCAGATGGTGGCCATCTATGAGGAATAGGCCTCCACCAGACACCAAAGTTGCCAGTGCTTTGATTTTGGAATTCCCAGCCTTCAGAATTGTGAGAAATTAATTTAAATTGTTTCTAATTAGCTAGTCTGTGGTATTTTGTTACAGCACACAGATAGACTAAGACAATACCCCTCTAATTCTTTTGCTGTTTTTCTTTGCCCATTGAGCAAACAATCTTTCAGACAACCTCCATTGCCATGATACTGAAAAGGATACACGCTTAACAGAAGACTCAGGGAAGAGGTGCATCTCGTTTTGAACACATGAATTAGATTTCTGGTTTATCATCGTTCTCTTTTATGTTTGGTTGTAGAAATCAATCCTCCAGAGCCTAATCAACTGAGAGGGTACTGTCAAAATCCAGATCCTCACAAAATGTGTACCAGACCTGGGAATGACGTTACCCTGCCCGCTACAGGGGTCCGTAAAAGCTACCAGCTAACATTCCTGGATGCTAGGGGTCCCAGATTCCCAAGCCCAGGCGACGCAGCACTCCTGGGTCTCTGACCTGCTAAGACCCAGGCCACAGCAGGAGGTGAGCGCTGAGCTGTGCTGTCACCTGAGCTCTGCCTCCTGACAGATCATGTGCGGATTGGAGTCTCACAGGAGAGCAAACTCTATTGTGAGCTGCGCACACGAGGGATCTAGGGTGTGCACTCCTTACGAGAATCTAATGCCTGATGAGGTGGAACAGTTTCTTCCAGAAACCAGTGCCTCGCCGCCGCGGAAAATCGTCCTCCATGACCTGGTGCCAAAATGGTTAGGACCTTTGCTGGATGCTGCTCTGTTCTGCTCTGTACTCTCTTTTAAGGGAACAAGGATTTCTTTAATGTTTTTCCCCTCTTGATATTAATCCATTAAGACAGACACATTTAAATAAAAATCAAATGACTGTCTTTTTTTTACACTTGAATGTATGGATTTTTTTAATAACAAAATTATAGTTACTCAGAGCTTCTACTGCCTTTTCCAGTGTTATTCATTGTTTTATTTCTTTTTTTTTTTTTTTTTAAGATGGGGTTTCACCCTGATGGATAGGCATGTCTTGAATTCCTGACCTCAGGTGATCCACCCACCTCGGCCTCCCAAAGTGCTCGGATTACAGGCGTGAGCCACCATGCCTGGCCTCATTGTTTTATTTCCAACTTTACTCCTCTACCAAGGATTTCTCTCCCTCAGAGAGTCCCTCACAGATCACTCACACTTCCTATAACCATGTGCTGTCTAGTTCTGCCCACCTCTGTGCAGTCAGTGCCGTGATGACCAAGCCAAAGGCCAAGTGGTCCTGAAATGACCCGAAATTGATCCCACTTGGTAAAGTAAGTGCTTTTCAACATCAGTTGTACACTTCTGCCTCATTTCTACTGGCTATTTTTTTTTTTTCCTGAAGAGAAGCAGGGCATCTGTGCTTATTATATATAGCATGGTCAGTTCCACCATAAAAGTCATCATGTTCAACAATTATGTGGGGAAGGGTTAAGCTAATTTATGGTTTCACTTGCATTTATTCTATGTTCCTGAAAATTTACATTTCTCTAATGCATATAACTTCGCCCACTGTATTACTTTCCTATTATGCAGTGGGCCAAGGTGTATTATACAGTGAGCTAAGGTATACACTGTAACAAATTACCACAGATTTAGCTTCTTTTGTGTTTGTTTGTTTTTGAGACAGAGTCACACTCTGTTGCCCAGACTGGAGTACAGAGTGCAATGGTGTGATCTTGGCTCACTGCAACCTCCACCTCCCAGGTTCAAGAAATTCTCCTGCCTCAGCCTCCCATGTAGCTGAGACTACAGGCATGAGCCACCACACTCAGCTAATGTTTTTGTATTTTTAGTTAAGATGGGGCTTTACCATGTTGGCCAGGCTGGTCTTGAACTCCTGACGACAAGTGATCCATCTGCCTCGGCTGCCCAAAGTGCAGGGATTACAGGCGTGAGCCACTGCGCCTGGGCAGATTTCGCTTCTTAAAGCAATACAAATGTATTCTCCTACAGTTCTGGTCAAAGTATGAGACATGCCTCATTGGGCTGTAATTAAAGTCTTATCAGGGCTGTTTTTTTTTTTTTTTTCCTGGATGTTCTAGGGAAGAATCTATTTTTCTTTATTATTATTATTATTATTTTATTATTATTTTTTGAGACCAGGTATCACACTGTAACCCAGGCTGGAGTGCAGTGGTACAGTCAATGCTCATTGTAGCCCCAACCTACCAGGCTCAAGCAGTCCACCTGCCTCAGCCTCTTGAGTAGCTGGACCCACAGGTGTAAGCCATCACGCTCAGCTGATGTTTTGCTTTTTATTTTGGTACAGATGAAGTCTCACTGTCCAGGGTGGTCTCAAACTCCTGGGCTCAAGCGATCCTTCTGCCTCAGCCTCCCAAAATGCTGGGATTACAGTATGAAGCACCATGCCTGGCCAAGGATGCATTTTCTGGCCTTTACCAGCTTCTACAGGCTGCCTGCATCCCTTGGCTCATGGCTCCCTCCCAAAGCCTACAACGGCTGTTTCAGTTTTCCTCCCGTGGTATCCCTTTAATACTGACTTTTCTGCCTCTTTTTCCTTATTTAAAGACACCTGTGACTACATTGACTCCACATGAATAAACCATGATACTCTCTCTTTTAAGGTCAACTAACTAGGAATCTTAATTTCATCCATTACCTTAATTTCCCTTTGCCATATAACTTAACGTACCCCCAAATTTTGAAGACTGAGGCCTAGATGTCTTTGGAAGGTGATTCTTCTTCTTAGTTATATTTATGGCAAAAAAAAAAAATCCCGAAAACAGTGTAGGGGTAACATTAAATCATCTGATAGCTGAGATTTTGGTTGATGACAGTGTGCCACATCTAAGGTGGGAGTCATTTGGAGTCTACATGTATTTCGTTGTTCAGACAGATTTCTGCTACAGTCTCTCTGGCTGATGCTTACATTTTAGAATCCAGATCTCTAATAAAAATGTAACTGTGGAAAGAAGAGGAATTTTTTTTTTTTTGGTCTTCACAGTTCGTTTGTGTCCTTTGCCTCTTCACTCCTGGTACAAAGCAGTTCTTTTAATATAGTGATATATTAAAGTTATCTCTGAGTCACAGATGAGTGATATATTCTCTGAAAAGGAAAATATGACCAATTTGCCTGTCAGCAACAGCCTTTCAGAGCAGCTTTTCCCAAGTATTTCAAACACAAATATGTTCTTATAGTATGAATATAATTTTACACCATGCTTGTTGTGATACCTTCAGCATCTGTTGATTGAGAAATACACCATGACAAAAAATCACAGTGATTTTAGTAATGCTTTTAAATAAGTGTGTACATTTTTCATCATGGCATATATGTGTTCCAGACAATGGAATATATAAGTGCATGATGTAATACTACATATACATTTTATATCCATGGCTTGTATGCAAAAATATTCACCTTCACTTTGTAATCACTCTGCATTTCAGAAATCCATGGTACACCATGGATTATAAACTACTTCCTAAAAGTCAAAACCACTCAACTCTGCCTTTCCAATCCTCATCAATAATTATGTTTTTGTTAAAAAATGCTATTGTCTCACTTTTGACACATAAATAGAAGAAGCAAGACCCTAAACCTACATGGAAAAAAGTGTTGAAAATTCTAAAGAAGTAGGCAAGTAAATAGATTTTTCATTCTTGTCTCTCTAGTAGTTGTCTAGCAGAAAACAAAGATATAATTTTAAATTAATGCACAAAATTAAATAAGATATTCTTATTAAATTATGCTTAATAGTTTAGCCCACCGCTGTCAGAACAAATCCTTAGAAACTGTTGACACAAATGCGTATTCAAATTATTCACCTGATTGAAGCCTTCAAGAAACAGGATGCCTGCTTTTGATAAACCCAACTTGGATGCAAGTGAGGAATATTTTGTAGGCATTTAGAATAATATTAGACTCTCCCTCTGAAAACTGAAATATATTGTTTCATGAGTTCTCTATGCTGAAGAGATTGCTTTGGTTTATGGGAACATAATTAGAAAATAACTTTTTAAAATAATGCATTTGATGAGATTCATAAATTCCTAGTTACCGATCAGCAAATATCCTACTCTGCATTTTCATTGGCTTCTCATTTAATTTTTGTTTTTCTTATGCTTTCCATTTTCTGGTGAAACGACTATTTAAGAATATTTATTGGAAAAAAACCCAGAAAGTTAAAATTTTAAATAATCAACATACTACATCATAATATTCTAGTTCAAGTAAATCTCAATAAGCAAACATAATAATGTTTACTTAAAATAAATCTAGAGAGTAAATCATGTAACTAAATAAGCAAACAGAATAATGTTTACTTAAAATAAATCTAGAGAGTAAATCATGTAAGTAAATAATTGCTTAAATGAGATTGTTAAAAATTTAGGTTAGTAAAAAGTAAAGGTCAATATTAAATTATATGATTTAGCTAACAAAATAAATAACTTCAACTTGTCCCATTCATTTTTTAAAAAATAATGCCTTTAGAAGTATTATCTTTCCATTAAGATTTGGCCTGAAGTTTCTAGATATTTAAATGGTTCCCCAAGTTTACTAGATGATGCATTTAAAGTTATTTTTACTTAAATATATCTTGGAAGTAGGCCGTAGGCCTTTTCTGACCAGGCGACAGTGGTATTATTTTATTTTGAAAGAACTCTATCTGGATTTCAGATTATTGTGGGCCTACCAATGCAGATATCATATTAAAAATTTATAACTTCGTAATAGTTAAAATTTCCTGAAATCTGATGGAGAAAGTGAATTACACAAGAGAAAGCTACTGGCACGTTTCCATTGCTAGGGGCTAAAGGCACAGAACATGTACAGATTAAATAGCGCATAAATTTTGGTTTATGTGTCTGTTATAGCCGCTGTCGACAGGATACAGGAAGCACACAGCGTGAAACACGGCTCGCAGTGCCACTGGAGGCTTGTTTTCTGAAATTCACCGAGTAGACTGCCATTAACAGCATGTGTACTAGAAGCCTTCCATTTTGGGCTTATTTACAAAGCTAAACAATGTATTGAGGGTTGATTATTGATCATAAATATGTTCATAAACAATCATTGAATTTTCTTCTCCAGTGAGTGTCAATCACTAAAAACCAATAACAGGCAAACAGAGCATCTTATGTCTTGGAGTGTCAAGTAAACTTTCTAAGTAAATTTCTGGTACACCAGGAAATCTACATTAGTAACTTAAAAATCATAGGATTTTTTAGGAATGCTGTGATAAAACATATTTTATTGCCAATGCTTTTATAAATAATATAATGTGATTTGAGAGTGAATTTTAGTTTCTTCCTTTGAAAGCTATGTGGAGACATGGAACCAAGTTTAGCCCAGATTAAATACCAAAATGCTAAAAAATCATGTGGTCTACTGGTTAGATGCTGTTGTTCAATATTTAACTCAAGAGAAGTAATGACAGGTAGCTTTGAGAGTAGATTCGAGCCTCAGCCTGTCTTTGACTCATAAATTGATAGTTGAGTGAACTGCAGGTCAGTTAGCTTGACTGTGCCTCAGTTTCTTTTGCTGTTTTTACATGGTAATAATAATAGTAGTTACCTCAAAAACTTGTCATAAGGATGGAATGAGTTAATATAGGTAAAGCACTTAAAACACTGCCTGACATCTTATAAATGCTACTTGAAAAAAGGTATTAACCCGTTTATTATGATCATTGTCTGCCACGTGGTAGTGTGCTACCCTGGAGACCCAAAGCCAAAGGGTTGTGGCCCCTTTTCTCAAAGAACTTACAATGCAGTCTAAAAAAGTGGAAGACAGTGTGGCGATTCCTCAAGGACCTAGAAATAGAAATTCCATTCGACCCAGCAATCCCATTACTGGGTATATATCCAAAGGATTATAAATCGTTCTACTATAAAGACACATCCACACGTATGTTCACTGCAGCACTGTTTACAATAGCAAAGACCTGGAACCAACCCAAATGCCCATCGATGATAGACTGGACAGGGAAAATGTGGCACATATACACCATGGAATATTATGCAGACACAAAAACGATGAGGTTGTGTCCTTTGTAGGGACATGGATGAACCTGGAAACCATCATTCTCAGCAAACTGACACAAGAGCAGAAAATCAAATACTCCATGTTCTCACTCATAGGTGAGTGTTGAACAATGAGAACACATGGACACAGGGAGGGGAGCATCACACACTGGGGTCTGTTGGGGAAATAGGGGAGGGACAGCAGGGGCTAGGAAGTTGGGGAGAGAGAGCATGGGGAGAAATGCCAGATATAGGTGAAGGGAAGGAAGGCAGCAAATCACACTGTCATGTGTGTACCTATGCAACAATCTTGCATGTTCTTCACAGGTACCCCAAAACCTAAAATGCAACAAAAAAATAATAACTAAACTGGAAAAAAAAAGTGCATCTTAATAGATCATCTCAGTATAATGTGTTAAGGATTATAACATGAAGTTCGTGCTGGTTGCTATGGGAGAAGCTTGACTCTGTTTTGGGAATAAGAGAAGGCTTTCTGGAACATAATATCTGAGCTCCTTTTTTGAAGATAAGGAGTTATCCGGGAGAAGAGGCGGAGGAAGAGCATCTCAATTAGAAAACAGCATAAGAGAAGACACAGAGGCATGTACTAATCCAATGTTTGCAAGAAACTTCAGGCAATTCCATGTTGGAGAGATTAATCATAGGGGCCTACACCTGGGTGTCACGACACCCTCCAACCCCCCACCCTGCCTCTTCCTTTGTTTGAGATAAATCAGTGTTCTTATATTGGTCATAGATGCTCCCACTCAACTGGGTGTTTACCACTCATGTAAGGTTAAGTAAACCCAGAGACAAAGAGTTAGGGACAAGTACTTTACTTTGGACATGGTCCAGGAAACAAAAGTAAAAAAAAAAAAAAAAAAAATGCTGATGAAAAAAAAGTAACAGTAAGGAAGAGAAGGAAATAAAGTGTGTTAATAAATAAGTGTCTGTTTTGGGCATCGGGGCTCAGGTCTGTTACCGCCTTATGGGAACCACGTAGGACATACTTACATGCTGTTCCCAGGAAAGATGGAGAGGCTAGGCTCTTTCACAGCTTCCTTTCTCTGACACATACACCATTGGTTGGATGTTGTGCCTTGAAGCAGTTACTCCTCCAAACTTCAGCTGCATAGCCAGCAAGCTCTCACAGGACTGGAATTTGCTCTCATGCAGACAAGGAGAGAGATGCAGCGTTCAGATGGGTTGCTATCAGCATGGCCTCCACAGTTTTCTCCAGCTGCAGATGAATTCAGAGGTGGACTTAAGAGTTAGGGTTGTGGGGAACGACTGTGGGCACACATTTCAGTGAGCTCTCAGACGTCTAACGACCTTGGCTCTGTGGACCATGTAATAAAACAGGACACAAAGACTGCAAAACTGAGATACAGGTGGATAAGCAAGGAGAGAAGAGATCACTGAGCATTTCACAGATCATACAATGCTTGCAAATTATATTGCATCCTGAAGAAAGACTTTTAAAATGATTTCAACAGAATGCAAAATGTTTCGATTTGCATTTTGGATCATTTTTCTTAGGTTGTAAACATCATGCTTAACTAGAAAAATCACATAAATTTAGTTATTTGGTTGAATATGATTTAAAAATGGGCCTTGGCCCACATAGGAAGATCTTGATTTAGCAAAAGAAAAAATATTTAAATTCTGAATTATAATTTCTATAGAACTAAACTTACTTTTTAACATATTTTAAATGAGTTTAAAGACAAAGTAAACTATAGTGTTTTTAAAAGCATGGAATAACATTTACATGTTATAGAATTTCATCAGTCTCAATCATGATGTCATATACTGAATAAAAATGCAAAAATGCACTGTCCATATTAATGTATGAGTGCATTAGGAGCCATGTGTTATGCATTATACCTGATGAATGCAAGCAATCTACCTTTTTAATTTTTACTATAACCAAATGCAATTTTGCATACAAGCATTAGCATAAGATAGTTTTGTAATATTATTTTTTGGTGTATTCTAATTAGTCTTCAGTCAGTGGAGACACTCCAGAGAAATGACTGAGAGATAAAACATAAATTACTTATTTCTAGGCAATCTAGCGTCAGTTATAGGATTGAATACTGATTTTATGCCAACAATTTTGTAGGCTAAATGAAGGAGTAATTGCTTTAAAAATGATTTTTAAACAAAGGAATAGTGATTGGTAACCAGTGTGACCAAGTGGCTTGAAGTCAAGATTTTGAATTTCTGTTGACAATCCCTTTAATAGAGCTGCTCATTTTCTGAGCATTTTATACAAGTTCTGTTTATTACCTTTTAATATTAAATGCAAATGCTTTGACAGAGGACAAGATCACTCTGTGACTTTCCCATTGACATTTTTTAATATGCACATTAATCACATTAAATAACTTTTTAAGGTGGAGATAATTTAAATTGGGAATTCAAACATAAATCAATCAGAATAAGGCTGAATATATTCACTAAAATATATTCACTTATATCAGACCAGTTATATATTTGTTTACATTACATTTAAAATAGTTGGGTTCTTAGCAAAAAACTTTATTTCACTTAAATGTTCATGAGTGTATCATGTACATATGTGTCTTAGAGTGTGCATTAATGTGTGCATTATATGTGTATCTATAGAGAGATGCACACTACAGCTAGTGCTCGACTTACGACCACGAATGGTTCCGACAGACCAGTCGTAACACGATTTGGTCGTAAGTTGAGTAGGCTATATGTACAGTACTGTGAAATGATAACTTCATATCATGTGCGATCACATTCACTTTCTTTCCTCCTTCGTACTGCTTAATTACCTTCATTTTCGTGTCGAGATCGATGGCCTTTCTTAACTTCTTGGCAGGCTGAGGCGTAGACAAAGACAATTTCCTCTTGGTAGACATCTTGGGAGGGGTTTGATGAAAAATATCCAAGACACAAAACACAAATTGCTGTACTGAGTCTGGGATAACAGTTGAAATGGTGCACGCAGAGATGGTAGTGCTGCTGGAAGCTGGTCCGCACTGGCTTACGCCAGCTGGGCAACGTTTGTGCTGCCAGACGCTGAGCAGTCGTAGCTAGCGATTGTGGTCGTAAAGTCGAACGGTCGTAAGTTGCATAGGTCGTAAGTCGATCAATACCTGTATTACTATTTTGGAAGACAATTTGCTTTTGGGCTATTTTTTATGGTACTTTAAAAATTCTAAGTAGATACTATTTTCATTGACTAATTGTTGAGAGCCATCTAAATACTAGACTTCGACCAGGAAAGAAACACACTTCCTAAATTCCCATATTGTGTAAGAAGATGTAGCCATCTGCGCATCCAAGTTATTAGGGGCACTGCATGTTGCTAAGATGTAAATTGGGGAGCTACCCAAATGGGAGACAGGTAGCTTCTCATGGTTTTCAGTGTAGTGTCTATCAAAACAAAATGTGCTTCTTTATAAAAATTATTCTTCAGGACAATTAACCACATAAGCAAATGCAAATATAGGTTCTCTCTATAAAGCACATGTAAAGGAATGTAAAGGCCTCTGTTATATAAACATTACGCAAACACAAACGCACCGTGCAAGGGCAGCGCATTGCATGACATCACAAATCAACCTAACTTAGCACTAGCGCTTCTCAGGCATGTCATTTGTGATCTCACCTAGGCTGCTGTGACGACAAAGCACACAGACCCGTCTCAAATAGTTCAAGTAATTTTCAACACAATATCATTGCTTATCTGTGTTTGTCATTGTTGGATAAATGAAAATATCATATGGAACAGAATTGTTCTGCAATACTTCTCTTAGTGTTTACATGCTTAGATTCAGAGAGAAAAACTACTTCACAGCAATGATTCCTTACCACTGCCATTTTCTCTGATTCATTCGGGCTATCTCAGTCATTTCTGTAAGAGACTCTATTGCTTTTGGTCTAATATTCTAATGAAGGTAATTACTTTTAGGAGAGTTTGGGATGCCATAAAGATGGACTCATGTGAAACGTGTCTACTTTCGCTCAGACCAATGTTTATACAGCTTGCTTTGATTTACTCATCTTTCTATGGTACAACCATCCATATGCCTCAGAAAAGTCCATTTCTTTATTAAATGTTCAAGATGTATCTCACCAACTAATCTGTTCTATGAAATAAACTCTGTATTTATAAATGCACTTTTATCAACGTGTTTTTCCAGGATTCCTGACACTAAGAGTATTCTCTGAGAGCAGGCACTGCCGCATTACCTGACAGCCATGGCCTATCAGTCTGGAAGTACAGACAGGAACGTCTGGGGTAGTTAAGAGAGGGAAACAGGGAATCTTCTTAGCGTATTGACATACCAAAGTTAATGCTGAGTGGCAGACAATCTTAGTTATAATGCGATATGTTTGCCTTGCAGTAACTGCATTTTAAGTTTGGACTGGGAAGATATGTATGTTGTTTTTCTCTTTCCACCTTAACTGACCTAGGCCAGAGCCTCAGAAAAGTCAAAACCTGGGGCCGGGGGGTGTTGGAGGAGTTCAGAGATTTAAAAGTACCTCGAGGGGAGCACAGAAGAGAAAGAGTGGTACCCTAGGTTCACTTTTTTGCAAGTTGAGTAGACAGGCATAAAGGAGAGGTGAATGTTTATACACGTGACAACACGTATATATTATTTTACTAAATAAAAATAAATAAAAACTCAAGATGAGAGGTGGCATCTGTTGTGCATATTCACATGGCAACCATTTTACATATTTTTTATGCAGTCCTCAAGCAACATTGACAGAAAAGTGCTACAGCCAGCCCCAGGGAGGTTACGTAACACGCTTTAAGTAGGCACATAAGGAAAGCAGCAAGGATTCCCACACTGGTCTCTCCACTAATTGCTTGAATTCAAATCTTTCAAAAACAATTTTTTTGAGGAGATAAACTTATACAAAGTTTCTTAAGCTATAAAGTGTGTTTTCCTGAAGGCAATAATTCTAATTTTCTTTCTTTTCCCCAAATCCCACACCATTCAGTTCTATTTCATCTGTACCAACGAAATTACCAGTACGATTTTGCTAAGCTAGCATGTTTAAATGCAAGTTAAATGACTTGGAATTAAAAGATATTCATAAACATTTCCTGAGGTATTTTAAAATTGCATAAACTTTCAGTTCCTTATGGATTTGTGAGAGGGTATCATATTTACTAAGCTAGGTTCTATTCTTATTAGCAAAACAAAATCTTTTCTCTTTCACCTGCTTTTTGTATTAAAAAAGAAAGTGCTCTACTTAAGACTACCATTGTTAGCCAACGTCCTGTCTTTCCAAAGGCTTTGTAAAAAATGCTGAAGCAGCAGAAATAATACCTGGGTAAATCCTGTACGTAATGAATAAGTGTAAGACTTTTCAATTGCTTCTTGCTGCTCTCTAACATCCAGGAGCTACCTGTAATAGCCAGCTTTTGATGCTCACAAACCCTGACATACACGAAGTCTACTCAAATAACTCATCCAATTTTAGAAATTCTACCTTATTTCTTGATTATGCTAACTTTAGTCCTTCAAAAAAGGGTTTTTTTTTATATCAGGGAATTATTGAAGCAATCTTCAGAACACTTCAGAATTTAATCATAAATGTAAGCACTGGTTTGATACCCTGTTGTATACAAATCTTAAGGAATAATATTTACTTTACTAAGCATGTAACATTTTTAAAACTACATTTCTCACTATCTTTCAAAGAAACATTCATTATAGCCAACACTCAAATAGGCACTTGTCTCTATTTCTAACACGTATATATTTCACTCAGGTTAATGGATCTTTTCAGTTTGACAGTGTGACCTTTCTTACCTTGTCCTAGAACAATGTTGATCACAAGTTGCATCATACTGTAAGATCAGCGATGTACTTTGTGGATCCCAGTGCAAAATAAAAATGCAGAACTTCTTGTTAAAATCATTAAAAAGTTCAAGATGGTGACCTCAGAGCATTAAACCCAATGCTGCAGCTTCTAAGCACTGGGCTCTCTGCAGCTGTGTAAACCCCATGCCCAGGAAGCCGGCTCTGCTTATAACACTTCAGCTACTTGATTTCTTACCACGTTTCTTCTTGCTTATAATCTCCATCCCAGCTATTCTATTTAAAAAAAGCTGCTTATAATAATATGTGTGTTTATTAGCTTTTGAGAGCACCCATGAAATAGACATACGGTAAGAAAACGTTCTCTCTATTATACTTGGTAATATCAAGAACTGAAGCAAATATTATGATCTATCAAACTTATTTTGAGCCTTAACACATAAAGAGATGACTGGGTGCTAAATATCTTTAGCAAAATGTCCTTTTTGTTGTCACTGTACTAGTGAGTGTCTCCAGCATTCTCTACAAAATGAATGTGTCATTTTCTCATATTTCAGGCTGACCATCAGAATGTTATTTTCTGTTACAGTATCCCTGACACAAACTGTAAGGAGTATGACTCCTGATATTTATTTGCTCTTCTCATCTAGTGAGTCTCAATGTATATTTTTCATATGTGAGGATGTGAGGTTACATATGAATGATTTTAGTTAGTTATTCCAGACTAGCAATTGTTGGAGTGTGATTACTTTTTTTTTTTTTGAGACAGTGTCTTCCTCTGTCTCCCAGGCTGGAGTGAAATGGCATAATCATGGCTCACTGCAGCCTTGACCTCCTGGGCTCAAGCAGCCTTCTCACCTCAGGGTCCTGAGTAGCTGGGACCACAGACATGCACCACTGGGCCCAGCTGATTTTTAAATTTTTCTCTAGTGATGAGATCTCACTGTGTTGCCCAGGCTGGTATTGAACTCCTGGTCTCAAGTGGTTCTCCCACCTTGGCCTCCCAAAGTACTGGGATTACAGGTGTAAGCCACCACATCCAGTCTGAGTACTTCTTATTACATAATTAGTATATTTAGTTTGAAACAAATTAGAAAATTCAAGCATAAGAAAGATGAAATGACCCATTTTTTGCCCTTCTGACTTATCAGGCTTTAACATGGAGACATGCTCCTCTATTTTCCCCCGGTATTTTAAAAAAAGGAGAGAATACTTTACCTATTTCTTTAGACTCTTTTCTATTAACAATATATCAGGGACATCTTCCTAAATCAATAAATGGAGTTTTATATCATTATGATCATTATTAATACCTGCATTTCACTCCATTATGTGGTAGCTGTGGAATTTACACAGCTCACTTTCTGTTGCTAGAGAACTGGGACCTTGGTTACCAACCTTTTCCCAGCCTTTTTTTCCTCAAAGTCTCTCTCTAACCAAAGCACTCTTATGTCTTATCTTTCAGCTGCAGCCTTCCCTTTGCAATCATCACTTTATTTGTAAGAAAGGCACTGCAGGGTTTTAAAATATCAATTCCTAATGTAATGCTGTTTCTCTCTCAGTTAGTTCTTTGGTACGTTTCATCAACTATGACTCAGTCCTGCCTGGCCTCCGGGCCCTCTTCACCCACTGTGGTGGCAGTTTCCAATCTGATGTATGCTGACTTCAAAAGGGACCTTGTTTTCTAAGGGGTCACCTTGTTGCACATAATATTAGTATTTACAGGAAAATATAAATTCCTAATGATTTAAAAAATGTAGTGCTAGCTAGCCTTTGATCCTCTGGCCCATCATTAGCCATCGTTATACACTCCCTTACCCACGGAGTTCCACATGGGTTGGCAATGTGGAGGAGTTAAATTCACACTGATGCTTGCAATTAGGAGAATCTGCTGCTGTGCTTTTAGATTTGGAGCTTGTACTTGAAACCACTATTGGCTTTCTTTGTCCACAACTGCTGAATATGTCCAGCCCGTCTTCCTCAGTCAGCCACTACGAAAGCCTCTCCTCCTGACTCTGAGTCAGCTGCTTGAGAGGATACCTGCCTCTTTATCTTCAGAGCCCTAGTTACCCATCTGGTGACTTGCGGGTATGCTACATGACCTGTATTTCTTCACATTGTATACGAGCATACCTCCACATTTGAAGAAAATCCATCCTCAGTGTAGCTTTTATATGGCAGGGGACTGCCTAGCAACTTCCTATCACTTAGAGGTGTTTCTCATGTCTGCAAAATAAATTTTGTCTATGCTACATAAATTATACTCTTCAAAATATACTTATATTGGAGGCTGAAGCAGGAGAATTGCTTGATCCAGGAGGCGGAGGTTGCGGTGAGCCATGATCACACCATTGCACTCCAGCCTGGGTAACAAGAGCAAAACTCCATCTC
>NW_022437072.1:0-68402 GCF_009761245.1 Sapajus apella | reverse complement strand
TATATATATATATATATATATATATACACACATATATATATATATACACACTTATATTGATGAAAATCCAAATGGGAATTTACGTAATACAAGTTAAAATTTCTATGTTGGTAAATATATTTTTCATTAAATAAATACCTTCCATGCAATGATTTAATTTTTAAGTTTCCTTAACATTTTAAGAATTTTATCATGAAAGGTGTATCAATTTTGCTATCATGTGTCAGAAAGCTGTGCCCCCTCTTATTCACCTCATCCATTCAAATCTACTTTATTATTATTATTATTATTACTATCATTATTATTTTGAGACGGAGTCTAGCTCTGTTGGCAGGCTGGAGTGCAGTGGCGTGATCTCGGCTTACTGCAACCTCCGCCTCCCAAGTTCAAGCGATTCTCCTGCCTCAGCCTCCTAAGTAGCTTGAACTACGGGCACGTGCCACCATGTCAGGCTAATTTTTGTATTTTTAGTCTCTAGACGGGGTTTCACCATGTTGGCCAGGATGGTCTCGATCTCTTGACCTCGTGATTCACCAGCCTCGGCCTCCCAAAGTGTTGGGATTACAGGTGTGAGCCACCGCACCTGGCCAAATCCACTTTGTTAATTAATTCGTTGAATAACTTTCTACCAGGCAGTTATTCTACAGATACATTTAATAATCCACACAATAATGCATTTGTTTTGATAAATATTTAGTTTCCTCTTATGAGGCACTATTCTTGGCTTTTGGTATACAGCAGGGTACAAAAAAATGACAGAAAAAACTCTTACTTTATAGGAGGCAAATGGGGAATAAAAATCTAAATAATTTCAGATACCAAAAACTGTTGTTAATAACTTGGATCAGGCAAATGAGTCACTTTACCTCAGGCTGGTAGGGAAGGCCTTTCTTAGGAGGTGATATTTGTGCTGAAAGGAAAACAGCCATGCACATGTCTGGCAAAAAGCAAGAAGAATATCAAGAGCAAAGGCCCAGAGAGCACACAGGGCCATCAGCAATGTGACAGTTGGGAGGCAGTAATGTGACGTTTAAACCATCACTGGACAAAGCTTGAGAAGCAAACTCATGCTGTGAATCAAGACAGGGACATGGATGGCTGGATGAGGTCAAGTAGAAAAAAATGTAGATTTTTGGAGTTGATGAGGCTAAGAAACTGAGAAGCCAGGATGTTAAGTAAATTGTCTGCACACATATTGAAGTCTCCAAGAATAATGACAAATATATTGGTAGAGAAGTGCATCAGAATTAGATTTGGTTGCTAAACCAGAAACCTGAAGGCTTCCACTTACATATTTCACCTGCAGAATAGAGTCAGATTGCTGCAGCATAGAATAAAATCAAATCTCTTACTAAGAAGTGAGGGGAGCACAGATGCTAGTGATGTTAGTGAGGTAAGGGTAAGTCCTTGGCCCATTGTCTTTACTATGAAGTATGAAACTTCAGAAAAGCCTTCTACACATGTATCAATAAGTTCGATGAAAACATTTAAAGTATGATTTGGGTTTGATATGGTTTTGTCTCTACTTCAAGTTTAAATCCTGAAACATGGGTGATCAATATCTATTTATAAATTAAAGAGTTGATGAAAAATGGTGGAATGGTCATTACTTGTCAAACTTAAAAAATCTCTGCTTCAAATTTCCAGTACTCTGACAATTCACATGACAGTATTTTTATACCATCCACATCCACAGCAGTTGCTCAGTGCAGTAGATAGAGCATGGACAAGCGAGATTAAATGCTAGCTTTGCTCCTGATAGCCGGTACGATGGAAGACAAGTCATTTCACCTCAAAAAACTTGAGTTTTCTTCTCCTCTGTAACCATGACCTGTACAAAACACCTGGAGCAATGTAATGGAAGGTAAATAAAAATGCTAAAATACTGCCTTCTCTCATCACTGGTTTGGAAGCTGTGTTATCTATATGTAAAAGATATGGGTCCTTTAAATTAGTAGACAGTTAATACACATTTTTCTAGTTGTAGGCTATGTGGAAGTCATTGAAGAAAGGACAAATATTCTCATGAATATGTTAGGATGGCAATTTATGGCCTACTATGGTTTGGTGTAGCCATGAGATGAGTTACAGCCAGTGGGTTGTGAGAAGTCCGTTCTGGGCTAGACGTTGAGTGTTGGGTCAAAACATTTGAAAGTTCTCATGTTTCTTTTCATAATGCATGGCAGGCAGAAATCTACAATCCATTCCCCTAAGATTCCTCTTGCTTGCGTAATTTCCATAGAGCTTCCTGTCCCTGTGAAGTAGCAAGATCTGTGAACATGGTGGGATATCATTCCCATGGTGGGTTTATCATGTGGCAAAATTGACGGGATTTCGTAGATGTAATTGAGGTCTCTAATCAGTTGGCTTTGTATTAATCAAAACTATTCTAGGTGAGCTTGGTCTAATCAAGTTGTCATTTAACAGATATATTCTCCTGGTGGCATTACCTTCATGCAATAAGCAGCAATTTTGTCTATGAGAGAGAGATGATAAAAACTGTGAGTGACACTTAGGATCTAAAAACATCCCGTGTTTAGCAGTCAACAATCAAAATGGGGCCTCAGTACTAGATCCATAAGGAATTGAATTCTTCCAACAACCACATGAGTTTGAAGGAGGCCCATGGCTCCGTGAGGAATGCCAGTCAGCTGACACCATGACTGATACACCATGACTAAGCAAAGGATGCAGATGGTCCTCAGTTCTTGACCCACAAAAACTATGAAGCAATAGATGTGTATTGTTTTAAGCTATTGAGTTTGTGGTAGTATGTTTTAAAGCATCAGAAAACGGACAAATAATGTGAAAAACAATTTTCAAGAGCTTGCCATGGTAGACAAAGTCCCTCAATGAAGATTATGTGTACAACACTTGCCAAATCACAGTGTACCTCCAGGAAGGGGAAAAAGACAAAATCATTCTTTTAAAATATTGAGATATAGAATTTGTTTTTCCTTTTCTTTTTTTTTTTTTTACTTAAAAAACAGAAATTTATTTCTTCACACTTCTAGAGGCTAAAAGTTTAAGATCAGTGTTTCATATTGGCATTTAGCATGAAGGGGTGTTGAATTTTATCAAAGGCCTTTTCTGCATCTGTTGAGATAATCATGTGGGTTTTGTCATTTGTTCTGTTTATGTGATGGATTACATTTATTGATTTGCATATGTTGAGCCAGACTTGCATCCCAGTTATAAAGCCAACTTGATTGTGGTGGATAAGCTTTTTGATGTGCAGCTGGATTCTGTTTGCCAGTATTTTTTTTTTAAATTGCACTTTAGGTTCTGGGGTACATATGAAGAACATGCAGGATTGTTGCATAGGTACATACATGGCAATGTGGTTTGCTGCCTCCATCCGCATCACCTATATCTGGCATTTCTCCCCATGTTATCCCTCCCAAACTCCCTAACCCCCACTGTCCCTCCCCTAGGCTCCCCGCAACAGACCCCAGTGTGTGATGCTCCCCTCCCTGTGCCCATGTGTTCTCATTGTTCAACACACCCCTATGAGTGAGGGCATGTGGTGTTTGGTTTTCTGTTTTGTGTCAGTTTGCTGAGAATGATGATTTCCAGGTTCATCCATGTCCCTACAAAGGGCATGAACTCATCGTTTTTTATGGCTGCATAGTATTCCATGGTGTATATGTTGTTTTTCTTTTTTTAACCTGTAGCCTAAAGTAGCTTATTCTAACTGATACAAACTTGGCACCACAAGCAAGAGACTATAATAACGATATCACATTATTTTACCTTGCTTTAAGTGATTTGCTTAGGCGGTCAGAAAGATGTTATTAGTGACTAGAAAGACATGTCTTTATGTTGTGTAGTGGAGAAATACATGACAAAACTGTCAAATGTGATAATTTGCAACGTAGATAATTTTTCTTCTGACCCTGTAACTATAGGAAAAGTATTTGTGTAATAGAATGTTAGAAATGTATGTTGGTTACTGTCGGCTGCATTTGGGTAGGTAACACAAGAAACAAATGGATTCAGAAAATAATTGGGCTTGTTTGTAGGCAGGAGTGAAAGTGTAGAGAGAGTCCAACAATGTGAGAAATTGTAGGATTGGAAAAAGAAATTAATTCTCAATTCTGGCCAGTAAAAATTAATATAGAAAAATTATTTGAATAAAAAAGATTGATTACAACAGCTATGCAGCAAGAATGCAATCAAGGGTTTTGGGTCATTGTTGTATTCTCTTCATGGATTAAGATGATGGGAAGTATATCCATTTGAATGGACAAATCGTTTAGCCAAAAGACTATCTCACCAAGCTGGAAAGGCTCAAAGTACCTATAGTTAAATTGAGAGAGAGAGGCATATTTTAAAATTGAATCTGGCTGTAGCTCATGGCATATGGAACTGGCTAACATCAAGTAGATTTGAAGATAAATTTTTGAGAGTGTTACACTATCAAAGAAACTCTGGTCCTAGGCTAAAAACATTTGTGACTATTTAAAACTTAACTCTTGGGTCCCCAACTTTCTACAGAAGTAGGTTAAGGAAGCTGATTAGCCCCTAAGGGAGTCAGATTTCTTAATGCCCTTTTCAGATGTAGTGAGATAGAAAAACAGCGAAGATATCTTCAGAGAGCCGAAGAACAAAGAGGCCGCAGACCAGAACTTCCCAAGACCAGAACCCAGGCCTAATTGAGAGATATTGACCACAAGTGAAGGGTCTTCTCATGAATTTTGCCCATTGAATTTCAGAATTGATGTAGATTAATAATATCTGTGTATTTTCTTTCTTCCCATTTGTGAACGGGAGTGCTTTTTTCGATCAACCATTGCATATTTATTTGGAGGAAGGATATAAAGTTTTATAACGCATGTTCAACTAAAGGTTCAGAGGTCGTATCTCAAACTAAGTAAGTGACTACTGCTAATTAGAAACATGGACTTGAGGTTTGAACGTTAACTTTATGAGACTTTGATGTTCTCTTCCTTTGAGAGGGAGTAGGTATATTTTGCCTTGGAAGGGAAAATGAGTCAAATACATGGCCATACTGTGGACTATCCAGCAATTAATACTGTTCACAAGATATTTCTATCTCTGCTATTCCAGGCTTACAGCAGGATGATGATTTCTAGGTCACTGTTGTCTGGTATACTCATGTGACCATTTATATCCAATGTGCTGTGGGCAGAAGTGGCGTATCACTCTATGGATGAGCATTTGATTTACCGTCTAACAAACTTCAGGACTTATTGTATCTTGCCAGATGTAGATAGAAATATAGCCTATTGCTATTCTCAATAATGACTGGAAACTTCCAAAAGAAGAGAAAATAAATAACTCCAAAAAATTATAAATCAGGTATGATGGAGCTATAGGGTTAGAGATAGGAAGAGAGATTGGTAATCATTAGGAAGAAGAAAGAAAATTAAACAGAAAAATTTTAAAGATACGATATAATGCATCTGGGGAAGAGGGCGGTTAGCTGAGCAGTGGTGCGGCGTTGTTCCCAGACAGAGGAACAGTTGTGGTGGGGTGGCCCTGTTTACACAGGACCTGAGTGGCTGCAGTAACCTGAGCCTTATGTCCTTCTTCTTATTACAAATGCAGTGCAAGCTAACACTGTAGTATTTTAGATTTAAGTCACTGAGACTTGGGAGTGACTTGTTACCACAATATGATCTTACCCATTCTTACTGACACAAAAGGAAAGTAACTCAGTTACTGCCCCAAACATAGCTTGTAAGAAAAGATATCAATCAGATAACCTAACATGGTGTTAGAATCCTTCAAAAGTTGATGTTTAAATGGAATTTTGACAATTAATGTCAAGTTTGTTTTTACAAGAAATTATGATTATTATTCTGTTGAAAGTGCTACAATAAATTAGTTCTTAAATATTATTACATTTAAATGAGAGGGGATTGATATTGCCAGAAGTAACATAGAAGCTGCTTGCTTGATGTGATTCTATTCATACTATTAAGAAAGATTAGCTTAAAATTCCAATTTAACTTTGATGTAAGTGGAGGTACTGAAAGTTAAATTTACATGTTTTGAATTAATTTACCTATGAATTAAGTCTACTACTCATGGGAAATGCTTCAGCAATTTATCCAAAATCACATGAACATTCATTTTAAGTTTATGTCTACTAAAATCCTTAATTATGCCTACACTATTATGACATGATTGTGATGAGGATCCAACATAGCATCATTTTATTTGTAACCAGAAAAAAACCTATGTTTGTCTCATCAACAAGTTTCAGGGCAAAAATAATTTTTAGAAAGTTTAAGTAAAGGAAAGTTTATGGTAGAGTTTGAAATTAGGCATTTTTGCAAAGCATAGCACCCCCTCAGTTAAATCTTTATAAAATTTTTTTATAAGTGTAGTATGTTTTAAAACTATATCATTTATTAAATTACAACTTAGAAGCGATGTGGTTCTCTGAAGAAGGAACCATATGCTAGGCCTATCAATTTTCTGACGTGGTGACCTTGAGAAGGTAATTTGACCTCTTTTTCTTCTTTTAAATCTTTGTAAGTGGGAATAGTGGCCTATGGGAATGTCATAAATCATAAACAATTTTTACCTACCTATAGCATTTTTTAAGGAAAAAAATAAGTTAAACTAGAAGTTACACTCATATCAAAGAAATAGATTCAGGGATAGAGAATAATAATGACTGGCTTTACAAGTGATACAGAATCAGGTGAAGAAATAAATGTCAAGTGGCAGTATCAGAGGCAGATCTGCCAGAAATGGGGTACCTGCCTTCTGAAGTCCAGTTGCCCCTTCAGCTGCTGAGAGGAACACAGTGAACGTCTGAGGCACATTCGGCAGCATCTAAGTGGAGGGGTACTGGAGGGGATGAAAAGCAAATAAACCCATTCTTACATTATATACAATGGAGAAATATAGGAGTGACCGAATGGGAATTATACAGGAAAAAAAATACAGCAGGGAACGGGTGAAGAAGATAATTCGACTGAGCAGAAGATAAGAGAGGTACCTAGTCCAATAATTTTGAAGGACTTTTGAGAAAAATTTATGGTGAGGGCTTATGCTGCCAGATTGCTCTTTCACTTTGTATTAGTTAGTGTGGCATAAGTGACTACGTATTACGTTTGACATCATTGGAATTAAGGAAGTCTCTGAGCAATTACAGACAACTGAAAAGATGGATCTGTTTCGGAAATCATATTAATAAAAATGAAAACACAAACGTTAAAACTGTTTCACAGCGTTTTGTCTCTGAAGGTTGGTGCTAAATGACCATTCTCACTGAACATGAACTATGGAGAGAAGGAAAGGTGATAGAATTGCTTCAAGGAACTCTGTGATTGTTCATGATTTCAGTAAAAGTTAGAGACATATTTGGTCAGGGAAATATGGTGATTAAATATAGTGACAAGGTAAAAATGGGAATAACCACCCCAAAGGTGCTTTTTATTTAGGGAGAGAAACCATTGACGACATAGAAATTAACCAAAGATATGTTACGGAAGTCTAGACAAATTGAGTATAATGTGAAGTTGGGTAGAGCATGCTAAGAAAGGAGGATAAGAAATAAAAGTACTTTAGGTTTTACACCTAAGGGAGGAGTAATGATGTGTAAACATTATTTTCCTGGAAGCAAGTTCTTGTATCTATGCAAATCGTCAAAGGCAATGCCACAAAACAGAGACAGGCATTGTTAAGAAAGTCAAGTGCCCAGAATTAAGTGCAATAAAAATCTTTAAGAGTAAATTTTACCCAAATGAATGAGAAGAAAAGTTTAGTATAAGAGAAGAGACTGATTATGATTATAATAGTAATACTTATAAATACTACACCTCCCATTTGTTGAGATGGATGGCTTAGTAGTCAGGTTCTTTCAGATTGCACATTAATTTAAAAATTAAAATTGTATTCGGTGTTTTGTTGGGATAATTGAACCAGTAAACAATCATTGTACCATCGAAGATGAAAGTGGAAGACAACTTTGTATTATGTTTGATTGTGAAAGGGAGACTATTTTACAGCGGCTGAAGAGAAAAATACCTAGGTGAATATGGGGCCACAAGGAAAAAAGGAGACCATGGAATAACAGACAGAAGAATTGGGCAATACACTCAAGTGCTTACAGAGAAAAAATGCTTCCTCGTCTAACGGTCTTGGTTATGAACACTGACTTCTAAGGCTTTTGAAATGAAAGTTGTCCTGTTTATTTTAGTGATATATAGGAAGAAGATGTAATATCCAGCACGGTGATACAAGGTGTGCTCACAGTGGCATTTATGATATGAGAGGGAGGCCATCCAAACTGCAGCCTCTGACATTATTCAACATTGATTTAGAAAATTTTTATAAAAGTTCTGCTACACAAGTTGACAAGAATATCAGAGGTCAGGATTCACCCAAGCACAGTGGTATGTCACAAGTCACTAGAAAATTGCAGACAGTTTGTTGAAACTTAAGAAAATAAATAAAAGCATGAAAGAAGTTTAGTATACTTTTGCTGATGTTTATAGAAAGTTTGTGCTTTTGATCAAGCAAGTCAAGATTGTTTTTCTTCTAACTATGCAAAAATAGGCTTTTCCAGGAGGAAAGTACTGGAAAAATAAAGACAAATGTATTATGCTTAGAATACTATTCACAGGTTTTGAGAGGGATATAAGAAAAGAGCATAAAATAACAAGATAGATGAATATAGGCTGCCAACGTAATTCCTCTGTATTGAGACCAAACCTCCCCTTCAAACAGGGACGTATCACTGTTTATATAGTATCAGTAGAAGAGGATACTAAATCATTGGTGAGTTTCAGCCAGATCTGAGTAGCTCACATGTGTGTGTGTGTGTGTGTGTGTGTGTGTGTGTTGTCAGAGAATCTACATGCAGAATAAAAAGAACGTTTAAATGGGAAAAAATTAAAATTCAAGGACACTGAGGGAGCAAGCACAATTCCTAAAGTCATAAAATCTTTTACACACATTTTGGCAAGGAATACTGTGTTTTTAAAAGTGGGAAACAATATTATAGATGAATATGTGAGGTTGAGTTTGAGTGTTTTCACCAAAAACCTAATTTTATTTTGCATTAGTTGAAGCGTAGTTTCCACAGACATACTGATAATTTATCTAACAAATTCCTCTGGATTAGCCTATGGATTAAAAAACAAATATGAGGCCACACATTTATTATAAAATGAAAGATGAAGCATGGATTCCTGACAAAGACTCTCCCTTTCACAAAATTTTAGTTTGGGTTTTCTAAGCCCATTTTCTTAAGTAAGCCTCGTCCTTGGGCCTGTCTTCAACCAGATCAGGCCACGTTTAGGAAAAATCTGCTAAGTCAGTTTAGTGAGAATCCCCCCACGCCTGGTATCTGATCACTTTAGCCTGCTTTCAGCAAGGTAAATCAGTTGAGCTGGGATTCCTCTACCCTTGGAGTCTCCTTTTAATGATTTTCCATCCACGGACCACTTGCTACGTGTAAACCCTCACGTGCCCTTGTTCATAGTCACCTTTCTAAATGTAGTCTTGACACGATTGTCACAGCTCCGAATAGTCTTCTTTAGGGTTTTAACAAGTGTCAGTATCATTTTCCCTTCAACATTAAATAAAATTCTTTCATCTGATAATCCTATTTCATTACAATAAGACAACTAATGAAGTAAGTTGGTAAGCTGACTGGGAACTTTCCGGTTCCACTGCCCACACGCAGAAAGCATGGGGAAGGGAGTATTCTACTGAAAAGAGATTTTCTATTATATCAAGAGATGACCTATGAAAAGGACATTTCAGATTGGAGGATAAAGGTCAAAAGCCTGGGAGTCATAACCTAGAAATAATATTAGACAAATGTCAGCATTCTGTTGAAATAAATGAAGTGAGGGTGAAGCCAGTGGATAAGGATGAAAAAAAAGGAAGAACTGCGACATTTCAGGCCTGTCATGGGAAGGCTTTCTCTAAAAGACTCGTAGTTCAATCCAAAAGTGAAGAACTCAACGTGGCGGTAATTCACTCATAAGGATTAAAGTGGATCCATAAATATTTTAGGGATAGAGATAAAACCTCCATAGTTTGACTCCGTGTTTAAATTTGAATTGATCGCTTATCACATAGTATTATAGTACTTTCCAAATATTCAGAGATAATTTTCATTTAAAAAATTTAATATAGGATTCATTAAAACACTTTAAGAATTATCCTTAATTATGTTTTAACTTGACCTTTGCGACTGAGAATTCCACAACATATTTCAACTGTCGTATCGTTTTTGTAGTGTTCTCTTCCAGTCATTTAACTCTAATCCCTCTAGTGCACAGGTTACATTGTTGAATAATTTTATAGTATTCACTGCAGTTCATCAAATACTAGAGTGCCTACATATTTTAATGAACTTAAAGCTTTTAAAACATAATGACAGTGAGTACCTGTAACTGCCGTTGTTCCGCATAACTTCCAAGAGGCAGATACGCTGAGAAACAAAAGAAACAAAAAGAAATTTACATTTAAAAAACTACCACAACAGAGAAAACGCCTTCAGAGTAAATCTGAAATTCTTCAGTTTTATATCGCAGGTCTTTTGTGAATTTCGTTCTCTTCCTTCCTTCTCACCTCTTGCCATCAGGCTGTGTCTTCTCTAAGCCTCTCTCGAACTCAGTGCTGCAGTTCTTTGTATGCTGGCTCTCTCTGTGCTTATCCTTTCCTAACTGCTCTTCTCTGCCTGGAACACACTTATCACTGTCTTCAACTACATATGAATTGTGCACATAAGGGCAATGGCCTCAACAGAAATTAAGTATGCGATTTTTTTTTTTTTTTAATGAGAGTAGTTGTGAACTATCTCACAAAAATATCACCTTACGATTATGGGATACTCTTTGGCATTAGAGAAGGTAGAATTCCTGAGTACAGCACAATGGGTACCAATTGTTTTCAAGGAATGTATCAGTCTTACTCAAAATAGGATTATTGGTTTTGTGAGGAGCAGATCTCTGTCTCAGTTTGCTCACACCCAGTAACCACCATGAACTGGGTGACTTAGATGCCAGGAATTCATTCTTGCAGTTCTAGAGACTGAGAGGTCCAAACTGATGCAGTTCCTGGTGAGGATTCTCTCTCTGATTTGCAGATAGACACATGTCTGTGTCTTCACATGGTGGAGAAAAAGTGCTCTGGTCTCCTTATCCCCTTATAAGGTAGCAATACCATTATTGGCTCCTCTCCATGACCTTATCCAAATCCAGTTCTATTATTCTTAATGAACTTGATGCTTGCCAGTTTTCTTTTCCTTAGGAATACTGCACAGTGTTCTCATTACACAGTGTGGCATCTGTGGAGTGAAGAATTCAGTCCCACCCTTTATTATGGTTTGAACTGTGTTTCTCAAAATTCGTATGATGAAGTCCTAATTATTTCCAGTGCCTAACAATTTGACTTTATTTAGATAGAGGGCATTTAAAGAGGGAATTGAGGTTAAATGCGATCGTATGGGTGAATCCTAATCCAATATGCTTGGTGTCGGTAGGAGAAGAAGGGATTAGAACACAGATCTGCACAGAGGAAAGGCCACATGAATGCAGAGAGAGGAGACAGACATCCACAGCCAAGGAGAGAGGCTTTGGCAGAAACCAACACTACTGATGCTTTGGTCCTGGATTTCTAGCCTGTGAGACAATCAGTTTCTGGCATCTATGCCAACTGTCTGTGGTGCTGTGTTGTTGCTGTTGTTGTTTTTGAGAAGGAGTCCCACCCACTCTGTCTTCCAGGCTGCAGTGCAGTGGCATGATCTCAGCTGACTACAGCCTCCGCCTCCTGAGTTCAAGCCATTCATGCCTCAGCCTCCTGAGTAGCTGGAACTACAGGTTTGGACCACCACATCCAGCTAATTTTGTATTTTTGGTAGAAATGGGGTTTTACCATGTTGGCCAGGCTGCTCTTGAACTCCTGACCCCCTGTGATCCACCCACATTGGTCTCTCAACGTGTTGGGATTACAGGCGTGAGCCACCACACTGGACCCTGTGGTATTTCGTTATGTCAGCCCTAGAAAACTAATGCATCTCTGTGCCCAACGCTTAGTACTTTGAGAAGGCCTCACTGAAATAGGCAGCAACTGCCTGCCCTAGGAAGCGGCCAGAGCCTTCTCCTACATTTCTGAGGCACCTCACCATCAAGAAATATTCCTTGGCACTGAATGGCCCTGACAGCATGCAACATGAATCCTTTCGACCTTTGCCCATAAAGCAACAGAAATTTGATAGACCTTTAACTCAACGGTCCTAATTTGGTATGAATCTTTCCATAAATGTTACACTGTTTCTTTTCTGATTCCCTAATACAAAGGGTGAATCTGCTTTAGCACAGGTGGACCTTACAGGGACCAGGAACTTTGTCAGGGCCTCTGCTTGGCAAGCATCACTCAGTATTGAGTTTTGTTTTCTTCACTCACCTATATGGAAGTGAACTGGACCAGGCTGACTTTCCTCCAGAGACTTGAAACATTAGAAGAAACCCAAAATAATGGAAAGAAATATTGTCACTGAACTACTGTTCTTCCTACACTTATAAGTATGTGCAGATTCAACTCCACTTACAGAATGGATTGGAGCCGTAGTACTTCATCCACTCAAGCTCTGCAGAAAGACAGTCTAGTTACATTCCTTAGTTCAGTTCAGCCATTAATGTAAGCTCTATGAGCACAGAAGCTATGTCCTTCCATCAAATTCTGTTCCCAAGGCCTGGAAGAATGTATCCTGGCACATGGTATATTAAGTAAACATTTTTAAGGGTCAAAAGCTAAATATAAACCAAAATATTATAGTCTTTTAGATACTATATACTTGTAATTTTGTATAAAATCAAGCATGAACTTGTTATAATTGATAAGCATATACAGAAATTCTCAAATATTGTTAGGAAGACAAAAAATTATGATGCTTTGAATTGATAAACAAAATTGTAGATTTGTTTGTTTGTAAACACCGTACCTGCAAGACTGAAGTAAGAAGAAATGGGTAAGGGCTTTGGAAAGCATAAAGCAATGTACTCATTACTAGAAGGTCACTGGTTATTGGTGGTTTCTGTAGACCTTTGCTGGAGACTGTTTAAGGCCTTTCCACTACTAAACCTCAGGCTCAGATCCCACCTTCTGTTCTTCATTCCTGTCTTACATGTAAACATACAGTCCTGGGACTCATGCTATGTCTGTTTCCTTTTATGGTCTCCAGAGATGAAACGTTATCTTCTGTTTTCTATTGTTATTGAAATAAGCCAAAGATGGCCTATTTATTTTTGGCCACTGTTTATTGGCCACTGTGTTCTCTGTTCCTTCACTTGCAAGCTGAAGCCCTTAGCTCAAAATTCTGCCCGTCCTAAACTCAATTTTTTACACATCTAATTATTTAAAAATAGCCCAAGCAAGCAGATTTTTAGCCATTTAGGGCCTGCCTGTTTTGCATATCCTGCCAAACCTCAGCACCACCCCCATCCGCCTGCTAGCAATGGATAAGATAAACCCAAGCTTCGCTGCTACACTCTGGGGCTCTGTGACCCAGAGACTCCCTACTGTGTTGCTGAGGGATATCGCATGGGGAAGTAAGCCTCCTCTCTAATTCTCACCTTCCACAGGAACCCCCTTGCCCTAATCCCCTTCTGGATAGTGGCCCTCACACTGTGTACTTTTGGAAGGTCTCTTGCGGGAGATACCTCACCTGTGACACAGCCCCGTCTAAGCGCCACCTGCCTTGTGGTCACAGTTACTTCCTGCATCAGCCCCTCAACCACTTGAACCCCTGTATACGTACTCCATTTCATCTTTTTTTTTTTTTGGTCACTCTCAGCTAAACTTTTAAAAGTAAGATAGATTAGCCTTTTTACCTTTTCTAACAAGGCATTTATTACAATTGTACAATAATATTAGATTGGAGCAACTCATGTGATATTGGAAAGTTGTGTGCTTTGGCATCAGATGCAGTGTTCTTCAATAGTGTTCTGTAAATAGACTGCCCAGATTTCCAGGGTTCTAATCTTCCCCTCCCTAGATTTATATCCAGTTTAAAATTTCTCAGATGCAGTCCAGGCAGTGGTAACAGATAAACTGTTCCAGGCGGCCTTGTTGGTCTGAGACTTGCCTATTCTGCAAAGTGGCCTGAGTACCGAGGATACTCCTGAGGGCAACATCCAGGGTGGAATTTTCCACAGTCAAATTAAATCAAAATTCTTCACTGATAGTATATTTGGGGGTTGGCGTCAGTATGTGTGTGAGAAAAACAATGAGCAAGAGGTGATCCTTAACAAGCCTGTTGCTTGTTGCTGAAAAATATACCTTGTATCACTTAAGAAATTCCTTTTTTTTTAAAAAAAAAAGGTTTACATGTAAAAATTACAAAGTTCTTAATGTTTTTCTAGCTCTTTCAATCTTGATCCCTGACCTAAAACTTCTGACCTATTTCTATGACATGAACCAGAGATTAGACTTCCATACATGCTATTATTCTAAAGTGTATCTCCTCACCGTTCTCACTCCAACCCCATCTTTTGTGAAATATATTCTGACCTTTCTCAAGAAGTAGGTCTGCAGAACTCAGTTTCTTTTAGGAAGACGTTTAGACTAAGAAACATTCATTTCTCTGAGCACCGTCTATATACAATCAATTTATTTATTTCCTCATAAGAAGATAGTGCTAATTAGAAATCACCATTGTTAAGAAAAAAATTATGAGACAATATGGTAAATCACATGTATATAAGTGCAGTTATTAAAAACCAGAGTGGTTGTTTTTAATAATGATGTAGTTTGCTATGAGGTTTCTTCTCTGACTACAGTCAGGGAATAGCTTCACAAGATCATACGTGAGTAAAACTTTAACAGATATGGAAGAAAATACTAGAAAAATCAAAGACATAGATAAATAAAACCAGAATGGTTCTGGAAAAAGGATGAGTAGCTCAGGTCCCTGGAGCAATGCAGTGTAAAGGAGAGTAGCTGGAGATCACCAGTGTGGCTTCGGTTGAGAACACTTGTGGGTATTGACCTTAATTATACAATGGGAAAATACAAAGGAATTCTAGGGAGGATACTATTTATTAAAACTGAATGAATTCTGAAATAATTTTATGCATTTCAGCAACATAATTAATTCAGAAGGTATATTTTTCACACAATTTAACAATCTTTCCCAGTGCCCAGCAGTGTGCACAGCTGAATGAATATTTATTGCATGCCAACAACATTTCCTTCAATACAGCCAAAGCGAATGTCTATGTATTAATTTCATATTCACTTTGCACCCTATATTTTACTAGATATACCCTGTGTGGAATATATTGATCTTGTATATAGGGACATAACCTGTGTATTAATCTGTTCTCACAGAATAAAGACATACCTAAGAATGGATAATTTTTAAAGAAAAGAAGTTTAATTGACTCACAGTTTAGCATGGCTTGGGAGAACCTCAGGAAGCTTACAATTATGGCAGAAAGGGAAGCAAACGCATCTTTCCTCACATGGAAGCAGGAAGAAGAACTGCCAAGCAAAAGGGAGAAACGCCCCTTTTCAAACCATCAGACTTTGTGAAACCTCATTCACTACCAGGGAAACGGCATGAGGGTAACTGCCCCATGATTAAATTACTCCCCGCTGGGTCCTTCCCATGAAATGTGGGGATTATGAGAACTACGATCCAAGATGAGATTTGGGTGGGGACACACCACCAAACTATAGAAACCTGCTTGCTTCCGTATGTGAATCTAAAAAGTAGAACTATAATGCATGAGTGTCATTTGCAAATAAGATCATTTTGCATTGAATTTTCTGATAAAGCTGGCCACGGTGCAATTACGAGCAGCAATACAGCAAGGAGCCTCTCAGAATTAGTTTTCACAGAAAGGCTAAAAGGTGTTCTCTCACTGCAATTTAAGAAAGTTGACGTAGATGGTTTCCAGGGCTTTTCTAAATATAATTTCTTTTGAGTCTTTCGACTGTTATAAACACAGAATACTTGGAAACAGGACCTATTTCCATGGGTTTCTCTTTTGCTGTCTCCCTGTTATAGCCTGCCAAACTCAAAATCGGCTTTCTGACCCAGAGGAGAAAATTATTCCTTGAGATGATTGTTAACTGCCAGAGGTACAAAACAATCACTAAATTTCTCAGCTTGTGCATTATTCTTCATGGTAATTGGAGATTAAAAGGTACAAAGTCATATTCTAAGCAAATTTATTTCTAATACAGTACCTTTCTTGATTTCAAGAACTATCACATTCTATACGAACTAAAGAGCATCTACTTGTGTATATTTATCCACATCAAGAAAAAAATAACAGAGTTGTTTTGTGAAGTTTGTGTACCCACTATCATGTTTGCAAAGGTGTGATCTGGTTCTCTGGAAACAGGAAAGTATGCCATGGAGCAAGAGTATGCGGAGGAAGCGACAATGTAGGGAAAAGCAGAGACTGCACCAGGGGCCAAAGAGTCCCCCGCTGCTGCTTGAGTGTTGCCCTGCAGGTAACTCTACTAATTGCTGTTCATCCATCAGGCTTTCCGAGAAGCCCTGGCTCTAGCATACATCTCCTGTTACCTCTTTCCCATATTTACCCAGACACAATCTTGGAAGGGCAATATCAGAAGGAGCCACATTAGAGCTTTCTGCTTCACTGGGAGGCCTGAAGGTTCTGCGTAGCTTGAGGAAAAAACGCCGAAGTCCTTGTGCAAGCAATAGCCGTCCTTGGCAACATTTGTGAAAGGAATTTAAGATGAGGACATGATTCTGCATTCTTTTTAAATTATGCTCATTTCCTGAATGCCAGTTATTTAAGTTGTTTTGTGTTTGATTAGTTTGAAATTGCATGCCCTTTACATCTGTTGGTCAATTTATCTCTAGGAAACTGATGTTTCCCCAAGGTCACAGCAAATATATGCTGTTTTGTTTGCAAGGATGTGTTGCTGAGAGCAAAACGTTAACATCAGTCAGAGATCATCCCATCAGGGTTTATTCCTGAAGGTCTGAATCTCTGTGCTAGCTACACTAATGGTAATAACAATATGCTATTTTCTTATATAATAACAATGAAATGCTACTTAGTACAACATTATACAAGCCTACTTAGTTTCTAGTTTCTTCTGTAATATCCCCAATAGCGTTGTGTATTTCCAAGCCTAAGTTCTGGTCTATTGCAAATATTAATGGAAAATAATTACACACAACTCTGCCAGATCGACCATTACTTTCAATTCCCTTTGACTCATTTAGACAAAATAGAATGGATCTTTCTTGATTATTTAATTATTGGATATAATTACTTAAAAGTTTGTAAGAGGTCTTTTCACTGAAGAATAGCTAATAAATCAAAACTACATTTTAAACATTGAATATTTTTCAAGATTAATGGGAAGACCAGAAAATATAAATCCTGTGATAAGAATATTAGTTGCAAATTTTCTTACAAAAATTTACTAGATATGAATATAAGGTCTTTGCTTTATTAACTGCTTCATCAGAAGAAACCTGAAGACTGTCTGACACTTAAGAGGAATTCATTAAACATCTGCTGAATGAGTGAATGAATGAAATTGAATTTAAACAAATGCTTAAGTCTGCCATTTAACACATTTCAGAGTTTTAAATATGAAACACAGAAGTGAAGCTTCTAGAAAGGAGTTTACTGTTTTTACTTTCGATTTAATAGTAAAATGATAGACTGAGTCATGTTTTTAGCAGCACAGCTTTTGAAATATCTTTGCTAGTTGTGTTATGTGTTCAGAAGACTTAGAAGATCCAGACTAAGCTGAGCTACTCAGGATACTTGTGTCACCTCATCAACAAGGAGATGCTAAATATCTACTGTGAATTCACTTCCCAGAGAGAAGACAAAGAAATATAAACTCCTGTCTACCTGTAAGGAGGATGCAGTTTAACTGGACAGAAGAGACCCATGCATGAAGAACCACCGAACATTACAAAATAGTATAATGTGAAAAGCTAACCTATTTAATGAATCAAAATCTTATACTAAAAACATAACACAGAATGTTTCTCTTGTTCAAGGAGAGCAGCAAACACTTTTGTAAACCAGAGGTGGCAACTGGCTGCCTGCAGGCAAGTCGGCAGACTTCTTCTGCTTTGCCTGCACAACGTTGTCACAAAATGAAGCGATATTTAAATAGTCAAGATTTTAGATTAATACAGGTTTAGATTTCTTCCACAAAGATAATTTTAGAAATCCTAGTATTATTAATCCAGCCTTTCTTTTTTGATGGACAGTGGTGTTAACTTTATAAGTATTGATATCTTCACACCAAATGATACTACTTTATTCATTCTTGTTACTTTCCTTGAGAACATATGACTTTGCTAACTTTAGTGTCAACTCACAGAAAGTGTCTCCAGATTCCAACGTTTCATTTGGACGTTTTAATACATAAGACATGGATGCCCCCGATCTCCTATTTCAGGGCAATCAGAGCAACAAAGTTTTTAGGAAGGTAGGTTCTTAAAAGTGGAGTGGGTATTGGACACCTGTGCATTCTAAGTAGTAATAAGAAATCAGAGCCACAACCATCATCATTCACCTAGTATTTTGCATTCTGTGACTTTTCATGTTATTTCAGATTTATCAGTTTATCATTTTATTAACTTCTAGAACATTTTCAAGGGCAAAAGTCATTTTGTACAGTGGACTTTGTTTTGGTGGTGTTAACATTCTAAGAGGTTCATAATTTAAGCTGGAGGAATGTTTCTTTGATTTGGTTGTTTCAGCTTCTTTACAAAAGGCATACAGATCTCACCAGCATTCTAGATTTTTTCACAGATTTATTTCCTCCATCATTTTAATTTATATATTCTGGTTTTTGTCATGGAAAGCTTTGTTGGATTAGAATTGGTTGTAAAAGACAAAATAAATGTGGTGGGAAGGAAAAGTGAGCTTGTCCTTTGCCAGCCCGTCATTGTGTTCTACTGTACATGACACCCAGATTTCCTTTTGGAGACTGAACTTGCCTTGTTTCTAGTAAAATGTACACATGGAGAAAGAGAAAACTAAAATACGTTTTTCACGAGAGAGAGGTATGCTGGTTTCATATCTCAAAAATGCCCCAAGGATAAAGTAGTGCGTGCTTTTCCACGGGGAGGTGAGAAAACTTAAGTCAGTGATATTTTACTGTTTGGGGAGCTCTAACATCCAGAGGACACATTCAAGTTCAGTCAATCGATGTAAAAGTGCTCTCCCTCCTTCTCTCTGTACAGTTATGAGACGGTTGGAAGTAACAAGTGCTTCCAGACCTTCTGTGGCTTCCAGTTACCGACAAACATGGTTAGTCAGAGTCACAATCGCTGTGGTAGATGTTAGGCCATAAAATGTAGACTCTGTTCTAAGACGCTCACATCCCAGGGAGTATTCAAAAAACTAAGCAGGGAAATTAAAAACCAGTACTCTCACTAAGTGGTAATGAGGGAATAGAAAGAAAAAAAAAAAAAAGAAACAAAGATGAAAACAAAACCCAGTACTCTCGGTAGTAGAAAAGATACTAAAAGAACATGGTGGAAGCCTACGTAACTTGCTCCTGAGGTAGACTCCACAGCTTACTGGAATTGCATCATATATGCATTATAGCTTAGGATATAAGCAAATGTCAAATGTTGCTGTGTATGCTGAAGAGTATACTGTGCGGTTGATGATAAAGAAGACTCAAACATCTTAGATACTTGAAACTTTGTAAGAAAAAATGTCCTACCTGACAGAGCAGGAGCACTGTCATCTTGGACAAACACCGCCATTTGAAGTTCCAGCTTCCTTTGTAAACCATGTATTTCAAAGGAATCACTTCTGTTCTAACAACGAGCAGCTGGAAAGAGCAGACAGACAGCAAAACATAGATAAGACAGCTTGGCATAGCAGGAGGAGGGAAGATCTCCGGGGGAATCGCCAAGCTTCACACTCACACAGTAGGCCCCCGTAAAACAGTGGGCCCTAATAAACACACGCCTTTCTCCCCTGGTGTGCTAAGACAGAGAAGGTTGAAGCAGACTTTGGGGGTATGCCTGCAGCTGCAGGAAGATGTATGGGAAGAGACACAAAGCCTCTCCCTCCTAGATAAGCAAGACGAAGAGACAGACTGAACGTGGGCCTCTGTGGTCTGAGAGTGGGGTGAGAGCTGATGAGAACTCCGCTCTATGCAGACAGCACAGCTGGTCCTAACTGAACCGTCAGGCCCTAGGACGGTCAGGCATCCCCTCCTCACGCGCCCCAGACCCTTGAATACCCCTAGTCTGTAAGAGAGAAAGCTCATGATTTAACTCACCCGGAAACCGCTCTCAAGTTGATTCTCAGAGATGAATCTGTCTTTGACTCTTGAGCCCCTTTTTGTGTTTCTTTCTTCCTTCTTACACTGCCTGTCTTGATGACTTCATGGATGTGGAATGAGATGGAGACTCCTAAGTCTTTGAGTGGCTTTTGGTAAAATTATCTATAAAGTAGCTTGTGGAAGAATAAAAACTGCATTTAATGCTTCAACAGTAGGTGTTCGAGCAGTAAAGATCAGAATTTCATTCTTGCGTGAAATGTCTGTGAATTTCAGGTGGACGTGTCTGTGAGAATGTTGGAAATATGTATACAGAGCTCACAAAAAGGTCACAATTAAAAATGTAGATTGTAACGCAATCCGTATAGACGTAGTATCTGCAAAATCACTTACAGACAGATTCACAGAGGGAAAAGAAGAAAAGAATGAGCATAGGTCTTGGAATCCACAAACCCTAGATGAAATGGCTGGAAAATATGTCTTAATAGCCAAGATACATAAAATAGTCAATAGCTCTAGAAAACAATTTAAACAGAGATTTGAACCTGACGTAATGAGCTTAATACTAAGAGTCACTCATAATCTTAGGAAGATAATTTCAATAAAGTGGCCGGTGACAACTTAGATTGCTCCGGTTGAAGGTGTTGGAACGAAACGGGAGACTGTTGAGAGTAAGTGCTTACTTCTTCAAAGGGGCGTGGTTGGTCCTGAAGGGTGGGAGGAATGGAAAAGTAGAAGGAAGAGAATAAAGAACTAAAAAGAAGAAGCCTCGAAGAACAGTGGCTGTAATTAGTGTCTCTGGTGTCTAGGAAACATGAGTGTCCTTGCTTCTGCTGATCTCCCTGGAGCTGTGTGCTAGCTTCCTAGGTCTGTAGTACAAAGTACTACAAACCAAGTAGCTTAAAAAAAAAAGATAGGTATTGTCTGACAGTTCTGTCAGGCTGGAGTCTAGGTCAGGTTGCTGGGAGGGTTGGTTCCTTTTGAGAGCTGTGAGGAACCAGCCCTCTCAGCAGCTATGGCTCTTTCCTAGCTTTGGCAGTTTGCTGGTGATGTTTGATATGTGTTGGTATGCAGAATAATCAGCCCTACTGTGATTATCAGGTATTCTCTCTGTGTGTGTTTCTGTGTCCAAATTTCCACCTTTTATAAGGAAATCCTTTCCTATTGGATGGGGGGCCACTTTACTCCAGTATTCCTTCATCTTAAATAATTAAATATACAATGACACTATTTCCAAATAAGGCTACATTCTGGGGTACTAGAGGTTCGGACTTGGACACAGGAATTTTGGAGAGACATAATTCAACACGAGTGGAATGGTTACACCTGGATAATCATTAGGATTAATGGTGAAATCAGAAACTTAAAGTTCAATAATATTAATGAAATTTACACATAACTATTCAATGGTATTATTATTTAATAATTAAATTGAATTTCTTGAATTATTTTATAATAAATTGCATATCAAAATTTTGAATTTCTTTTAATTCTCTAAGATATTTCTCTATTTTCCTAAAAAATCATAACTTGCTGCTCTACTCCTTGCTCCTCTCTGTAGAGGTAAAGTGAGTTGTTTGAGCCAACCGCCCAGGCATCCTCACTGCGGGCTATTTCGCTCTCCTTTCTTCTCTTCCGTCTGGACACAGACAGGGACCCATTTGGGTCCCACTGCAATGACACTCTTACAGCCTTTATCAGGAAGTCAGCTATTGATAGCAGTTTTATTTCTCAACTTAACCTGCATTTCCAAAACATACAGAATCGAGCAGAATGTGGATACATCGCTGCTTCCTTAATGCTGCAACCGCTGTTTCTCTTTCTGTTCCTTCTCCTTAGCTTTAAAACAACTGCTCTTTTTAATTCTTTTAGATGACACAGTCAGATGCTCACTGTGGATATCTTTTTATTTAATAAAATCTATGATCGACTTTTTCTGTATCTATATAGCAGAATATAAATCTTTATTCAAGGGCATTTTCTTGGTGCAAGGTAACGGTGTTCACTCACTTATGCCCTCACCTACTCACTTGTTCAACTGCTGTTCCCAGCCTTTCAGCTGTCTAATTCTGAGAAATTCTCCAGTTAGTGAGTCTAGAAGAAAAGTCATCCATTTGCCTTCTGCCTCCTGGGAGTTGAGGCATATACACATGGCCTAAGGGTGACTGATTAGATGTAGCCCCTGAGATTTCACATCTAAAGAAATGGTTTAAGCCTAGTGGGATGGTTCACGCCTGTAATCCCAGCACTTGGGGAGGCCGAGGCGGGCAAATGACGAGGTCAAGAGATCGAGACCACCCTGGCCAACAATATGAAACCCTGTCTCTACTAAAAATACAAAAAATTAGTTGGGCTTGGTGGAGCGCACCTGTAGTCCCAGCTACTTGGGAGGCTGAGGCAGGAGAATCACTTGAACCCGGGAGGTGGAGGTTGCAGTGAGCCAAGATCATGCCATTGCAACTCAAGCCTGGTGACAGAGAGAGACTCTGCCTAAAAATAAATAAAGAAAGAAAAATAAAGAAATATATTCAAAATGAATAGAGTGAAGAGTTGCTTCTGCAGGTGAGTAGAGTGACAGCAATGCCCATTTCCATGGGTGGCAGAGTCAGCAGTGATATGGGCAGCAGGTTGGGCCAGCCTCAGGTTCCAGGGTAGATGGTGATGGCTGCAGGCCATGGCATCACCCAGAGTTCTGTACTGTGGCATGATTTTGACTCTGATTCTGACTGCATAACTTTCTTTTGTGGATGCTCCAATTTCCCGCTTTCCCTGAGATCTTAGAGACGACTACCCAATCAAAACTTCATTTTTGCTTAGATCGCCTAAGATTTGTCTTTGTAGACTGTAATTTAGTATTATAATTAATCTATGATGATACCTAATGGTATTGATAAGAAGTGTCAAACATTGTGTTAGCTACTAAGGAAAGAGTCATGATCACAAAGAATTAACAAAATCCAAAGATTCCCTCAAGGAGAGTTTATAGCATAATATTCTCAGTCAGTATAAAGAATCTCTGTAAATTGTTGTGTATTAATTTATAAAACCTGGAAGATGAAACATTTGCTTAACTAAATCAAGAGATTTTAACAGAATTCCGGGAATTAAGGTTTTCTGACGGGCCACAGAGGAGCTGCCACATGTCACCGAACAAACTGCAACACCGTAAATTCTTCAAGTATAAGTGACCTTCTAAGAGGCCATTTAATCCAAAGGCCTACCTGAATCATGATACTTAAGAAAACATTTGTATGCTCAAAGTTTTGCAGGCTGATAATTACGGGTTGTGACATCACTGTTTTTTGGTTGTTGCTTTTCTTTTAATCAGCACAGACTTCCTTCAATATGTAGCATTTATAGAAATATTCTAGGGTAGTCTTTCAGTTAGCAAGACTGGTGGTGGAGGAGTGCTTCCCTGGACAGACATTTCAGCATGGAACAGAGTGACTTAAATAGTGTAACTGCCACTTCTATGCTTCATGCTGTGTTTTTTTCACTTGCCTATGATTTTGATCACTCTAAATGTAATGTGCATTTGTTGAAATGATGATCAAAGCCAGCTCAACTTAACCACTCCCCTTCATCTCACAGCTGACATAAGAAACTTGATCAAGATTCTCTTGAATAGTCGTGACGTTTGTATTTGTTAAAAGTTGAGGATGAAGACAAGTTCAAGTTCATCGACAGGCGGAAATCAATCTCTTCTCTTAGCCTTAAAAATGTTGACATTACCTTTGGGCTATTATTGCAAAAGTCCATCTGGTGTTGATCCACAAGCTGATTTTCTAGCAGTTATGAAGAAATTCTAACTATTTCAAGCATTACATACATGCTTCCGGAGAAAACAGTGAATTCATCAATGGTAATGTTTTGTTTCATTTGCAAGAAGAAACTTGTTGAACAAGAAAGTTATCCTCAGGGGATAACTACACACCTGGGTACTCTTGTATTCCTTGAAATGCTCACTGTGTTACAGCTTCTAGACTGTTAGTTTCAGAGTATCCTTTCACATTGTAATGAACACGGTAGGAATAACCTCAGTGGCTGTGTTTTTAAGCTAATAAGGCTGCAAGCGCTTGAGTGGGAGCTTATTATTGTGTCAGACACTCTGCTAGGCACTTTTTGGATATGTTACTCCTTTTAAAGGCTGTCAGCTGGTTCAGGCACTTTCTTTTTCAAATCATTCATCTAGCTCAGGTTTCGTCAAACTCAAATTCTATCCCTTCATTATTTCTACTGGTTTTCCCATTCTTCTATTCTGTGTCCGTTGCCTTTATCATTGGAAATTTAAACACGAATTGTAGGCAAGAATGAAAGTCACTTTCTAAAAATTTAACAAAATAAAACCTACCTTTTCGCTCACATACCTGGCATCTGTACATGTGCCTTTTAGTGTCTAGAACAGCATTACTCTACATACACAGAACAGTAGTGCAGAGCAGCACAGAACTACTACCCCCAAATGGCAACACAAGACAGTTATGTGTCACATAACTAAATTTTGATCAATGTTGGACCACCTATGTGACTATATGACAGTGGTCCCATATAATTATAATGTCATATTTTTACTGTAGCATTTCTATGTTTACATACATTTAGGCATACAAATACCACTGTGTTCTATTTGCCTGAATGTAAATACCACCTGTTCTATTGAATACTGAATATACAGTATTCAGTACAGTAACATGCTGTACAGGACGGTAAGCACAATAGGCTATGCCTGTAGCCTTGCTGTGTAGTAGGCTAACCATTATGTTTGTGTAAGTACACGCTATGATGTTTGCACAATGATGAAATCGACCAAAGACTCAGTTCTCAGAATGTATCTCTGTTGTTAAGTGATGCCTGACGGTATATCAACATTTGACCCCCAGCTTGACCGAGACAGTAAATTGAACAAGTCACTTTAACTCACTATCTGGGGAGGTGTTTATGAAAAATGATACAATTAAAATAAATAATTTCTAATGTCCCTTCGATCTCTTACATCTATAATACCATGATTCTTCAAAAACGTACATCCATCCATATATATATATATATATATATCCTAACATATTTTCCGTATTCCAATTGTGTTCACCCAAGCGCACTGTAGTGTCTACTTGAGAAAGTCAGAGGCATCTCAAGTTGCAATGCAATCTAAACCAAATGTCCTTCCCATCTAGATCCAGTCCACAATTCCTAAACTGATTCTTGTTAGAAGCACTTGCCTTATAAAAAGAGCAAGAATTGGATATATCCTAGGACTTTTTCTCCCTCACTCAGAACATCAAGTTTGTCACCAAACCCTGCCAAATCAGTTCCAAAACCTCCCTCAAATCTTCTTTAATAACTTCTTTCCATTTTCACTTTCTCTACTTAATGCAGTCATCTCCAATTCCCATCCTCCCCACAGGCTTTATGACAGTGGCCTCCTGATCTGCCTAATGGTCCCTGTGCCTTCTCACTTATTTTCACCATGTTGTGAAGATCCACTCTCCCCTCACATGTATACAGTCCTCATTCATCTCCCTGTCAATATCCCACATCCTTCCTAGAGTACATTATATTGATTTATGTGATTTCACCACCAGCCTCAACCAGTCAAGATGATTTTTCCTTTTGTTTGCTCCACATCTTGGACAGTCTTCCCTATCCCTCACTTTTTCACCTGGGTGATTCAAACTGAGCTCAGAAGTAGCTTCTTCTCGGAAGAGTTAACTGGCTATCCAAGGGCTCTTCATCTGAACGCTCCTAGCATTCTCTACAAGTCTCTACTGTTGTCCTTTTCAAAGTGTTTGTTTATTTACTAAGCTGGAGCTGTCTTCATTCTTCATTTCCAAACTTCTTGAAAGCAGGGATTTTCTCTTTCATCTTTGTCTTCCCAGTGCTTAGCACTTGGTAGTTTCTCAATAAAAATACAGTTATACTGAGAATGATGGCTTCCAGCTTCATCCATGTCCCTGCAAAGTACATGAACTCATCCCTTTTTATGGCTGCATAGTGTTCCATGGTGTATATGTGCCACATTTCCAGAAAACCAAACACTGCATGTTCTTACTCATAAGTGGGAGTTGAACAATGAGAACACATGGACACAGGAAGGGGACCATCACACACTGGGACCTGTTGAGGAGTGGGGGTCTAAGAGAGAGATAGCATGAGGAGAAATAACTAATCACATGACAGGTTGACAGGTGCAGCAAACCACCATGGCACCTGTATACCTACGTAACAAACCTGCACATTCTGCACCTGTATCTCAGAACCTAAAGTATAATATTACTAAAAAATACAGTTTTAAAATGAAAATGCAATGAATATCTCACAGATCTTAAAGGAGGCGGGGACGATAGCAGTACACTGTTGAGTTATTCAGTATCCAGAAACTTTAATTCGAAACTTGATGGAGAGTTCCCAATCCACTGTGGTGACCGGGTTCAGCCCATCCCTGCCACCGATGATGACTGGAAACGCTGAGACTCACAAAATCAATTACATGAGGACTTGCAAACATAAACAAAAGCAGGCAGATTGTGGAGGAAAGTAAAAACCTCAAAATTGTGTTCCAAAAGTAATTCCCAGTCAGGGTAAAAATGTTGGTAGGAATAATCCGTTCTTAGGGTGAGTGAAACCAAGAAAAAGGAGCCCATGTAGATTGGAGAACAAAGGAGGAAGCGTAGAGAAAGAAGGGGGAAAACAAAGCTCTCCTAAGTCCATAGATGAACACACGTTTCAGACCGACCTCTTACCTATACATGGGTGGGTCAGACTCGAATCAGTGTAGCAAAGACTTAAGGACTGAACTGAGATTAGAACCAACCACATAAAAGTGACACAGAATTGAGAGTGTAAACCCAACTATATTCTCTGCCTTCTAAAACAAAATCCTTAGTAATTTTCAGAGGTTCAAAACAGAACCCAGAGTATACATGATATTGTATTTGCTCATGAAAATATAACATTATATTTGCTCAGGGAAATGTGACTTATTCTCGAGAAAAAAGACAGTAACAATTATCATCTATAAAATAATTTCAGATATCGAAATTACCAAATAAAAATTTTAAAGCAGATTTTATAATTATGCACCATGAAAATTAATAAAACATAAATGAAAGTCTTTTGAAATATATGAAAAGATAAAAAATATCAGACTAAAAAAGGCTATTTGTTGTCTCAAGTTCCACAGGTCTCCAGGTTCTTAAGTATTTGTTCACTGCATTCCTATATTAACCTATGAATCTTCTGTTGCGTTTGTAATGATTTCTATTTTACATTCAAAATTGTATTTGTATGTTCTCCCTTGCAGATTCAACCAACTTAATGGTCTTTCCTAAAAATTAGTTTTTTAAAGAAAGTTGTTCGTGTTCTCTACTGATTGCTCTTCTGCTTGTTCTTTATATTATTGACTTCTACTCTGTAGTTATTATTGTCTTCCTTCTGTCTCCTTTGGGTTTGCTCTCTCGATTTTCCACCAACTTTTAAAATTAGAGATTTTGATAATTTTCTAGAATTTGTCTAGCTTTGTGCTAAATATATGTAAGCTCATTTATTTCCTTATTAGTCCTATCTTATCTGCTACTCCTTATACTTTTGAAATGCAATGTTATCATTTTCATTTGATTCTGAGATTTTTAAAATAATCTTTATGATTTTATTTATAAAGCAAAGAATATATATTTAATAAAGCACATACATAGATGCATGAAAGTTCATAGTTTACGTTTACAGAATGTATATATAATTTATATGTGCATATTTATATTTTTTCCATTTTTATTTCATCGTCACCATCAGAAAACCTTGAAAACTTAGGGTTGCTGATTTTATCAAATTTGTTGAGCTTTCCTTCTGGATGGTACATGTACAATTTTGTTTGTTTTCCAAATATACTCAAAGTGATTTTGTGTTTCTTTGAGAAATAAAGTGTATGTATATACAACACACCTGGATATATTTAGAGATTAATAGTACTGTTAAATTTTTTTAATACTTTTAGATAGTTTGATAGATTTCTCAAATAAGTATATCTTCAAATACATGTACTAACTTAATCTATTTTTCCTGTGGTTATATCTGTTTTATACATTTTGAGACTCTGAGACTCTTATTTTTAATATGTATTTGTTTTATTTTTCCTTTTACCTATGTGATGTCATCACTCTTTTCTGCTTTTACATTTAATTATTTTCTACCTGAAGTTTTCTTTTATTTTCATTTTCATCTCTTATTGTCAACTCTTACATAATTTATCTCTTCCAAGGTAAAATATTGCTGAGTTATTCTGTGTAATGACCTGAGAGTCTGGTTTTTTTTTTAATATATGAGTTTAACTCAACTGTTGTGAAATTACTGTTATATTTGCAATTCACTTTGCATATTTTTATTTATCCTATTTGTTTGTATCTTTTATTTTTCCCTTTTCTTGACTTTCATTAGATGCGTCAACATTTTATGCTATTTTTAAAAATACACATTTTATATTCTATGCATACACAGCTATCTTTTTCTGTTTCAGTCTGCTATGCTCGTAAATACCGGCATCGCTTATCTGAACAGATGACCTTTTTGTTTTCTTCTTTCCTTACCCAGCTGGGCTATCATGTGCACTTTAGCTCTGATTATGATACATGCATATTTTGTTTGATGGTTTTGTTTCTTTTCTACGTGACATAAACTGAATTAAAGTATTAATTCATTTGTGCTTGTAATATACTTATATAATCACCCTTGATTTGCTTATTTTCTTGTTGGAGTAGCTTATTTGCCTCTATACGACCACTCTATCCAATATGGATTTTTCGCTCAGTATCCAATGTTCACACATAGATATTGAGCAAAGAATTCTTTACACAGTACTGTCCTAGAGAACCTAGCATTTTGCCCTTCCATTGAAACGATAACTTGTCTGTGTACAAATTATTAGGGTTGGATTTTGTCCTAAATACTTTGAAAAGATTTTTCTTGCTCCCAGTATTGGAGCATTCAATGATAGTTTCTTTGTCGAATATAAAATCTTACTCAAAAAAGCTTTTCAAATTTCCTTTGCACTTAAAATTTTTATTTTATTTTATTATTTTTTAAAATTATACTTTAATTTCTGGGGTACATGTGCAGATCATGCAGGTTTGTTACATAGGTGTATACTGCCATAGTGCTTTGCTGCATCCATCTCCCCGTCATATACATTATTTCTCCTAATGCTATCCCTCCCCAATCCCCCCAACCCCTGCTATCCCTCTCCTATCCCCCAACCCCTGACAGGTCCTGACATGTGATGTTCCCCTCCCTGTATCCATGTGTTCTCAATGTTCAACACCCACTTATGAATGAGAACACACTGTATTTGGTTTTCTGTTCTTGTGTCAGTTTGCTGAGAATGATGGTTCCCAGCTTCATCCATGTCCCTGTAATGGACATGAACTCATCCTTTTTTATGGCTGCATAGTGCTCTGTGGTGTATATGTGCCACATCTTCTTTTTCCAGTCTATCATTGATGGGCATTTGGGTTGGATCCAAATCTTTGCTATTGTGAACAGTGCTGTGATAAACAGACAGTGTGTCGATTCCTCAAGGATCTAGAACTAGAAATATCATTTGACCCAGCAATCCCATTACTGAGTATATATCCAAAGGATTTAAATCATTCTATTATAAAATTCTTATTTTACAGTGGTCTTGAGATTATGTTGTTTTTGCCCTGTTAGTCATTATTTCAATACTTTCTTCCTCTCTCCTTGCTGTTTTGTGTCTGGGAGTTGAGGTATGAAAATACAGATATGCCTCCTACGAGACTCCACCACCTTTATTTTTTCTTTTGCATTGCCAACTTTTTTTTATACATTTTGTTTTTATTTGAGGAGTTCCTAGAGATTTTCCAGCTATATGCATTCTGCTCTTCCCCTAGTTGCTATTTTTTCATGATTCTCAACTATCATGTTTTCTATAACAAGGACTGCAATTGTTTCTGCTTGTTATTATTTGCCTTTATCTATTTTCAGGATATTTTAGACCTATTTATTATTTTTGTAAATTCTTCAGATACGTTAATATTTTTTTGTATAATACAAACGATTCAGTTTGTAACCTTACATTTATATGCATTTTTGTTCCTTAGATTTCTGATTATTTCCCCTCACAAGCTCAGTTTCAGTTACCTTATGTAGCTTTCTTATACGAAGAAAAGGAGGCTAACCCTTTAGTTTTAGTTTTTGTTCTTCTTGGCACTTCAGATATGAGGTTGAGAAATATGCTCAATGGCAAAGAGCCCTCAGCACCACCAACAGGACATAACCATCTCACCACGCAGGTGGCTACCTCAGTCTGTTCCAGCTGTGATAACAAAATGCCATAAACTGCATAGGTTATAAACAACAGAAGTGTATTTCTTATAGTCTGGAGGCAGACAAGTCCAGGGTCATGGTGCAGGTGGATTCAGTGTCTAATGGGGCCTACTTTTTGGTTAATAGATGGTACTTCCTTACTGGGTCCTCACATGGTAGAAGGTTGGGGCAATTTTCAGGGGCACCCTTTATAAGGGCACTAATCCCATTCATGAGGACTGTGCCTTCATGACTTAGTCACCTCCCAAAGACTTCACCTCCAAATACCATCACACTGGTGAGTAGATTTCAACAGACACATTTTGAGGGGTCATAACATTCAGGTCATAGCCGTGACATTGCCCTTCAGAATATTCCTGAGCTTCATGCGAGGTGCTGTTCTGTACCAAAAGTCTTTGCTTAGCTTATCTTCTAGCCCAAAATATGAAGTGATAGGGTAGGAAGAGTTTTCATCTTCTCTTTCTGGACATATGTTAATAGTCCCTCATTCCACACACCTTTTCCTCTTATTCCAGACACATCTGGGCTGTCTCTTGCTATTGTCATTACAGTAGTCATTCCATGGACAGTGACCCACCCAGCATATGCACAAGTGAGAAAAAAGCACAGGAGCTTTCCCTAAGCATAAACCCTGCACAGGGAATCAGACTCTCCTTCACTCAAAGCTGTCCACTGACCCTCTTCCCTTCTTACCCAACATTCACCTCGGATCACAACTGTTTTAATTGTATGTCTCAGTTTGACTATGTCAGGGGTTGTCCAAAGAGCTGGTCAAGCTTTATTTCTGGGTATGTCTGTGAGGGTGTTTCCAGAAGAGATTGGCATTTGCATGCATAGATTGAATGACAAAGATTCATACTTGCCAATGTAAGTGACATTGTCCAATCCACTGGGGTCCGAATAGAATGGAAAAAAGAAAGGAGGTATTATCTTCCCCTCTCTTCTTAATCTAAGATTTTCATCGTTTCCTGCCCTGGAACATTAGAGCTCCTGATTTTCAGGCCTTCAGATGCTGGGACTTACACCAGTGCCTTCCCTCCCTTCCTTCTTCTGAAGCCCTCGGACTCAGACTGTACTACACCACCAGCTTTCCTGGTTCTTCCACTTGCAGATGGTATACTGTGGGATTCTCAGCCTCTGCAACCATGCGAACCAATTCCCTTAAGAAATCTCCCCTTATTCATTAATTATATATATATTAATTTATGAATATATTTTTATATATAAACATACATATGTACATATATATATATACACACACACACATATATATATATATATCTTATATGCTACTGGTTCTGCTCCTCTAGAAAGCCTTGGCTCATACAATAATTTATCTGTTTCCTGTTCTCATTTTCACATTAGTTTCACAAAAGACTATAATTTTCATAATCAAGAGAAGAAAGTCACTCATACATCTGTTCAAGACTCATCAGCAAGTCACAAAGACAGATCTTATGTAAAACATGTTTATGAATCTTTAAAACCGCATTCTCCTGAAAGATAAAGTTTGCTTGCTTAGGAGTTTTAGCAATAAACTTATTAAGTCTTATAACTGAGAAGAATGAGATCATTTAATATATGTAATAAAATTTCTGGCAATGTAAATAAAACACAGCCTGCATTTATATAATTAATTAATTTTTTCCTTCTTTTATGTTTGACTTGAAGGTGGATAGCATAATTTAGATAAAATCAAGACTTCAGGTACAAAGCAAATCGTGAGAGATTTCTCAGTAAGCTTTTCAACTCTGGTTCAATGACAATAGTGACAGGTTTTGCAGTTAGTTTAGGATCTTTGTTTCTTGAGGCCGCTGTAACAACTACAGTCATGTGTTCACTTTCCAACACAATTGGTACACATCATAAAAATTGTAGCTGAGTTAATTGGTGCATTGGCTGACAGATTCCACAAAGAGGCCAAGCCCTGAGCCATCCAGTTATTGCTTAAACTGCTCTGTTGTAACTATGCTGGCTAGGATCATTGAGAAGTCTCTGCTTCCCTAAGGCTTATAAATGGGAAAAATGGAAAACTTTGGTATCTAGGGAAGTCAATCTGACACTCTTTATAAGTATCAAACACAAATTACGAAAAAAAATACATGTTCTATATAAAGATATTTTTAAAATATTAAGTAATGTTGTTATGTTGCTCAAAAGTGTATAGTAATGAAACTTTCTGCTAACTGATGAAAAGATGTCACAGATAATATAAAATTTATCTATTTTTTAAAATTAAACATTTCTTTATGAATTTCATAATAGTTTAATGCTTTAATTTCCAAGTCATTTGGCTTTTCTTCCTCATTTGACCCCCAATTCTTTCTCTTCCACTTAGTGGAAATAAACTTAGAACTCATTTCAGAAAGTTGCCTATTTTAAGTACTCTTAGAAAAGACGATTCCTGGTGTGTTTACTTATAATGAACTTTTCAAAGAACAACAAATACCTTGGAATAATTATTCTTAAAGCTGGATATTTCCCCTTTAGGAGAGCATAATTACTGCTAAAGAACAATAAACTCCTCACTCATTTTCAAAATCATCTATAGTAAATGAGAGAGAATATTTCTCAAAATGCAATCAGGACATTAAACATTAAAAAAATAAAAGCACCTCTGAAAAAATTTCATTATTGTATAGTAACTCAAACCCCCAAAGTTTTCAAAAAACAGATAGCTCTAAGAAACAATATGTTTTTCCATTTCTAGGCATTGACCATTGGTGGTACAAGGCATTTAAAACATCCTCCTATTTCCTGTACATAGTAGAATAGTAAGCCATTGAGCATAGCACTAAATGAATTCTAACGTTACGTCTAAGCTCTTGTAGAATAACTTTATTCTCTGTCTGATATATTGGATGGATTCACACATATTTATAGCTTTGTGGAGACACTAGCATTTGCAGCTTTGCTAGGAGATTTGGATCTGTCATGTATGATAACCAGAGGAGGATTTACGGTGAAGCCGGTGAAGTTAAGCGTCAGCACCTTTCACCTTGCAGTACCTTTACGTGGGATGTGAGTAATGTGTTCAATAGTCATGTGGACTTAAACTGTTGCAAAGGCTGGATATATTTACTGCATTCAGTCAGGCCATTGTGTGTTTCCCCTTACACTTCGCATTTGCATGTTGGGTGGCCCTGTAGGGCATCATACCTTTGGGAAATCTGGCTAAGGAAAAGTGGAGTTGGAGACACACTTAATTTTACTATTATCTCTTCACTATCTAAATAAGTATATGCACTTATTCTTGCTTGTATTTCTGTAATTTGCATTATTTTATTAAAGAGGATCCCCAACTTGCCAGTGCTTTGGACCCCAAATCCTGGACACACCCCTGCCAGAAACCCTAATAGTAATCCTAAGGACAATTTAAATGTATTAGGCTCCTTGCAGTTTTCCCTGTTACATGGTTTTATTCCCACCCTCTGGACTGTTTATTTTCTGCTACTAGTGAGATGAATTTCATATGACCACATAAGTCTTCATACACTGAATGCTGACCCATTCAAATACTTTCTCCATTGGACGTATATGGTGCACTTCTAAACAAGAAAATCCTGTCACTTAGAAAACACTACTGTTCATATCCCGAACGTAAAGTTCAGATTCCTAACCGTAACTTGTAAAATAGTGAATCTTTTCTCCCTTTCCTGTTCAATTGCATTTCCTCATCTACTCTGTGATTGTACTCTGTGCTCCAGGGGCAGAGGGGATGATCTTCCCTTAGCAATTTCTTCCTATAGAAATAAGCCCTCAGCTTTGCCCTGATGTTCAAACTTTATGCCATTTCTAACCCATTTAGAGTAGGGTTTGATTGGAAAGGGAATCTGATACCAAATTCAATCACTCAGATTTGGGGAACGGTCAGATTCTGCTGGTCTCTGAAATGAGCAGTGACATTAAAGTGAAAAAGCAGGCCAGGTACAATGGTTCACATCTGTAATCCTAGCACTTTGGCAGGCCAAGTTAGGTGGATTGCCTGAGCCCAGGCATTCCAGACCAGTCTGGTCAAAAATACAAAAATTAGCCAGGCATGGTGGCACATATCTGCAGTCTCAGTTACTCAGGAGGCTGAAGTGGAAGAATCATTTGGGGCAGGGAAGTCAAGGCTACAGTGAATTGTGATTGTGCCCCTGCACTTCAGCCTGGGTGACAGAGCGAGACTCTGAATAAAAGAAAAGTGGAAAAGCTATGTTTCACTAAAAAAAAAAGCTTCAAAAGCAATGTTTCCATCAAAGTAAAGAAAAATAGAGCAAAACCGGAGAGAGAATCACCTCAGATGGCTAAGCTATGACAGTCCCTCATGGGTGGGGGTGGCTTCCCTCCTGTTTGGATTGTGTTAGACACCCCTGGGTCCTTACCATACATCCCTCTTTCTTTGTTAGACATAGGTAGGTTTCCATTTGCTCATGATAAAATGGTCCCCACAAACCTAATCACACCGGGCTCTCATTACACTCTGCGGTCGCTCGCCTCCACACCTCTTCCTATTCCTCTGCTTACAACTGGTGATCGAGATTCTCCCCATCACCTTCAGTAACGGTCTCCACATCTTACCAGAATAACCCCTTCCTAATTATGCTTCTGGACTTTGAGAATATTTATCTTGGGAAGCCTTTTCCAAACACTCTAGATTGAGACGAATATGACGCCCCTATTTTCTTGTTTACTACTCTGAAATGATAGTAAGCAATGTGAGGATACAAACTTATTCTGTTTGCAGTCATATTTGTAACACCTACAGAGTGGATGCACCATAATTAATATTTGTTAAGAAAGAAAAAAAAAGCGAGGAGGCAAAAAAGGGAGGAAAGAAAAGGAAGAAAAGAAAATAAGAAGAAAATAAGATAAATGAGGCAGTTCAGTAATTGTAAAAGTCAAGAAAGTGGGCAGGGTATGGTGGCTCACACCTTTAATCCCAGCACTTTGGGAGACCAAGGTGGGCGGATTACGAGTTTAGGAGATGGAGGCCATCCTGGCCAACATGGTGAAATGCTGTCTCTACTAAAAATACACAAATTAGCTGTGCGTGGAGGCAAGTGCCTGCATTCTGAGCTACTTGAGAGGCTAAGGCAGGAGAATTGCTTGAACTCAGGAGATGGAGGTTGCAGTGAGCCAAGATCGCACCACTACACTCCAGCCTGATGACAGAGTGAGACTCCATCTCAAAAAAAAAAAAAAAGAGTCAAGTAAGTGAATAGCCAAGCTGAGGTTTGAATTTCAGCTCTATCTGAACTCTCAAATAGGTTCTTTTTGCTACACTAACCTATTCCAGTCTATACCATAATACATAGCACATAGACGGTAATACATAAGTGTTAGTTGACCTTGACCTATACCCTTGGGCTGTTCTGTTTAAATAAGGAAGATCTGTCTAAGAATCATCTAATTTTTATTCATTACCTCATTCATTTCCTGTAAATATGCTTTGTGTTAGGCACTAATGAAGTGTAGGAGAACATGGAAATATGTAGTCTATTATAGTGAAAATAAAAACAATTACATAATAAAGATAGCATGTACATCTTTAACTTGTTATATAATCATATTATTTGATTATTAAAAGGCAAATGTGAATCACTTCCTGAGAGGCATTCTTGTATCTATAATATGCATATTCATTTGTATATGTTTTCAATATGTACTAAAAAGAAAAGCCTAGTAAATAGTCATTGTCATAGTGTCACTTGGAAAAACTATCAGTGCAGAAAAGTCAGCTCTAAAGATATGGGATTGGCTGCCCATTCCCTATTGCAGTAGCAAAAATGCAAAATAATATATTCATTTATGTAGATACTCTTGAAGAAAACAATCAGGCAGTTATATGAGATCTACAAGTGTTAACAGTAAATCAATGGATAAATAAATGGTGAGAGCCTACTTTTTTCAGTCCTTTTCTTGTTTTGTTACATAGCCTATCCTTTATCCCCCAAACACCTTCAAGGTATTAGAATTCCCTAGAAACAGACTGTGAGACGGAGAATTGAGTGTAGTAGCTTTACTGGGGTGAACTAGAAAATATTCTCTGTATGGGCATGAGAGAACCAAGATTCATTAGAGTAACAAGTTAGGTGCAATTTGTTCTAATAAATGCATCAATGAATCCCATAGAGAGTTTTGAAAGTAGAGTGGTCATGTAAATCAACATTATGTACTATAGGTGGTACATGCAGTATTGATTGAGAGAATAATAAAAACTAGGTCTTCCTCTACCCAGCATCACTAGATAGTCCCAGTTAACCTGTGTAACCTGGGTGATGCAACAGCCTTCCACAGAGGGTAAATCTGGAGAGGATAGAGTCCACACTTCCAGCTGCTTTAGAAAAAAACTTCCTCAGTCCAGAAGAGAAACTTGAGCAGCACAAAACAGCATACACTACAAGTGATTTGGTGATCGATTTACAGTATTAAAGCGAACTTAAGAGTTCATCTAAAAAATAATATTTTCGTGCTTTCTTACCTTTAGGAAAGAACTGATGGTGCAGAGATACATTTTCTCACACAAAGAGAAATGAAGAATTGGTAATTAGAGTAAAATCTTTTCTGTTGGGGATATCTAAATATTTGATGTGCAATTATCTGAAAAATTATGTTAACTTTTTACTTCAGTCTGGTAATATGACTTATGAAAGTAGCAGCGAATGGTATGTTAACGTATACGCATATCTGTGTGCATAATTGTGAAATGCTGGAAAATGCTTTCTGCATGTTGAAGTTTCAGGGACACAACAGACTTGTCTGGGAGATTACAGACTTTGGTTTCTTCTTTATTTCTTCTGATCAAGGCTTACCATTCACCTCTTAACCAATGGACATCAATTCTAATGAACTAATCAATACAATAACACATCATCCTAATTTAAAAGCACTGATTTTTAATCACTTAAATTAGATAAATTTACCTAATAAACAACTTGATTTTAAATCTGCTAGCCAGGATTGTGTAACAACAGTATCTAAGTCACCAAATGCGAGGATAATTTTCCTGCAAAGTCTTCTGACTATGTTACTCTCAATTTGTTGTCTCTGCCTACAGAACTGAGGGGGTATCAGTGACATCTAAGAAAGTAAATCTCAGTATGCGAATAATTTGCCAGATCACTTCTCAAATTGCATTCAACAATTACATTTGTCTGCAAAGCCCCAAAATGTACAAGTTAACTTAAAACATGAAAAGAAAAGATAAAGGTCATGAATTACAAACATTTTATATATACATAGTGATGAGTGAACGTTGCTTTTGGTAATGCAAAATTTTGATGACTGTATCATTTCTTCTAATTGTGTGGTTTATATTTTATCTATAAAAATATAAAAGCTGCTAATTTTCCATTATACTCTAGTATGTAAAATATACTGCACAGTTGGATATTAGATTCTTTTTTGCCAGTGGAGCGTCAGTAAGGATCAAAGACAAAGGAAGATGCACAGTTCAACATGAATTTATTCTTCCTGTTTGCTTCTTGGCAAATATTAAAAACCAACATTTATTTTTGGAAAAAGCCTTCTTAATATTTGTTTGCCTTAACATTTTTGTCAAGTTTTATAATATAATATATCTTAAAGTCTAGCTCATGTTTAGAGTTATGTACTTGGGAAAAATAGGGTACTTTTGTCAGCTTTAGATTTCCAAAACTTGGTGGGGTGCCTGGCTTTCAGTAGGTGTTTATTGAAGGTGAAAGAAATTAGCTAAGTGATAACAGAGGCCAACTAATTGAGTTTCTATGTACCAAGTTAATTTTAGTGTTTATACCTATGAACACTATAATGTGATACTTACCCTTGAAAAACTGTACAGGGAAGTAACTTATTTCATTAACTATGTTTATGTAAAATAATACTTGTTTATATAATTTCTAAATACAGCATGGATATTTCATTGCTAAGTAGCATTAAATGTGAAGGGACATGCATATTATTAAAATTTCTAGAGTAAATAAATTACCTACAAACAAGTTTCTAGCTATATTACTTGGCGTATGTTTCTGGCATCTTTAAACTCACTGGTAACTAGCATGGCTGCTTGAATCCTGCAAGAGAGCTCTAAAAATAGTTGACATTTTGCTGTTTCTATAGTAACAAAGAAAATGGCGTCATACTCTGGCACTGCTCCCACAGAGCTTAATGCTCTCTGTAGATTGCCTATGCACTATACTACCATGTCATTGTGGTAAAAACTACCATTACTCTTTTCTTCGTGTCTTTCATGTGTCTTATAACAAGCTGATCACTAGCGTAACAATCTCAGTGTTTACCTGACATGGTGAAAGCATTCCGGTTATTTTTTTTAACTGAGCTTTACCTCAAAAAAATGCTAAGACAAGCTAAGCTTTCGCATGGGATGATTTGAACTGTACTAGAAGGTTTGAAATATTTGTCTACTTTAATATCTAATATTTACCAGTGGAAAATGATTCTTTTGAATTAAATAATTATCTTTCTTTAGTTCCATGAACTGATCACCACTGACTGTTGGGGAACCCCTAGTAAGTCCTGTAATTTAGGGTATATTTCTTTGTAACATTTATATCAATTCCAGTATACTTTTTTCCTCTAGTGTATTATTAACTTCATCTAAGTGGGGGGATTCTTCTGTCTTGTCTCCTAAGGAATCTTCACTGTTGTGGACTGAGCCAGTACCTAATAAATGTTTTGCCGATTGAGTGGTTGGTTAAATAAAAATACGTTTGCTCTGGAAGTGGGAAATTAAATTTAATGTGGCATTTACACTTGTTAAAGTTAATTAAATTCTAATATATATCTCTTCATCCCCTGACAAGTCAATGGGAGTAGTATACCAGTTAGTGAGTGTGGTAGGTAGAAAGAATAGAGGCTTCTCAAAGAGGCCCAAGCCCAAATTCTCAGAATCTGTGAACACATTAGGTTACATGCAAAGAGGAATTAAGCTACAGACAGAATTAAATTTGCCACTCAGGTTACCTTTAATTAGAGAGACTATGTTAGATTATGCTGTTGGGCTCAGTATCGTCACAAGAGTCCTCAAAAGTGGCAGAGGGAGGCTGAAGAGTTTCCTTGGGAGAACTGAGGAGATGATAGCATAAGTGGTTGGCAGGACAGTGCTGCCTTGAAGATGGAAGAAGGAACCACAGGACAAGTAGAGCAGATGGTCTCCAGAGGCAAGGACAAAGACTGTCTCCTGCAGCCTTCAGAAGGGATACGGCCCTGGTTTTAGCCCAGGAAAACCACTTCGAATTTCCAGCCTATAGAACTGCAAGATAATCAATTTGTGTTGTGCTTAGCTACTGAGGTTGCAGAAATTTGTTCCATCAGTTGTAGGGAACAAAAAGGAATTTTATATGATAGAAAATGGACTGAGAAATAGAGGATTAGATAACCTTGTTTATTGGAAGACTTTTAGTAATAAAATGACCTGGGAAGAGAAAACATAGTGCCTCTAGAAAAGTCAAACTCTAGTTTAAAAACAAAATGAAAGTAAATACATCTTTGTAAATTTTCCTTATTTCATATTTAAGATATTCCTTTTATTTGTTGCCTGTTTTTTTAGAAAAAAATCCAAGTGGAATAATTTTTATTGAAAAACAAATATATTAAACAAATATAAAATGAGCAAATGAGAAGCTAAACCATCTATTTCATTTATTGTTAGAATTTGATCCATGTGTTTTGTCCTACTGATTCACCCTTTATTTTAGGGATTATTTCTGTGTGATAAAGTACCATAATTCATCAACATTACTCTGCTGACTAAAAAAATATATGGTTTTATTTCTGACTTTGTAAGCAATAGTCTACAAATGTATATGTTATATAAAAGATTTTTAGTCTTTTAAAATTCACCTATATTTCACATCTCATCTTCCATATATCAATACCAGCATAATTACTCTATTTATATAATACAACATGTTCCACATTGTTAAAATATAGGCATTATATTTTATTTTTCAAGCTAACTTAACCTTTAATACTGTTACACTTTTGAGATCCTTGAATAGGATCTTTGGAAAATGAGATGTTGATGCATTTGTTCAACACCATATATTAAATATCTACTATGTGCAACTCATATGGATCAAAATTTTAAAGAGATAATGTTCTGTTTCTATGGCTTGTGCTTCATAAAATGAGCAGTTGTGTGATATCAAAATATCATTCTGGCCAAATTTTACTGATTCCAAAACGTGCTGTGCTTCAGTTACATTCATTTACAATTTTCCTATCCAGATTTGCTCATTTAAAATGCTTATTAAATGTCTAGAAGAGAACAGATATCAGGACAATTTTGCAGTGTAGGCATTCAGATAAATAGATTATTGCTAATACAAAATAAATCACTTGCCAAAAATAATGCACATAATACCAGAAAAACACAAAAAATGGAACCTCATCCAACCTGGGTAGAATAAGAAAGATTTATTTTTACCTAATTTGAGTCCTGAACTATAAAACGTTATGTAGACAATTAGGAGTAGAGGAAAGGCAAAGGTTTTCTGAAAAAGAAATAGCATGAGCAACAATATCCAAAAGAGAAATAATGTCACTTCAGTAAGAATACGCAATTGGATATATATTTTTTTCAAATGGGAAAATAAATAATTTGGAAATGTACATAAGACAAGTGAGTTAGGCAGATGAACCTGACAGAGTATTGTGTGTTAAACCAAGGAACCCAGCTTTGCTTCGTAAAATTCAGGGCAACGTTAGAGGACTTTAAGCAGAGCACTGACATTGTCCAAACTGCATTTTAGTGAGATTATTTTGGCAGGATGGCAGAGAATGCGAATGAAGCAGAACCGTGTTGGAAATGGGAACAGTTTAAATAATAATGCAAGAGTCGGGGAAGGTAAGAGTCTGAAATAAGGAAAGGTAATGAGAGTGTTGTGTAATTTTTAAAAAGTGTCCATGATTTCTGGGAGGAAGCTTCCAAAGCCCGGGCATTTCTCACATGCTGGGAGTGTCTTTGTCGTTGATGGTAGTCTCCTCAGTCTACCCCTGAGTTTATGCTAAGGAGGTGATGCATGGTGAGCTCCTAGATACTTTATGCTAATGAGATGACTTAGGATGGGGCTTGTGACGCCAGAAAAGTCAGACATGTGATTGGAGCATTGGGACTTTGAGCCACATAATACCTGCCTGACCTCTCGGGAAGAGAGGAGACCTGGAGATTGAATTCAGTGCATGGTCAATGGTTCAGTCAATCATGCCAATGTAATGAAACCCCAATAAAAGCTCTAGACATCAAAGGTTGGGTGAGCTTCCCTTGTTGACAGTACTCTATACACATTGTTATGCACCGATGTGATGAGAGAGTGATGTATGTTGACTTTCTGTGGGGAACATTTTGGACGCTGATAGTCGCCATCCTATGTATTTCTTCTTCGGCTGGACCTGATTTGTCATAGTAAACCTGTAGTCATTAAGTATAGCACTGTTCTGACTTCTGTGAGTTGTTCTATTGAATGATTGAAACTGAGGGGCTAGTAGAACTCCCAAATTTGTTTCCAGGTTGTTGGAAGCGGAGGTGACCTGGAAACCCCCAGGATTGATGCTGGTGTTTAAAGTGAGGACAGTGTTACTGGAGCACTGTGTCCTTAACTCGTGAAGTTTGGTCCAACTCTGGGTGGTTAGTATCAGAATTGCATTGCCGGAAAAAAGAGGGAAGGGAGAAGAAAACTTAAGTATTTCAGATATAAAAAAACTGAACTTGGTGACTGGTGAAGTTCCAAACAAAATAAATTACAATTATATGCTAGGTTACGTTATACTGATTGCAGTTAGATTATCACCTAAAAATATTTAAGCAGATTTACTATCATGAACGTCTGGTGGAACTCTTTAAAGCTGCCCACGTTGTGGGACATTTTCTTTTACATAGGACTATCTCATAGACTGTAGGCCATCCAGCATGATTGGACCCTCCCCAGTAAACATGCTCCTGAACTCGTGTTATAGCCAAAAATGCCCCAACAAATTTCCAAAATGTACCGAGAACCACTGACTGACATACAGCGAGAAAGAAACAAAACAAATCAAAAACAATGCAGACAAAGGTAAAATGCTGAGGAAAAGCAAATCCAAGCATACAGAGAAAACAATCAGGAAAGGCAGGGGCCCAAGAATGAACAGTAAAAACAGTAGAAGAACAAACAGAATATCGTATCATGGAAGCCAAGGGATTTTGTTGAATAAATAGCAAACATTAAAAATTCAGACAGTTTTGAGGGAGATATGAAGGACTATCGGTGTCTTTCACATAGTAAGATAGCTTTTACTAACAAGCAGCAGAAAACTTTTCTGACCATTGATCACCTTGCTCTCTGTTTTTCAGAGCTGAGGGGTTTTGGCTAAATAATGTCTAAATCTTTGTCTTAAAGTGAGATACTGTCTCTGGAAATTGACAAATCCAGATATCTAAAATAAATTTTTGGTTCAGATAGTACAAAACACCTAGTATGTCCTTATATCTACTTTGTAACTCATAGGAATAATAAACTCAATTTTTCTTATACTACTGTCACTCAACAACACGGAAGTCTTCTGTGATAAAATGTGTAGGGGTCTTTCCTCGAACATCAGGGAAGAAAGCAGTTCTGCAGCAGACACTAGCTGTGTGTCCTTCAATTCCATTCCAACACTATCTGTTTGGAGAAAGCATCAAATCCCACAGGTTGAGTGCTCAGTTTCACAAGATTGTTCTATACTTTCAATGCCAAAACAAATGTCTAAAGTTGTTTTGTTTTACCTGTGCTTCTGATCCACCAGCTAGCTGTAAATCAGGGTTCCTATCACCCCATTTATGGGTTTGATTAATTTGCTAGCATCTCATAGAACTCAGGAACACACACACACACACACACACACACACATATGTAGAAAGAAAGAGATAGAGAGAGGGAGAGACGGTGTCTCACTTTGTTACCCAGGCTTGAGTGCATTGGTGTGATCTCCATTCACTGCCACCTCCTCCTCCCGGGTTCAAGTGACTCTCCTGCTTCAGCCTCCCGAGTAGTTGATGCTACAGGTGCTTGGCACCACGCCCAGCTATTTATTTATTGTATTTTTAGTAGAGAGGGTTTCAGCAAGTTGGCCAGGCTGGTCTCGAACTCCTGACCTCAGCCTCCCAAAGTGCTGCAATTACAGGCGTGAGTCACTGTGCCCTGCCAGGACACACTTATATTTACTGGTTTTCTACATAGTGTAATAAAGAATACCTAATGAGTAACTGATGGAAGAGATACACAGGGAAGGGATGTGAAGCTTCCACGACCTCTCCTGGTACACCACTTTCCAGGAACCTCTGCATATTCAGCTATCTGCAAGCTCTATGAACTCAGTCCATTTGGGTTTTTCTGGAGGCTTCGTTATGCAGGTATGATTGATTACGTCATTGTCCATTGCTGATCAACGTAACTTTTAGCTTTGCCTCCCTCCTTCCATATTTGGGAGTGAGGCTGAAAGTTCTAACCATCTGCTCCTTCCTTGGTCTTTTGAGTGACCATCATTGTGAAGCTTCCTCGGGGCTGCCAGCTAGCAATCAACTAATTTCAACAAATTTCAGCAATCAACACAAAAAGACACCTATGATTTGGATAATTCAAAGATGGCAGGTGTTGTATGCCAGGAGACTTGAGGAAGACCAAAAATATATTTCACAATATCAAATCTTCCTTAAAAAATATCTATCTATCTATCTATCTATATTAATATCAGCGTATATTATGATTTGTGTGAATAACTACAATAAATGTATAATTTAGTAATAGTTTTCACTCTAAATCCAGAATTTGGCTTATATTTACATAGGACATAAAATATGCTTCCAATTTATTACAAACCAAGGATAAATAATCTGTGTCTGTTGTAAATTAGTAAAATTTTATTGTTTAACTTTGTTACCTCTGAATTCAGAAAAGTCTGTGCTACTAAGGTGATATCCCAGCTATTGTTTGTGACTTTTGTCAAGTTTAATTTACTTGTTTATTTTATTTCAGTTTAATTAGATGAAGAATAAGACAGTATTAAGTTTTTTCTATTAATTGAAATTGAAGAAGGTATGGCTTAGAAATTAATTTGAGAAGATTCTGAAAAATAATTTTTGTTTTATGACTGCTAGGCAGTGCTTATTAAGAAAATTGGATTAAAAAATTTGCAATAGTGTATTTTTAAATCACGGTGCTAAATGATATTGCTACATATGTGCACGAATGGCAGAAAAACAATGCATTTCTTGTAATAATTATTGTTTGTATATTTCCTAATTTTGGTCCATTCTGATGTATATTATTTGGAGAATAAATCACTCTACAGATAGCATTTGCTATTTAATATGGTTTGGGTTTGCATTCCCACGCAAATCTCATCTTGATTTGTAATCCCATAATCCGTACTCGTCATGGGAGGAACTCGGTGACAGGTAATTGAATCATGGGGGCTGTTTCCCCTGTGCTATTTTCATGAAGTGAGCTCTCATAAGATCTGATGGTTTTATATGTGTCTGGCATTTCCTCTGCTAGCATCCATTCTCCCTCCTTCTGGGCTGTGAAGAGGTGCCTTCTGCTATGATTGTAAGTTTCCTAAGACCTCCCCACCCATGCAGAACTGTGAATCAATTAAACCTCTTTTCTTTATAAGTTACCCAGTCTTGGATATTTCTTTCTACCAATGTGAGAATAGACTAATATACTATTGTAATTGCACAGAATTATCAGATAAATCCTTTTATCAAAAATAAAAAACAGAAACAATAAATGACTTTATGAAATTATCAGATATATTAATTAAATTGATTTACTTGAACCATGATCTTATTTGAAATTAATTAAAGTTAGGTAGATTGATTTATTTTTGTCCTGTGGACTTTATAATGAATTGGATGATATTTATCTACTCTATATCAGTCTTCTGATATAGAGTAGATAAATGTATATGGTTGGTTTCAATGTAACTTTAATAATTTTTAATTCTACTTACTAATATCTCTTTCATTTTAACTTTTCATGTAGTAATACACTAATATCTTATTCTATAACTCACTCTTCAAAGTATAATACATATTACGTTACAGGGCGGCTTTTCTGTTTGCTTTTGTGGATATAATTTTTCATTCTACGAATGAGTTTAAATTTCATTAAGTACACCATTAATCTTTAATATAGACCGTAAAATACGTAATGGGGTGTGTTTTGTACATCATGATGATTATTTATTAGTTATCCCCTTTCATTTTCTACCTGATATATCCTTCAAAGATTTTAGCAAAAGAAAAAAAACAATGCATTCAATGAATTCCAGTGTGAGAGTAATTTATTTGTAGATTATTTTAAGAACTTCCAGATGATAATCTAAAGGTGTTCTTCTGAAAAGATACAACATTAGTTTTTTTTTTTACTAGAGCTAATGAAATTTTCCTCCAGCCTGGGCAACATAGCAAGACCCCAGTTCTATAATTAAAACAAAACCAGCAACAACAAGCCAGTTGGGCATGGTGGTGTCTGCCTGTACTCCTATCTGCTAAGAGGATGAGGTGGGAAGCTCTCTTGAACCCAGGATTTTGAGGTTACAATAGGTTATGACCCTGTCACTGCCACTGCACTCCAGCCTGGACAACAGAGCAATACCCTGATCTAAAAAAAAACCAAACAAACAAAAAATTAAAATAACATGATAAATTAAAATCTTTGCTTTATCGGCCCAACAACAAAAAATAAAAACAAATATAGAAACACCAAGCACAGTCACACACAGAGACACAAGCTCAGAGAGAAGGAGAGGGTAGAGGAAAGTCAGTGCATGTAGAACACATTAAAAAAAGAGAAGAGTGCTTCCCCTGTCTTCCCGTAAGTCTGTTGAACAGTTATGGTTTAGGACTTTCTGGTCTTCATGCAGATAATTACAGGGCATAATTTTACTTTCTTTGGAAAGGTACATGTTTCTCATAATCCTCAATAAAATATTTTTTCCATAATGAGAAACTACTAGGTTTCTAAGAATAAGACACAGATTTTACACCACTGAAACCCAAATTTTGTATCAGGAGATATCTTCTGAAGATCAAAATGGACTTACTGCCAGAGTAAGAGTGTTAACGAAAGCCCGTCATTTCAAGTGGCAAGACCAAATGCTTCATCTCTGCAACTATCCCCTTTGACACCAATTCTCTGTTTTAACTTATTCACAGGCATATTTGCAATTTATAATGCACCGGAGACATAAAGATGAAGCAGGACTGGTCCTTGTTCTCAAGGAGCTGACCCTTGGAGGTGTTTCTCATTATGCCCAGCTAATGTCTTCTAGGCTTCTTAATTTTTGCCGCGATTGCTATATTCAACAGCAGATACTATATTTGTTCTGAGGGACTTCTCAGATGCCCCCTCCTCTGCCATCGCTGTGACCCTGGTCATCTTTCTAAACCCCAGCACAGATTTCTTCTCAGATCATTTGGCATTAGCACTTTCATCACTGATTCAGTCCACATCTGAATCCAGGCCTGATAAGGATATGCAACTACCTCCTGTGCTGGCCAGATCAAACAATCATGTATTCATTTTTAATTTATTTTTTAAAATCAGTTTTGGATAACTATTTCTGACAGTACAATAGAACAAAATTTTCACAGTAATTGAGTACTTGAAGAGTAAATACAGTCTTTGTTGATTCAGCTTGTAAGCTAATTTAAGACAAAAAGCTTATCTCCAATACGGTGTTCTTTTCCTTGAGTTTTAACTGCTGGCTTTCTCCCATTTTTTTACTTTTCGGAAAAAGAGTGCCATCAGCTTTGAAAATAACTTTCAGGGGATTTCAGGGAGGCTGGAGGCTGACTGGGTGAGAATGAGGAATTAGCTGTGAGCTGAACGCCACGGTCTCAAGTGGCCCATGGGAACATCTTCCTCAAAATAGTGGCCAGTTTTAATGACCACATAAACTGTATCCCTGCAACCTTCAAAATATGCCCACTACATTTTCTGGCATTCCTTTTTCACACCAAACTGAAAACACAGATCATCTGTATTCCATATCCCAAAACCTGATCTTCATGTCAATAAATGATATGGAAGAATTGGAAGGTTATTTCATCTTAAACTTCTGGCTTAAATGGAAAATGAAAACACTAAAAATAAGTGCTGTGCATAGTTCAGGATAATTGACTCAAGAATTTCCATTTGTTTTCAATTTTCTATCTAGACAACAAGAAAATGTATTATTCTAGGCAGATTTCTCAATTAAAGTATACATCATTAACATGAATTCACATTTATCCATTTGAAATATTTAATGGAGTCACCTTAAATATGTATTTTAACACAAAAGCTAGAGGACAGATTATTTTTCAAAAATTATTCAAAATTTTAATGGGTGTATAGATTAGGGAAAATATAGCATTAGGGAAATATACAACTTATTTCTCCAAAAATAGAAATAAGTTATAATTTCAGTTCTTTCATAGAAATTAGATAATTTAAGCAGAATTATACTGAATGAGAATAATATGTAGAAATTTGTCTTATACATGATGGAAGTAAAAAGATTAAAGTTTAACGCAGTAGATAGGTCACTGGAGAATTTCATTTGTTTTTAGACTTAACAGATAAATTTCAGGTTTTATCACTAGAATTTAATGTTTTTTTTTCTTGTTTTTTTTTTTTTGTTTGTTTGTTTTCTTTAGGGGAATAAGAATTTTGCTTAAGATTTCAATTAAATAAATTTCAAGGGACTTTATCTCTGTTTCAGTTGACCAGATACTACGTTGATCTTGAAATTTTTGCCCAGTCATTTTTACACCAAAATTTAAAAAGCTTATTAGTTTTTCCCAAATATTAGAAAGGCAGTATTGATTTTAGCACCTTTCTAAAATATGTGAAAAAGAGCCATAAATGTCCTCAAATGTCAGATCTTAACTTTCTAACGCCTCTGAACTTACCATTGTAGGATAATGAGCGTGTAGTTTGTTATTACTTTAACAGTTTATGTCTCCATGTTATGTGTTTTAGAAAATTGTTTAGTGAATATTCAGGGTAAAAACTAAGCCTCTGTGCTGCCATCCAGTAGCTCCTAGTCAAATGTTGCTTGAAAATTTAATTAAAAAATCATCATCATCATCATCATCTTAGCAGAGGATAGCTATTAGATAAATGAGTTTATCATTTTAATGGCAAAGGTAATACAATTTTATTTATCATTTCATAGTAGTCCAGTCTCTTCTACATACGTAGAGCCTTTTTTCTCCTTCAGTTACTATCTGTCAAGTGGTACCTTATGTATCTTCCATCTTTTGGGGGTTTGTCAAGTTCTAGAAATTTTGCTTCCAGCCCGTGATAGGAAAAGAAAGAATGAAGACTGCATATTTGTTTTGTTTTGTTTGTGTTTTTGAAACAGGTCTAGAAGTTGTATATTACTTCTACCTTTATTATGTTGGAATTCAATTCTACGGCTCCAGCTAACCACAAACAAAACTGAGACACAATCTAAGTGGGTGCTCTTAGAACACTGTAAAACAATTAAAATCCCGCCAATCTTTGCCATTGTAGATCAATCTGGTCATCAAATATCCATGTCACTTCTCCTCTATACATTGGACAAATTAACTTCGTTCTTAAGTGAACTAACTCAAAATTCCATTCAATAACTAGCTTATGTTGTTCAGGTGATGAGTAGCTCTTCCTTTGTAATCTAGATGTTGCTTGTGGTATGAACTGAAAATTCATGTTATTAGGAATTAAATGCACATCTCATGCTCAATATATAATGATAAAGCAAGACTATAATTGAATACAATTTGCTCAGAAAGAGCAGAATGGAAGACCCACAGCAGTCCCTGCTTCAAAGCAGTTATTAAAATTTTCTCAGCATCTCTTATAAAAATCTCATAATCTGAAATTAAGAAAAGGGCTTGTACACTCTGGTTTTGTTCTCTGATAAAACTCCCTTTAACAATATTTTTCATGGTTTCTTCCTCTGCCTTTTACAAAGTACGTCTTTGTCTATTATTCTCCGTGGCCCTATAGAGTGGATGATGGGGAGCATGTCCTCTTTGGGGAAACATGGCTATGGCAGCTGTTTTGTGTCAGATGCTCATCAAATACCCTTGGGTTATTTCAGTAGAGAGTTTTAAGGCTCAGCAGTCATACACTATTTTTAGACAAGGCTTGCAGTTTCTTTGGCAATACAATTTCCTTAAAAACTTAGGAAACTTTTTATCTATTTGCTTCCAGACAGTTCCATGTGCCAGTAAACACATTTTTTTTCACCTAAAATTATTTCCCAAGCTTGACTCTTTATAATCTCTACTCACCTTCTTTCTGATTAATGACAGCCACCTGGAGGCTGCATAGAACAAGGGTCTTGAGTAATATTCTTAATTAGATTTTTCCTGCTAAACTGAGTCACTTGGCTTCATTTAAAAGCTTTCTTGGACTTTTGCTGCTCAAGGCCTTTATCCCGCTTTAAAAAAAATTTTTGTCTTTTTTGGGGGGATCTTCTCTCTCATTATGTATGGCCCAAAGAAGTTAGCTTTTTAAAACTTCTAATGCCATTGGTTGGTGAACTTTCTCTTTTCCCATCTGTGTCTTCATAAAGTCACTCACTTTTTTTGTGGGCATCTCCCTTTTTTGTAGTGACTTCCAAAATGCAACTTTTAGTAGCCAGTGGATACCACTCTGACTCTTTCAAGGCACTGTCTTAAAATTATAGGCTCAGTAAGTATGATTTCTTCATTTTAAGTCATCACAGGTAAATTGTTACTGTTTTGCTATGTAAGAGAAAAGCTAGTCAGCCTTCCAGCCTGCTTTTTCTAGTTCTTTCGCCTCCTGCTGCCCAACCACTAAACCAGTAGTGTGTAATCAATTTCATTTTTGTTTTTATTACAAGTAACACCATTTCTCTAGGTAGAAACTTCTCCATTTGTAGTGGCAAGCCTCTGTTGTAACAAACAACTCCAAAATTTTAGTAGTTTAAACCAACTAATGTTCCTTGGTCATCCACACATGAGTCCCATATATTTGTCATTTATTGGGTGACCCTCATGAAAAGTTTGCCTCCGAGTCAGTGATTGAGGGACCCAGGTGCCTTCAAATATTGTCACTGTCACACTCTAAGGTCTTAGTATCGATTGCCTCCAGCTTGGCAAATAAGGAAAGAGAGAAAGTGGAAAATCCTGATACTCTTTTTAATGATTCAGGTCTATAGGTGATGTTCATGACTTATATTTCACTGGATTGTAAGAGAAAAGAAGTGGTCAAATGTAACTCCAAAACTGTTGGCCTGAACAATTGGTGAAATTGTGGTACTCTTTAATAAAATAAAAAATGCTAGCCGAGATGGAGTGGGTTTGGAGAGTAAGGATTCAAGTGTTTAATTTGCACGTGTTACTTGTGAGATCTTTAAAAGTTATACAAAGGGAGATCTTAATTAAATAGTTGTGTGTGCAAGTTTGGATTTGAGGGGTGATTTCAGTGTTGGTGACAGACATTTACGAAACATCAGGAAATAGAAGGCATGCAAAACTAAAGGACCAGGTGGTGAATTCACTCAAGCATTGTTTGCAGGCCAAAACAGAATTTTTGCACCCTCCAACATTCAGAAAGATGTTGGGAGAATCCAGCAAGGAAATCTATGAAGTTGTTAGTGAATAGAAAAAAAAAAAAAAAAAGTAAAGATTAGCGAGTACTGAATTTTAAGTGAATAAAATGTCTCAAGAAAGAAGAAGTCAATGCTGTATTATGTGAGATAGATGAGGGCCAGTAGTAGAATGTTTAATTCGGTTAAATGAAGACCCCTAGTAACTTTAACAAGAGTGAATTTAGAACAATGAAGAGAAAACCTGGATCTAATTTGGTTTTAGAAAAAATGCAACAGAGAACGGGGCATTTGCTGGAAGAGGAGATGAGCTATCTTAAGGAGTGAAGGACGGCAGCGTACTTGTAAATGATGCAGTAGAGAGAAACTGAAAGGGCAAGAGAAAGGCAATAATTAGAAGGAAAGATGGAATGGAATTTTTGTACATACAAAAAATTTTGGTTTAAAGAGTGCATCTTTTTTTTAAGGGAAAAAGATGGGTTTCTGGATTTCTGGTAGGTAAAGACTTGTTTTCTGAATCTTTTTTCTTTTTTTAAGAAAAAGAAGTAGGGTAACCAATTTAGAGTGAGGAGTGGGCATTGGAGATGAGAAGGGAAGGAAAAAATACCCTTCTTAGAAAAGCTTACACTGTTCATAGTAGCGACTCAGGGATTTGCAGGCTTCGGCAGAAGCTTGAAGGTCGATGGGGCATCAGAAAGGTGCAGGCCTGGGTGGTGGATGCATCTCAGCTGGATGCTCCCCACAAGGTGAGACAGCGTTCAGCCTGCAGTGCTGGTTTAAGCAAAAGGTGTTTTTTTTCGCAAGCTTGAACAGTTTCAGGGTACAAGCTGCTGCAGCTCAATCTTGAACTTTGCAGACACGATTTAAGCAAAGACTGAACAATAGAGAAAGGAGTCTTTCTTCACACCAGCCTTTGAGAAATGAAGCTACTTTTTCACTTCAAGGCAGCTGATCCCCACATGCCCTATGGAGCAGTGCTTCCTAAACCAGCTTTGGTATAAAAATGGTTTTTAAAATTTGTATGTTTTTAACGTCAAATTAATCTTGGACAGATAGCTTTACAAAATAAATCAAAATACTAATTTAAAAATTGAATAAAAATTTGTACAAAATACAAGTCTCAATGTTTCCATAATTGGATGTAATAGACATACCCAAATATACACAATAAATCTAATCAGAACAAATATAAAACAATGAAAAATAATTACAAATTTAAAGATACTATTCATTTAAAATATTTTATACATGAATAATATAGAGAATAACTGCTAGAGTCATAATGATGTTATTCCTCAATTGTTAATTAGTATAATCATGTGTGAAATAGGCATATTCATATTAAGCATCTAAAGACACCCTTGGAACAAATCTGCATATATTAATATTTAAAAGTTTTACAGTGACATTTTTCTTTGGCTTTTAAACTTACATAATGTTGGATAGATGGATTATATTTCCAGGAGATAGTGATATATAAACTTGTTGTATGTTGTTTTTCTTTATTTTTTCTTTTTCTTGCTTTCAGCATTCAGTGCAGCAACAAGCCTCACATAAGTTTGTTAAAAGAAATGGAAGAAGAGATTTTAAAGCAATTTCAGGCTGAGCACGGTGGCTCATGCCTGTAATCCCATACATTTAGAGGCCAAGGTGGGAGGATTACTTGCACCTAAAAGTTGCAGACTAGCCTCAGTAACACAGCGAGGCCTCATCTCAAAATTAAAACCAAAAAAATAGCTGGGCATGGCGGTGTGTGCCTGCAGTGCCTGTAGTCCCAGCTCCTTGAGAAGCTAAGGTGGGAGGGTCACCTCAACTCAAGAGCTGGAGGCTGCTGTGAGCCTTGATTGCATCACTGCACTAGAGCTTGGTAGAAAAGCGAGACTGTCTCATTTTTTTAAAAAAGCAATTTCGGTAAGCTTGGAATATTCATTTTAACTTTTAATCAAAAAGAAGCAAATGATACTGAATTTTAAAATTTAACTCTAATCATTTTCTAGCAGCCAGCTCTAACAATTTATCCTGAAAAAATATAGTTGTATTTAAATAATATTCTGGTGGAAGAACGAATACTGGACCAATTGCTTATTCATGTATCTTCATCTGATAGAAAATAAAATTTAAAATATGTTATCAAATTTTCAAGGTGTTATGTGATAGCTTTTCACAGATTTGCAATATCAAAATTATCACCCACTTCATGGATAATTGTTGTTTACAGAACATGGCAATAACAACAATCAGTAGAAAATGTTCTTTCAAGCTTCTAACATGCATTTACCCTTTTAATAAATGATTTTGGCACCACATCCAGACCTCCTCGCTCAGATTCCTTTGCTGCTGTGTCTGCTTCAACAGCTCACAGGTTTATCCTGTGTACCAGTACACCCCAGAGCACCTCATCAGGTCAAGCTAAGTCTAGACTTGAGCTAAATGCCTGATTTTGCCTAGCTTCCTCCCCAAATATATTCTGCTTTTTATTCCCTCATAGGTTTTACTAGAGAGTATGCCCTCAATAAATCACTTGAGCAAAAAAACTACATTCCAGGCTCTGCTTCTAGGGAAATTGACCTAAGGACTGGTGATAAGGACTGCCATTATTCTATATGTTTAAACTTTACAAGAAGTCAGCAATGTTCAATCACTCAGAAAGAAGATATGCAAAATTAGATTTTTCTCCCAGAAATAGTTATTGCATATTGGCAAAATTAAAATTCTGCAAGGAAATTTCTCCTAGTTGAATTTAAGTTTGTAAGTATGATAGTCTGAAAATATCCTGGGGAAGATTGATCCGATATTTTATTCTTCCAAGCTTCTATTTCCCAGAGACTGCCGAGTCTCTGCTGTGGTCTTTGGCAATGCTAAGTATGAGATTATAGGAAGATAATTTTGCCTGAGAAACTGCTTTTGGGAAAAGAGTTGGCTTGCCTTTAAGTTTGGCAAGTGTGAGACTGATTCTAAAATAATTTTGCATATGTTATCATTTAGGTGTTCTTTTAAATTTTTTGTTGACAAATAGAATTGTATATATTTATGCTGTAAAAGATGATGCTTGGATGCATGCAAAGCTGACTAATTAAACTATCCATCACTTTCCGTACTTACCGTTTCTTCGTGGTGAGCATATTTAATATTCACTCCTTTAGCAATTTTGAAATATACAATATATTATTATTAACCATAATCATCTTGTACAATAGATCACCAGTACTTTTTCCTCTTGTCTAACTGAAATTTGTACCCCTTGATCCACAATTCCCCTTTTCCTGCCCACCCTCCCCTTCTGCCCCTCATCCTTTGGTAATTTTTTTATTCCACATACAATTGATGTCACGTGACATTTCTCTCGCTGCGCCTGGCTCATTTCACTTAACATAATGTCCTCTAGATTCACCCTTCTTCTGTGGATAGCAACCTAAGTGTCTGTCTGTTATTTGAGATAACAGCATTTCTTTCTTTTTAAAGGTTGAATATTACTCCTTTGTGTATGCATACCATGTTTTTAATGTCCATTCTTCTGTTGATAGAAGCTTAGGTTGCTTCCAGATCTTGGCTATTATGAATAATACTGCAATAAATATGAGAGTGCAGACATCTCTTCAACATACTGATTTCCATCCCCTCGGATATATACCCAGAGGTAGGGTTGCTAAATCATATGGTAATTCTCTTTCTGGCTTCTTATGAGGAGCCTCCATACTGGTTTCCATGATGGCCATTCCAATTTGCAGTTTTACCAACAGCACACAAGGATTCCCTTTTCTGCACATCTTCACCTGCACTTATCATTCATCTGTTTAATAATAACCATTCTAACAGGTGTGAGGTGCTATCTCATTGCAGTTTTACTTTGCATTTCTCTGATTACTAGGGATTATGAAGGATGATGAGCATTCTTTTATATATCCATTGGTCTTTTGAATGCCTTCTGCTGAGAAATTTTCATTCAGGTCCTTGCCCATTTTTGAAACATAATTATTTATTTTCTTTTTATTGAGTTGTTTGAGTTTCTTATACATTCTGGATTTGTGCCCATTACTAGTGAGGTGCATCAGAAACTTGACATGAAATTAATTCAATTTGTAAAGCCATAAAATTTTATAATAAATTTCATTCCAGTGAGAGACAAGCCTAATAAGTCCATACAAGCATTGAGAGCCTTCTGGCTGAGACTGGACAAAGTATGAAATTGAAGAGGATGCTTTTTGTCTCAATTTCATTGGATTTTAACCTAAGGGGAAAAATTATTTTCCTAGTTATTTTAAACTCAAACTTATAAAGGTATTTGATGTATAGATACTTTTTTCTCTACCTCCAGGACAGTGATGTCTATGGAGAAACTAGGAGTGTTAGCCATAATGAAATTTTATGTTGATGATAGGCTTATATGTACATTTTGGCCATCTGTATCAAGGTGATATTTTATGTTTGAAGTATTTTAATACTTCCTTTGTCATTAATACTTCAGTTTTGTCATTTGATTTCATTATAGAATTTCTGCTAGACTGTCTTGAGCTGCATAGAACATAAGAATGTGGGGTAAGCAATAAAACAGAGAGGGTTGGACATTTCTGTTTTTTCAGATAAAACAAATTCTGTTCCTACCTACTTCAGAGACTTCTGTGGCTATGTATGATATGTTCATCAACAGCCTTAGAAGAATCCTCAATGAAAAAGTGCTTGGCTTTGGAGGAGTGATTGTAATAAGAGTGCTGGACTTTCCACTGAGTTGTCTTAATCTCTGTCCACAGGTGGTGGGACTATATACTATAGGTCTAGAAGCATAGATGTATTGGGTAGAGAACCAAAACTTATTGGCGAGAATCTGCAAACACACTAACTTGTTATTTTGCTTTACAACGTTTTAGGGTGATATTCTTACATAGCATCAGATAATCATAACACTCTCATGTCAGGGGCCTGCCTGGTGATATGTCAGCCATCAGATTTCAAGGCTACAGAACAGCAATTTAGGCTACTTTGGGGAAAATATTTTTAAGTCGTTGTGAAGTACAAACAATAATGATAAAGTATTATTTAAAAATCTAGAGATAAAAGGAAGATATTCAAGGGAACAAAAATCAAAATGAAAACAGTGTGAAATAAAGTTATTCTCAATTTTTATACATTGATTCAGAATCTTTATCACTGGGAGACTCTTTGAGAATTTATCATAGCATAAAAACATTCCATTAAGAAGAATAATAATTTTGGCATGAAACTATAAGATATAGAGAGCAAGTGAACTATATAATAAAATGTACTTCTTACTAAATAATCAAATGATCAAGTTGATATACATTTAAATATAAAATATGAATCTAATACTGGATAAGAGCAACATACTAGTAGTATATTTGAGAGAGAAGTAAAAGAGAATTAAAAATATGCTAAGCTAGACTGCTGAAAGATACAGATACTGATTGATAAGAATAATTCAGGAAACTATCTGTATAAGGACAATTATTTATTACTACATAAAATAATTCATATTAAATACAAATTAGAATGGCTAACATATTTTATGATATTGCTATGGAGTTTGAGAGACCAAAAAGCACCTGAGCAGGAGAATTCATTTAAAACATGGACCACAATCACCTGAACGGCTTAGTAAAACACGTATGACCGGACATCAATCCCACGGCTTCTGATTTATTAAGTTTGGAGTGGCATTTACATTTTGCATTCCTAACCATTTTCATAATAATGTTGACACACAGGTCCAGGATTTACATTTTTAGAAGCTCTACTCTACATTATTGATCATCAGGGAAAGCAAATTAAAACCATAATGAAATACTACTTTCACTGGCTAGATGGCTAAAATTAAAAAGATGGATAGCAGCAAATTCTGGTGACAATAAGGAGCAACTTGGACACTTGGAAACCCGTTGGAAAGCCATTTGGCAACTCTTCATATAGTTAAACATTCACCTTTTATATACTTAAACATTTAATGAATTAATAAACTTTCACCTAGGAGTCACCTATGTTCAACAATCTCACTACTTTTCATTTTCTCCAAGAGAATGGAAACACATGACCCCAAAATGACTTGAAGACTGTTTATACCAGCTTTATAAATAATAGCCAAAAACTAGAAGCTATTCAAATGTTTATCTCTCATGCCAACCCTGTTAACTTCAATAGGGATAGCACCCTGTGTGAAGGCCAAGGAGGAGACCTGGAGCCCGCAAACAAGACATATGGTCTGTTGAGAGGACTTGCGTGTAAGGTGGTCCCGTGGTGGCAGTCTGGGCAGGAGAATCGCTACTGATTATAAAAAGTATGTAGTTTATATTAGCATTTCACTTAGCACCCTCTCTCTAGCGACCTCCACCTGGAAAACTTTCACCCAAAGGGCCTTGGTCCCCTGCACGGCTGGCGTTCAATGCGATGGGCCAGGGGCTCAGAAGTTTCTCATAGATAAGGAGGTAGTCTCTGGGTTGGCCACTCCCGGATCTTAGTTCAGAACTGCAAAGACACATTGCTTTTAGAAGACAGGGTCGTACCTGGCCAGCCGCCGTGGCTCACGCCCGTAATCCCAACACGTTGGGAGGCCGAGGCAGGCATATCACGAGGTCAAGAGATGGACACCATCCTGGCCAACATGGTGAAACCCATCTCTACTAAAAACACAAAAATTAGCTGAGCATGGTAGCATGCACCTGTAGTCCGGGCTACTCGGGAGGTTGAGGCAGAATGGCTTGAAGCAGGGAGGCAGAGGTTGCAGTGAGCCAAGATGATACCACTGCACTCCAGTCTGGCAACAGAGCTAGACTCCATCTCAGAAAAAAAAAAAAGAAAAAAAAGATAGGGTCGTTTCCAGGGCATGCTTAAGTTATTTATGTCAGGTGCACCTGCCATACAGCAGCAACAAGAGAATGAGTAACTTAAACGTGGTATATTCATACAGTGGAGCATTACTTAGTTATAGGAAAAATGAACTGATACACACAGCAATAAGGGTGGTTCTTAAACATACGACAGTGAGTGAAAGAAGCCAGATGTCATAGAGTATACATTACATGGTTCCTGTTATGTGCTATTCAAGAACAAGTAATATTCATCTATTATTATAAAAATACAATAGTTTCTCATGGAGCATGTTGACTGAATGGAAGGTGGTCAGAGTGATGAAACCTGAGATTATGGAAATGTGCTATATGTTGGTCTGATTGGTAGTAACTGCTATATATATTTATCAAATGTCTTTGAACTGTACAATTATGAGTTGTGCTTTCACTATACATCTTATTTCATAAACAAACATCAAATTTATTTTTTGATAAATTTATTTCATAAACAAGCATCAAATTTGTTTTTTGACAAATACTCGTAGAGCTGAACTATTAGACAAAAGCCTGATGATATCACAAGGAACTTCCAAGCTACCATCGCTTGTCAACAGCTCCCCGTAAAAGGACGCTACATTTGATAATGTGCTCATTAACTAGTGCCTAGCTGAGAAAACTTGAAACAGGTGTGGCAACCAGGAATGAGAAAAAAAGGATATAATTTCAGGGACTCTGCAGGTTGGATTGCTAAGAAAGATCCTAAGTTTCTCAGTAAGGATCCATTTGCAAATAATTTTGGCTTTTTAAAATTTTTTAAATTATTTATTTATTTATTTATTTATTTATTTTGCTGCTTCAGGTTTGCTTGCTATGTATCTTCTCTAAGTGTTTCTTAACCCTTGAGGCAATTTGAAGTCAGCCGCGTTTAAAAAACACACAAGCAAGCCAACAGGAAAACAAACAAAATTTCAAAACCCAGCACTGTTCTAAGTTAATCAGAATCTTAGGGCAAAATATATGAATTTGTATCTTTTAAATGACCACTTTCTCCAGCCAAATGTACTCAACTGAAGACCAAGTGTTAGCATCGCAGCTTTGTATATCAATCTGGTATGAGATCTCCCTTTCCACCCTACACAGATTTGTTCTCTCTTTCTCACGTCTGATATTCTGCCTATCTGCTGATAATTATCTGCTTAAATTCTTAGAACTGCTGCAGGCCTGAGCGATTCTGGCCTATTTTTCCATGGCTAATTATTGAGCCTTCATATTTGCCAGTTTTTCCCTGCGTAGGGCAGGTTCAACCTAAGCCATCAGGGCCATGCTGCTGATGTTTCCTTGTCTGACAACTGCTGATTCTATAGTAAACAAGCTTGTTGAAAGTAAAGCTGACTGGCAAACCATTACCACATATTTTGTCTGGATCTTTTTCTGATTATATTCACCCTTTGATTCTTTAACACCACGATTAATGTGGAAACAAGGTGCCACGTCCTTATAATGAAACTATGTTTGAGATATTAGAGAAGTCGTTTTCTGCTTCTTTCTCATAACATGAATCCAAACAACTTTAAAATCATATGCCAATGCTCATTAAGCAAAAACCAAATTTGAAAGAGTCGGTTGAGTAGGAATGTGGGTTGCAGTGCCAAATCTATTCTTTTTGAATATCCTTTAGGATATTTAAATGGTAACTGCTTTTTGGAGGGATATTTCATTTATAGCAGCATTGGTTCTAAGAGTTTGCCAAATCTTCCACTTACCTCTTAGTTTATAAAATAGGCACCTAACATTCTAGCATTCCATTACATACATAATTTGCATATGGTCAGGGAATGAATGAGAGTTGCTTTCATTGGCTGTATTTTAATTCAGGAAGTCAAATTGCAGATCACAGTGGGAAGTCACCTATATCTCCTGGAAATGAAAAGAAGCTGACTTCTCTAAGAGAGGAGGTTTAGTTGAACACAACGTATAACTATGCCAAAGTTCAGACAGTTTTCCTTTTATTCGTGGCAAGGCAGGCATAGACATCTTAAAGTAATTATGTGAATCGACAAGTACTCACTCTTAATTCAATGTAAACAGTTGATAAGATTGAGTTAATACTGAGATACAATGTGCTTCGATGGTTCCCCACCTGCTTAGGAATCAAAAGGCCATAAGGAGTGAAATGAAACAAGAAGTTTGTTTGGCATCTCCATGTGTCCTTTTCTTCATTGTCATTGCCACGTAACACAAATTTGATTTAGTCAGGTTTTAAATCTGCATTCCCAGCACTATTTACATTGGAAAAATATAATTTGTATGTCACCATCTGTTTAAAAAGATTATTAAACAATAAAGGATTAAGAGATAAACAGAAAAGCCTTATAGCAATACATTGAATCCAAAATATAAATGCTGAGACTCTAAAAGATGTGTTCAAGAGCTTCTGGATTGTTTTAGGGTGCTGACTCTGTTCTTGAAATAGAAAGGAGTATAAAAATATGCAAAAACGCTTTGTTCTTAGATAACCAGCTCTCAGAGTTTAGCTTATATTTGATTAATGTAATTATGTTTTAATTTAAAATTTATTCTACGGCAATCTGGTTTCCTCTCTCACTTTAATAGTGTAATTATTACTAAATTCAATATGCTTCATGGGAAAATTTGCATCCTCTATAATGCTTGGAAATAAACTATTTCTTCATTTAACATTTATCTTCAAAACTAATAATTTCTTTCTGGCTCATACTTACTGTTAGAATAATAATTATCAAGGTTACTAATTATGTTTCTGACTTTATATATATATATTATTGCGTTTTAGGTTTGGGGGTACATGTGATAATTGTGTTTCTTTAAAAAATTTTTGTTATCAAAGTTAACAATTTGTCTGCTTAATTATCATTTTTGCTTTCAAGAAAATGATTTATAAAATTCAAAGAACTATTTTTGTGTTTCAGACATGTATTGGAATTTCATAGACAGTCTTAAATCATTGGTAGCACCTCCAAGACATCTACCTCAGATAAACTTTCCTGAGGTCATACTTCTAGGCAAACCAAAGTGAGGCACCTTTGAGGTACAGAAAAGTTAATTTATCACCACAGTCTGTTAGTAGAGTGCTGTTGGCTCTAACATGATCCAATTTCAGATTTTGTGAGTAAGCTTGGTAAAAGTCATTCTTTGTAATAGAAATTGATTAAAAATCAACACAAAATGAGTAAGATAAAAACACTACCACCACCACCATCAACAAAAATCACCCTGATAAATGATATGCTTATGTAGAAAAAGTCTCTTCCATTTCTCAAAAATGAGTAAAAATGTAGCTGATGGGAGTTAACTAGTAACTACAAAATATCAAAATTATATTGATGTAAGATCAGAGTTAGGTTAGAATCTACAAGGAAGGAAAATGAAAGAATGAGAAGCTCCCCATTTGTGTTCTTTATCTACATTGGGGAATGCCTGCTTTTGTTAATCACACTACACTGTAAATTTTTTTCTGAATCGGGAGGAAAAATTAAGCCAATATTCCTTTAAATTTGTATCCTACAACATCATGAACTCTATTCATTCTGATTTTTTAGTTGGAACCAGTACACTTTCTGATTTGTAAGATTATCAATACTAAACACTAGGGGCATGCCCAGTATTAATGACAGAGATTTTTTCCTTTCTTTTTTTTTCTATTAACAAGATCTCTTATTTTATAGTTTTGCTTATAAATGTTTATATTATGAGTTTGGTTAATTTAAGTGATTATCACCTAAGGATATAACTGAGATATTCTTTATTGTTATTTCAGAGAATTACAAGTGGAATAAAAGATGGGATGTTTCCAGTCCCTGATGAGTGTAAATGTCCCAAATGCCACCTTGCAATTCTTTACCCCTAAATGTTCTTAGGGGTATTAATAGCGATATAAATTGTGTTTGTCAAATGATAATGATATCAACTAATTTGCTAATAGGTGGCAAGTTGTTCCATCAACAGAGAGGAGAAAGCATGAAGGTTATATATAATTTTCACTATACAATCGATTAATCAAAATATGCAGTCTAAGAGCCATCAGATTTTGTAGGATATAATCTGAGATGAAGGTGATCAGCGTGGACTTATTCTAGTGAGACTGTACTTTTTACTAGAAGAGGAATTGAGAAACATTCTAAGTGGATTATTATATGATTCCTTTAAAACATAAAATAATTTTTTCAAGTAAAAAAATGAGTCTAGTACATTAAAATAAGACAAATGTCAAGCTTCCCTGGAGAAGGCAAAGATAAGCTGCTAAGTTGATCCTTTATATTACTATCCTTCACGGCTCACCTTACCAATTTTGCTTTTTATAAAATTGGTCTTAGGAAGACAACCAGAAATTACTAGTGAAGACATTTTGTTTTGAGTTTTAAGCTAATTTATTTTTAAAAGGCATTTAAATTTAGTGTTAGGTTTCTTTTTCATTTAGATAATTTTGCACTAAAAATAATAGCTCATTCTTTTTTATTTACATCATTGCAAAAAACAATAAGCTTAACACAACAACACTTTTATGTTTGTGATGTTAATATCATTTTCAGAGAAACTGATGCATGTAACACTAATATCTGCCCGGATACTTTGATGCACATGAGCACTGAATGATGGATCAAGTGTAGGTTATTGTTCTCAGGATGTTAATAGAAATTATGCCTAAGTAAGAATTAAATACATGGAACTAGAAGACAGCAACCACAACAAAAATCATGTGCATAGTGGATAAACTGAACTAGATTGCTAACTATATTTGAGGAGATAAGAAAAGGATATAATTATGTACATGTATTAAATTGCACTGAAGAAATGTAGCATTGAGAGATGTGATTGGCTTAGGATAGAATATCGGATACATCGGTGTGACCTGGCTGATGTGAAAAGGACTTGGTGTTTGAATTGAAAACCCCAAGGCTGAAGCTGAGTTTATTGACTGCCCAGAAAAAAGGTATGTGTCAATGTCATATCAGTTTCTTCAAAGTGAAATCATTAACTATGATATAAAATCAACTTGGAAAGAGATTTAACACAAGAATCTATGCCTGTGTATGACTAAAAATATTATATAATCACATAAATTTTTTGTGATAACCAGGATGTTACCATGTAATATAACGAAACATATAGATCTTTCTTTCACTATGTTTACTATCATAAGCCAAGCTAATATATATTAGATATGGTCAATTCAAGTAGTATTTTAAAATATTAACCAATAAGTCATTTCTTCAAATGAAATATTTCATGGAAATACAATATGTGAAAGGAGAGAATGTGAAGGCAATCTGACTGGAGTGTTATATAAATCAGGAGTACCAATAACTCATCTCTCCCCACTACACAAGCCCGTTCATTTTAGGAAAACGTCTCATTTTCTAGTCATTCATTGCATGTAGTTTAAAATTATTGATTACAATTCAGTGACAATCTGCTATGTAAGTGTGATAATAGGTGTCTGGCCAACCAATCACATTGTAGAAATCATTGACATTGTCATCCATAGAGAAGTAGATTTCTGACCAACAGAAATATAAATTTCACATAATTTTAGGCCAAACTCAAGCTACATACTTGATGAAGATCTTACAGTCAAATATATACTTTTCCTTAGATTAGAAAAGTGCTACCTACATAGTTCAATGTGCTTTATACTATTGTTGCAAACTTCTAGTTGAGGGCCACTTTTCCAGCTCTAATGTTCTCAGTTTGTATCATTCTACGGCAACCTGACACTCAACAGCACTATTTTGGGAAGAAACACAAATATATTCTTTGAAGAATGAGGTTAAGAATAGATGGCACAGAGCCTGGGCACATTGGGTCCCGCCTGTAATCCCAGCACATTGGGGGGCCGAGGTGGGTGGATCACCTGAGGTCAGGAGTTTGAGACCGTCCTGGCCTACATAGTGAAACCCCGTCTCTACTAAAATACAAAAAGCTAGCCAGGTACAGTGGTGGGCACCTGTAATCCTAGCAACTTGGGAGACTGAGGCAGGAGACTTGCTTGAACCTGGGAGGCGAGGTTGCAGTGAGCCGAGATGGCACCATTGCACTCCAGCCCAGGTGACAGAGCGAGACTCAAAAACAGATGGCATGGATGCCCTCCTGGTTTTAGAATTAAGCATTCCAATGTGGTCAGAGGAAATAGCTAATTCAAGGTGGAAGTGTAAAATGCTATAGATAATAAAGATAAAATAACATAGAATACTTGGTATATAACATTACACAGACTTGTAAATCTATATTTATTCACGTATAATACTGAATACCTGGATATTGTAGATAATCATGTAATTAAATATAATTTATTTATTTATTCTCCTATGTGTGCTATGCAGTGTAGACATGAGTAAACAGAAAAATTGTTAGACTCAATATTTTCCATGTTTATAGAATCTAAACTACTATGTCACTGGTATTTTAGGATGTCTAAGAGGCAATTCAAACCGTGTTTAAATCAACTATTCTGTTTCAAAGTGCTTCCTGATCCACAATGTGACTAAAAAAAGGAAATTTTCTTTATTACATATAGAAAGAGGGTATGTCCGGGGCCCAGCGCGGTCCCGCCTGTAATCCCAGCACTTTGGGAGGCGCAGGCCGGCGGGTCGCCTGAGCTCAGGAGTTCAATACCAGCGTGGGCAGCACTGTGTGAAACTCCGTCTCTACTAAAAATACAAAAAAAAAAAAAAAAATTAGCTGGGCATGATGCCCTGCGCCTGTAGTCCCAGATACTCTGGAAGCTGAAGCAGGGGAATTGCTTGAACTCTGGGCGGAGGTTGCAGTGAGCTGAGATCACGCCACTGCACTCCAGCTTAGGCGACAAGAGTGAAACCTGGTCTCAAAAATAATAACAAAACTAAAAAATGAAAGAAAGAAAAAGAAAGAGGGTACATCGTTGACATTGACTTACTCAGCTGTTTTGGTGTTTGTTTTTCTGGGTGCATGAACTATCTCTTCATGGAAAACTAGAGGTTTCTGGAGTAGAATACAATAGTATTTCAAGCCGCCAAGGTGTTGCTTCCTATATTGAACCAGTAATTTTTTAAATGGTGAATAAAATATTAATTTACTAAATGATATCCGATGACCCCAAAGAATAAATACAGCTTCCCAGTGACCCTAATTCCCAGGGTCTAGTTTATGCATTAATGGATTTAACGTTTTGTTCAACTTCAGCCTGGTTATCATTGCCTGTCCAAATTTATGTATCTCCATAAAAAACATGGACAAAAAAAAAAAAAAGCAAGAATATTGAAAAGTTTTTGTGTGTTTAAAGTTGAAAACTGCTTTACTACCATTTTCATGACGACAATTATGCAAGTTTGTATTAATCTCTTAATTTTACTGTTGAATAAGCTGAGCCACAAAGAGGCCGTGACTTTTCCAAGTTTAAATGGCAAGAGTGAATTGGTAGCAAATCTGGAATTCGTTCTATGGAGTCCTCAGTCCATTACTTTGCTCACTGAATCACTTTGTATTTTTGCTTTTTGTGAGGATTGTTTTACATTAATTAAGGAGCCTGACAATAAACATTCATTTACTCATTTTTGCTTTTTATAATGAAAAATGGTGTTAAATTGAATGCAAAAAAAAAAAAAAATCTTTACTTTGGCATTCACATTAGCTCAAAACAGCTGAACTGGATGTTTGTCAAACTTGGCAGGACTGAAGTCTGACAGAGAGTAAATTTATGCCAAGTTCCATTTGAAATTAAATGTTCTGCCAAAGTTATAAGCTACTGAAAATTGGGACTTCACATTAATCTGCCATTTCAATATACTCCACCAGTGTCATAAAATTCTTATTCTAATAAGTAATGTTGATGTTGTTTTAAAATTTATATGCTGTGTTCCTTAGTACTGGAGCTCCCCAGGAGAAGGACTCTCCCCAGTTTAGTCACTGGAGACTCATTGGGTATTCCATTTATATTGTATGCTTTCTAAATTACGCACTTTGCTCATATGTAGCTTTATCTTCATGTATGTTTTTGACACCGTTCCTAAATCTAAATCTACTTTTACCAGTGTTCTTGCTTTCATCTCATTTTCATTTGAAATGCTTTAGAAATATCTAGGTTTTCACTCTTTTGAGTAACTTACATGAACAAATTCATGACGTATGCCTAGCCGTCCACTAAAGGCAAAGTTTAACACAAAGCTTGCATCCTTGATGACTTTCTTCTCTTTACTGGAGGTAGAAACATATTTTCACCTGAAATTTCTTTTAGAAATGAAAAGGCTAATTGAAATTATGTACTGTATTGGCCAAGAACTTTAAAACCTGGATACTGTATATTACTTTTGGATTTTCGGAAAAATTAAAAGCTAACAGGTAAGGATGTGTTGAAATGGTGTTTCCCGAATGCCTTCACAATTAGGTTATCTTGCTGATGCTGTCAGTTACTTAAGGACTTAATAGAAACTGATGTGCTGCCCTTTTCCTGGCTCCCTCTGACCTGTGTTCAAAAGCAACTGCTTGGCAGAGATCGCAGATTAACCTTTTCCCTTTCAATCTCACATTCTGACCCCATTCATTCTACTTTCTAAAGATTTCTTGATTTCCTTCCCTCTTTCCTACCTCTACTGCCATTTCCATTTTCTTAATCAGAATCTCATCTTAGTGACACAACAGATGGAGTTTTCTTGCCTCTCTATACACTTCCTTCCAATACAGTCTTTTCTTGCTTCCAGTGATCTTTTAAACTAGAAAAGTCTCATCTGTATCTCCCACTTCATTAAAATCCATCTTACTCTCTTTCTGCCCTCATAATAAAATCTAAACACCTAGCTCTACACAGGACCTTCCACTATCCGGTTTTTGCTTCCACTCTAGATTAATCTCCAGACACTCGTGTCAAGCTTTTCATGGTAGATCCCTGTTGCTGCTGTAGGTCCCTGCACTATGCTATAATGAAATCCCAAGCTGGAGTTATGTGGTAAACATCTTTTCAACATTCTCCTTTCTTTTTATGAATAATTCAGGTACACCTTTCAAGACTAAATGCAGATATGTATACTCAAGGTTGACTCCTCTGTTCTTCCAGACTTTGGCAAGTGCCTTTTACCCGGTGAATATCTGTATTGAATATTTTGTACAAAAGAGTGGCTTGTACTTTGTGTGTTTCCTTCACTAGCTGGTATAGTCTTCAGGACGGGGAGTGGCTCATCCAGCTTTGTAACCTTAGACTCCCACTGTGCTTCCTATATAGTAGGTATTCAGGATGAATTTCCTAAATGAATGAATGAACACATCTTTTTTCTCTGTGTGCTCCCTGTGTTCCTTTAGCTTTCCTTACCAGTCTTATAAGGCAAAGTGTCATGTTTCTTCTGAATAATTAATGAAATCAATTCATTAGGAACAAATGAGCTCAATCATAGGTAATAATTATCTTAGAGAAAATTACTTGGTGGGCCCTATTCCAAGAATTTCACATACACTTTTTTCACTTAATCATGGCATGGCGCCATAAAATAGACCCATTAATAACAACAGTTTACAAATGGGGAAAACAAACTAGGGCTTTGGACGGTTAAGTAGCTTACCTGTCAAAAATCTTACGTCTGCTAAGGAGCAGGATCCATATTTTATTCCAGTCTATTGAATTACAAAGGCTATGCTTCTAAGAGGTATATTATACTTATTTTATCCTAAAATCTACTACTGTTAGCTTCCTGTAACTAAGACTGGGTGTTAACTTAGCTAGAAAAATCACTAAAAATCCATCAACAATAAACCTTCGCAATGATACAAATAACTTCTGTTTTACAGATTTTATAATTATTTTTACGGGCATAGGAGAGGGGATAGTGCTTAAAACCAACTCACTCACTTGATTAATTTTTGTTTATTCATGTTTTGTGTTTTCATTCAACTGTTTTCTAGCTATAGGCCTTGTTTATAATCCTTTGTCCACTTCTTTTCTAATATTTCTTTAAAGGTTAGACTCTCAAAGCTCTGAAAGAGGCAAGAAGCTGTTGAAAACATTAGGCTGGGCTCAGTTGCAGTATTAACATTTTTTCTGTTTTTATCTTTCTGAGGCTTCAGCAGCCCCTTCTTCCTCTCTTGATGGTTGGAAAGATCACTTTTTAAGCTAGTTATATCACCACAGTGCATAATGAAAAAATACTGGAAGCACTTTTATGACAACAGAATCTTTTTCATTCCTTTTCAACGCTAGCAGCTGAGATTGCTGCGAAGAAACATTGGGAGAAAAGGTAAAAATGACAAAGGTGATAAACACCTGGTGAATGGGAGAGATACATAGCCATTCGTGGTTACTTTTGTGCACTCAGGAAGGCCCCTCAGGCTAAACTGGTTAGAGGAATAACAGGGTCCCTGGGATGGAATGGAGACGGGGATGAAGAGGCAGGGGCCTTCTTCCCCATCATGAAAATTTACACGTAGCCTCCAAAAAGATTCCTTTCTAACCTTCTGAAA
>NW_022437071.1:4096812-4117737 GCF_009761245.1 Sapajus apella | reverse complement strand
TGGTGCTATGGATGGAGGAGAGAATGGGGCCTCTCCATGCTCACTCAGGGTCAAGTTGAAATCCAGAATGCTCCAACCCAGTGAGGTGAGCGAGAGCCTGGGGCTTAGGACGCAATCTGCTCCCAGGTCCTGGGTTTGCCTCTTTCTGGTTGTTCACTTTTGCCAAAGATTTTGTCTTTAGGGAATGTGAATCTCTGTTTTCTCATCGGAGCTACCTAAAAAATGCTATCTACCTGTAATCATTGTTGAGAGTATTAATTAGTATAATTTCAAAGAGCCTGATTCAATAACAATTGCTCAATAAAACTATTAATAGCTGTTATCTAATCCACTTATCTTTCTGCCAAATTTAAGTTTAGAAAGTGGCTTCACAGACTATGCCTTCTCTGAAGTAGAGCAATGGTGGCGCTGTCTGTTTTGCAGAGACCCCGCTTCCCTTGGTTCCTCACACATACTCCTCTGCCAGTTTTGTTCCTCTTCTTCCCCATCCCTCATGAAGCCAAATCTCCACTACCAGGCACTTTCAGTGACAACCTATGAGGCACATTTAGTAACAGTGTAAATCCTGGACCCACGAGTCAGGCTCATGACATGTCCAGCTCCTTCTTCTGCTTTTTTCTGCTCTATTTGCAAACAAAGGGCTACTTTCACACAGAAAATATTCACATGAGTCTCTTTTATGAAAATCCATTTAGTTCATCACCTCCACTCTTGTCCATGGCCATGTCCTCAGTTTCCACCTCACAGAAACCAATTCTGCTCAGATTTCCTTAAAACCCTGGGTAGTGTTCATTCCCTCTCTGTTCCACTCAATATCTCTTCCTCCTTCCCCTGGGGCTACCTGGTGCTGATCTGCCAAGCAATGCCCTTAGCGGAGGAATAAGGGTACCCCTGTCCTCAGGAGGAGGGAGGGTCACGTGAGAAAATGGGCACCATATGGGCCCATGGAGAGGACACATGGAAGCCGCTAGCAGGTGTCAGGGGATGCGCAGTCCCTGATACATGCCGTGATAATTTATTTAGACTGATTTCTTCCCTCTTGAATCTCCTTGCTTCTCTATGGATTCTCACACGCCAGCCAAGACTCCCCCCACTGGCTCACACACAGTCTCTCTTACTCATGTTACCTGCAGTCCAGAGCCTGAACAGGCTCCAGTTGAGAGGACAGAGTGAATGCTTTTATCTCATTCATATTTTCCTTCAGCTGGTGATATCTCCTGCTGTCTAAAGGTCATTTATTTTTCCCACACTTTTTCTTTCTCATTCTTCTCATGTTTCTATTTTTTTTTCCAATTTGAATGGACCAGAATAGTGATTATAATGTTACATTTACTCTTTCCCAAATCTCTATATGATATTTTTTGTTAGATTAATACTTAAAGATATATGCATTGATGTAATTTATCACATATATTATGTATATTTCGTGTGTATGCTACATAAGGTGCATATATATATATGTATATATATATGCAATACATCATATAAAGATGAAACTTTTGTAAATTCTCCAGGTTTAGTCTTACCTGGTTCTTTCCTCATCAGCTGCTGTAACCTCTGTCTGGTCTCACCTCTGTGTCCCATGGGCTGCCACCCTCCCAGGCCTTTCCATCCCCATCTCCTGTTTGCACTCAACTCTCATTTGACTTTCACTTTTATAATCTCTTCCCTCCCCAATACATACAGGGGATTTCCTTGCTTTTGCCTTATCTACCTGGAAGCTATTTGTGTTTCTTAATCCTGTGTTTCTTGAATATGTTTGTGAAGCAGATGTGCCTTGACCTCATGACAAACTTGTTCTTACTGAGTAATGTAAGAAAGATCAACAAAAAAGAAAATATTAATGTCACTCTATTGGCTTACTCTCACACTTTGGACTTTCTTGGCCAAGGCCATATTCCTGATTTGATGTCCTTTGTGTGGAAGAGAAAGTCACAGTAAGATCATGGATGCCAGCGGATGCCATTGGTTATTGTTTTGTTTTCAGAGCTGGTTTTAGAGCCCTCTGTTGGACTGAAGAACCCTCCACAGCTGGAAGACGATGGAGTTGAAGGCTCAGCAGACAACACACAGGGGAACCAAGTCACTGGACACATTCATGCCTCAAGTGTCCTGAAACCAAAGGCTATTAAAAGAAAACTCCGGTTCAGCAAGTGGATTCCCTGGACTTCATGCTTAGGGTGCAGAGGTAATCCCATCTATGACCCTTAGCTGCACTCACTTCTTATTTCTCTCTGTCTGAGGTGGCAGCTTATCCTCTCACTGCTTTTTCTCTTCCAGTTCTCTCCATTTGTCTGCTATAACCTCTGTCTTATCTTACTTCTGTGTGGGACCTCCCCGAACCACCAGTCCTTTTCTGTCCCCATCTCCTCTTTGCTCCCTGAACTGTTCTATTCCTTCTCCTTCGGCTGTCTTGAGAGTTTCTCTCATGGCCACAGGAGTGCCAGGCCTCATTGTCTTCATCCAACTGCATTGCTTAAGCTGCTGAACACAGGGTTCTTTGCTGGAATTGCACAATTTCTTGGGAAATTTAGCTTTCCTTCCTGCATCCCCAACTCCATTATCTCTTTCTGCAGAAAGCATTGTTTTAATACATCATTTACACATAGGTTTTTCTCTTGATTCGGCTTCTGAGCAACCCAACTGATTCAACCCTTCATCTTCCATTGTTTCTCTGAATAAGGAGTGTTAAAACTGAGCACAAAGAGCCCCATTTAGAAAACTAACTAGAATCAGGTGAGAGTTCCCTACTGGCCTAGAGTCAGGTTTGTCTTCAGCTCCAGATCTGCAGACTTGTGCCAATGTAGATGGAGTTGCCAGGGACTCAGTGTTCTCACCTCATGGACTCATTTGAGCTGACATTAACTGGAGGACACTTGTGATCATCTAAAGTGACATCACTTCAAAAGTACACACAGAGGGCAGGACTTCAAAACTGCATACATCGTGAGGTACATCATTCTAACCTCTTTCCTTTTTATTCTCATTTCCACTTCTACAAATCCAGTTTGGGGTCAAAAATGCAACTCAGATGAATCTTGAGGCCAGTTTATATGAGATAGCATTTTCTGAATTAACTTTGAGAAAAGTGACTCCACGACCAGCTTTATGCTTGCACAAGATGACAGGCAAGAATCTATCCACAGGACAGTCTTTGCTTTGGCCCAGCCCAGTTGATAAGAGAAAGATTACATTGAAGTTGTCAGAGAGAAGACTAAAATCCATGGAACCACTGGGAACAAAACAAATCATGAGATAAACAGCAAAAGGAAAGAAAATGATGGGAAATTGGGTTGTTCCATTTAGTATCTCTATCTCCTTCTGCCATGTAATAAACACCTGGTGAGATTTCAATTAAGATGAATGCCTTGAACTCACATGTTGAGATTCTCACTTACATGGCCTGGGGTGTGCTTTGGGTGCGCGTAGTTTTAAAACGGTCCCATGTGACTCTAATCCATGGCTAAAGATAAGAAGGACCACTGGTCTTGTATGATCTCAGGTTACCAACATAGAAGTGCCCCATATGTGCAGGTAGCTACTCCAAAGGCTGAGCCTCCATCAGCCTTTGATGGGACCTATATTCCCCTCTCAACACCACTGTTTGTATAGCATAGAAAAAATCAAGAAGAAAAACAAGAAAATTAATAGATTAGACCTTTAGCCTCTGCTTGAACCTGACTTGCTCAATTTTGAATACAAGATAAAGTGAGAAATAGTCATTACATTAACATTTAATATACAGAAATAATATTTCTGTACATGTTACATATAGTGGAATTTAGTATTTTCTTTGGCAGTTTAAAATAAAACTTCCAGTTTACATTTAACCACACAGATTTTAGAGCCCACTAATTGGCTCAGCACTGCAATGTAAACATTTCACTTTCGGTCAGTTATTGTCCTTCTGCAAAGCCCTGAAAGAGAACTTACTGGTCTCACCCTCCTGAAGAGAATGCAATAACAAATCAAGACTGAAATTCTGCAAGAGCTCGTATATGAATACTCCTTTATGCCACTTGACACTGACATTAAATATTAAAAAGTAGACTTTCCCCAAAATGTACTTTGGAAAAACAATGAGTGGGAGGGGAGAATGTAGTAAAACAGTAACTAATCCTTTTCACTTTGTACTTCAGAGTTTTGTCGGTCTAGATATTGAGAAGATTTCTAGAAATCCCGTAAGGTGTAACCAGGTGTGGAATCAACTTCCAGGCATTAGGGAAAATAAGTAGGGTCATAATTACAATCCCTCTCTCTCTTTGCTAACTCCATTTTGAGTGTCTTTTTTTCTTTTAATTTTCTTTCTTTCCTGATCATCTTTGAAAGAATACTTATAAATATATTTGTTTTTTCTTTAATAAAAAGTATTTTAACCAACCAAACAAGCACCACAGACATCGTATTTCTTATTTTTTTTGTAAAACTTTATTTCTGTCCTAGCCAAGGTGACCCAACAGCCTCTCATGACTGTTGAGACCTCCAGATTGGAGCCATTCCTCTCTCTTGCTCCAATATTTTTTGAAAGGGCCTTAGTTCGTGGGTTCTAATTCCTGGGTTTTCAATAACAAGTCACGTGGCCTTAGTTGAATCGTATCCCAGGGGCATCACTACGCCTCTGTTTTAAAGGCTGGAAGTGGACGTTGGTGTTGTCTGAGGTTCCTGCTGCTTCTTATATCCGGAGTTCTTCCCAAGGCCTCCTGCTCCTCCCTGGAACACTGGGACATGGAGTTTAACAGAGTGGGTTTCTCTGCAGAGGATATTCCTTTTCTGCAGCCCTCTGTCTGAGCATGTATGATTGATGCTCAGCACATCCTCAATGGGAGGAAAAGCCATCACTCTGCTCCAGACAGAGGGAATCAGGAGGAAAGGGGCTGATGTTCCCGGCTGCCGGTTGGGCTTCGGCGGGGTCCCTATATCCTGCACCACAGGCTGACTGGAGGTTCAGGGAAATTCACTGGTGTTTTCTTCTGACTTGTGAATGGTGCTTCCCCTTTCAGCCAGCCCAACCCTCACCCTCAGCTCAAGCTCCCAGCAGGAGATCAGTTTGTCCCTGGGATATCACCGCTTAGCAATCCCTCTAAACTCAGCCTTCAAAAGGACCTGACAAAAATGCTGATTTGATTATTTCCTCTTCCTCCCCTACAGGTACCGAATACTAACTGAAGGATGCAAAGGATGAAAGGATGCCAAAAAAGTAGCTTTTCCAATTGATGAGAAAAACACCAAGACAGCAAAGCAAGTTCAAGTCCAAATACAATGACACTGCAGGGAACCTTCACAGATGATTGAATTTTAGATCACAGAATGCTCTTGCTGATTTCAACCCACCAGGCTCCTTCGATTTGAGAAGCCACAGTCCATCCTAGTCCAATAGTGATCAATACCTAGGGAGACCAATTCCCAGATGGACACACAGCATTGACAGGCCTTAGCCCTGCTCCTGTCAATTCCCATCCTGTGAGAACAGAACTCCAGAGCCACTGGGATGAGACAGCATGTCACCCGGGACTCTGCCATGGTAGAGTATGAACAATGCCATGTTCTTGCTGAAAATGTTTAGTCTGAATTTCATAGGAGGTAATCCTCAGGCAATTACAGAATGTAGAACATTGAACAGGACAACTGACCTGTCTCCTTCAAATAATCCATGTCACCAAGAACACAACAAAAAGGCAAAGAGACATTTTGGGTTCCAAAAGAGTAAAAACTATGTAGCTTACCTTTTTTAGTCATTTTGAACCCCAAACATCTTTTCCTCTTTTGGTTGTTGTCATTGATGGTGGTGACATGGACTTGTTTGTAGAGGACAGATCAGCTCTCTGGCTCAAAGCTCTGCATTCTGAAGTCATCTGAAAATGTCCTCATGATTAAACTCAGCCTAAATATTTGGCAAGGAACACTGCAGAGTCATGCCGTGAGCTTCCTACCTCAGCCCATCTGCAGGCAGAGAAAACTCAGTGTCTTCATCCCCATTATTGTGATACTAGGACGTTCTCTTGGTTAAGGAGGGGGCCTATCAGCTCTGTCCCTTTTAAAGGCACCTTATTTATAATTTGAAAGTGGTTTGAAACAGCATGAATATCCTGTATTTTAACAATCTCCCTCTGAGCATTTTTTCATCAATTAATCACCCCTGCCTGGGTCAGTTAATATATTTATGTGTTTATATTGGAAATTTTCTATCTCAAAATTTTACTATATACTTGTTTTTGCTGGCATTCTTTGTAAAAGAAAATATATATTCCCTGCTCAAATTTTAACTTTCATCCAGAATTAATTTTAATTTGTTTTTGCTGGCATTCTGCTGTGATAAAGAATATTCTCTGTCCCAAATTTAACTTTTATCCAAAATTAATTTTAGTTTATTAAAATGTTTAAATTTTAAATCTAATTAAAATTTTTTGTCTATCACTCTGGACTACTGGATTTTTTACATATAGTGTTTTCAGCTTTTTTTGTTATGATGGTGTTGGCAGATAAGAATATAGATTAACAAAAATATTCTTATTTCCCTGTTTACATTCTAAACTCTTCCATATTTTGTCTGTATTTACCATATCTGGTCGATTGTATTTACTGTATTTCTTTGTTGATGTTATTTGTTTTCTTCGTGTGTGTGTGTGTGTGTGTATGTGTGTGCCTTTTGTTTGTTATTTAGGAAGGGTTGTATAGCTCCTGTTTAACATTGCAGTAAAAAAAATTTTGACATCACTAGTCCCCTTTTAACTTGATACACTTCTACTATTTGGTTTATAAGTTTTAAACTATGTCTTGCAATGTCAAATTTGTACCGCTATGACAATCAAAGACATTATTTTCCTCTTCTCTAACCTCTTTACCTGCCATTTCTTATTTGTTATTTCAACCCAAACATAAAGTGACAGCCTATGTGCTTCACCTGTCCCCACCTTGGTTTTTGTTTTAGATCTACAATTAAATACATAGATGCACATGCTGTTCAAAAGTGTATCCGAAGCATCACTTGTTGAGGGGAATTTATCCTTAACAGAGGCCTCATGAGGAAATCAGGTCTCGCTGAGTTTTGCATGCTTAATGAACTTTTCCCACTGTCTTCATACATGGATAGGATCACTGGATAAGGTACTTGCTCAAAATGTATTTTTCCTGTCATTTTAGGAAATATTGTTTGGCTTTGGGAGACAGGCATGTGTGTTCTCATTCTGGGATTCTATTTTGTTCTAACAAGACCTTCAATTTCTACCAGTTACTTCATTCATTCTCTTCACCACAAGTCTCCTTCCTTTGACCAGGCCTCCCCATCTCCCAGCCATTCTGCCCTTTGAAGATTGGCCCCTCTGGCCCTCTGCACCGTGATGCCCCTGCCTTTCAATTCCCCAGTAGCAGGGTTCTGATCCACCAGGTCTCAGCCATGTTCTGTGTTGCTCCACACTTGCTGTATAAGGATGGTTTTTCCTGTGTTCTGTCATGAACAGGCCCTCAGTGCTGTGCTGGCCTTTATTTGCGTAGTGCTTCCTGCTCCCTCTGCTATTGTGTGGCTCCTAGACCTGGCTAAGTAAAATCACCTGAGGTCCACAGTGTTCCCTAGCCCTGATTGGGGACAGGATTATGGGTGGTATTTTTGACTCTCTGTTAATCCCTAGGGCTTTGAAGTGTATGTGGAGAAATTCAGCTATTAGTCTATCCTACTTCTTCAAATGCAGAACTTTGATAGTACAAAAAATGAGCAGAATCATATACTAGAACATCCCCGTAATCACTGGCCAGCTTCAATTATCAACACATGGCTGAGCTTTACTACATACAATCCTTCCTAGTTACCTATGAAGTGTGTGTGTGTATATGTATACATTAATATATGTATGTATATGTATATAGCTTGTGTGTGCATATATACGTGTGCATATATATGTAAATTAACACATGTATGTGTGTGTATACACACACACACACACACACACACACATACACATGTGCCCTTTGAAGATTGGTCCCTCTGGTCTTCTGCACCATGAAGCCTCTGCCTTTCAATTCCCCAGTAGCAGGGCTCTAATTCACCAGGTCTCAGCCATGTTCTGTGTTTCCCCACACTCAAATTTTTACCACTATGACTCACATGTGTATATATATACATGTGTGAATTTTTAATTTGTATATATACACATGTGTATATAAATTGTAGACCTAAATTAAATATATACATATGTGTGTGTATATATATATATATATATATATTTAATTATCTTTGCATATACATAATCTTAGGGATGGAACCAAAGGCTAAACAAAAAATTCATTTAAGTTTTACATATGCCTTATACACAGAGCCTGAAGCTAATTTTATGCAATATTTTAAATAATTTTGTGCATGAAACAAAGTTTGTGTGCATTGAATCTTCCACTTATGGCATGATATTGGCACTCAAAATTTCCGATTTTGAAGCATTTTTGATTCAGATTTTCAGATTAGGGATATTCAACTTAGACACTTAAATCTCTGAACTTTAAAATTGTTAGCAATTTTTCCTCTGTGATCTCCTCTATTCTCTATACGATAAATATGTGCCAGTTTCATAATCAGAAATGAAATTACAAAGATAATTTAAAAATAGAAAATAAATTGGTATGAAGTAGATAATTTTAAGGTTGCTGAAAAAATCATTCTAATATGACCCAGTTAGCTAATGTAGCTTTTTTTTCTTGGGATTAATTGCCTGAGACAGCATGTAAACAGAATTAAAATGGTAGAATAAAATCGGTTTATTTTAATCTATTTTTTAAAACTTACTAATTTTATAATAGTTGATTTTCCTAGTCACCACTGCTTTCACAAATAACCTTTGTTCTTCTATGGGTGGCATGGTAATATTTCAGTGCAAGAAAAGTGTTGTTTGTAATGCTGTTTATTGACTCTTCCTGTCGGGCCGCAAAAGGGTACCAGGAAGTTTGTGAAGAATGCTTTGTGGGTAGCAGGAAGTTCTGAGGTTTAACAAATAAATTTGGCTAAATAAAATTCTGACAGGTGCGGTTGGTAGCCAGTACTCCAGTTCATTCATGTGCAATTTTGATTACTGTAGCCAAATCATAATTAGCTTGGTAATGATTTAATAATCCAAATAATTTTTTAGATTCAGTGACACACATGAAGAACTAGGGTCTTCATTCTCTACTTTTATTTTTGGTAGCACTGCTAATGTTTTTAGACCAACATACCTTTTTTAAAATTAAAAAAATATATTGCTTTAGAGTTGGTGTCTCACTCTGTCATCCAGGCTAGAATGCAGAAGAGAGATCATAACTCACCTCAGCCTCAAACTCCTGGGCTCAAGTGATCCTATCACCTCAGCCTCCTGAGTAGCTGGGACTACCAGGCATATGCCATCAAATCTGGCCAACTTACGCTTATTTTAAACATTGTTTCTTAAGAGAAGATATAATGGCATTTAGTGTGATAGTGTATTCTAAACAATTTATGATTATGATTTATGGTCCCCAAACAAATATTATTATTTCCAGTGTAATTCTTTCTACAGAACAATGGGAACAATAAAGTACTGCTCTCTTCCTCCAATACTAATATTTTTGAGTTAATATACTGCTTTAAAGTGTAGAGTGTGTATCTCATGATTCTTTCAATATACCTTGGAGGAAGGCAGAGCAGGGATTATTAATTTGGTCTTGTACATAAAGAAACTGGAACATAAGAGATTTTCAGTTAATTTGCTAGAAGGTAAAGCTGTCTAAGAGAAGAAAATGTGAACTAAGATGATATTTAGAAAGGACAAAGTGATTGGAAGCAGACAAACATGGATATGAGTCATGATTCTGTCATTTGGGAAAGTCACTCAATCTCTCTGATAATGTTTTCACATACGTACAAAAGGCATTAAGTCCAACTTTGCTGGATTGTTATGACTTAAATAGAAATAATATGTTAAGCATGTCGAATTTAGGATGTTTCTTTAACAGCTATCTTTGTTCATTTCTCTTAAATATCTTTCTGTTTAGCAGACAGTTATAGCTGAATATTTTAAGTATAGAAACAAGCATGACTTGGGGATGCAGTTAGGGACAATTTTAACTCTTTAACAGGGTCACTTTGAATTTATTCTGTGGCATTAATTCTTCCCTTGCTGTAGATGAAAGGGCAACTCCTACACTTTATCACTTTCAGTTAATGAAAAGTTCTTCAAAAAAGTAATTCATATGAGGGTAGTCATCAAAACTTCAATCTCTATTTAAAGCTAAAACTTCTCCCTCCACTCAGGTCAGCTGCAGACCAAAAGCCTGCAGTGGAGGAGGTGGACGTGTTTGCCTTTTTCTTTTTTCCCCCTCTAGGATTCTTCCTTCTCTAGGTCGCTAACCACATCAGAGTCACAACAGGGTAGAGAGGAGAGGAAGCAGGCGGTTAGCAGGTTCTTAACTTGAGTACAGTTGAGAGCAGCACTGCGTTCTCTGCCCTGAGAGCTTTTAAGGCTCTCTCTCTCTCTTACGGGTCATTTTTGTGAGTTGTCTGGAGACTCCCTACCCTACCCCGTTACTATGGATCTCTCATGTAATTTCTTGGTGGGTATCACACACTCTCCTCCCTGGCTGGTCACTTACGCCTCCTTTTTCAGTTCCTAGACATCTGATGATGCCCCTACATTTTCCCCCCCTGCTGAAATCTGTATCTCTTGCAGACATCCCTTTCAGAAAAAAATCTAAGACAACCCCACCCTGCCTGTCTTGCACAGCTCACATCTGGTACAAGAGAAAAATTCATATACTCTTTGTTTCAACAAACTCTGAGCGAGTAATTTGCGCAAGGCAGCAGCTTCTCTTTCACCTTATTGTGAGAACTGTTAGCTGACATTTCTTAATTATATTTGCTGTGTCTTCAAAACCCATAGGACTTGCATCAAAGTTTGTTTCTGTCATGAAGAGGGCATCAGAAATGTGGTGTATACATGCAATGGAATATTATTCAGCTTTGAAAAAGAAAGAAATCCTGACAGTACGATATGAATGAACCCTGAGGACATTATGCTAAATGAAATAAGCCAGTCACAAAAGGACAAATACTTTATGATTTATTTATATGAGGTACTTAGAGTAGTCAAATTCATAGAGTAGACTGGTGGTCGCCAGGGGCTTCCAGGAGGGAGGAATAAGTAGTTAGTGTAATGGATACAAAATTTCAGTTTCGTAACATGAAGAGCTCTGGAGTTTGGTTGCACTAGTGCGAATGTACTTAATGCCACTGAACTGTACACTTAAAAATGATATGATAAATGTTTTGTTATGTGCATTTTATCACAATTTAAAAATAAGGCCAGGCGTGGTGGCTCATACCTGTTATCTAGGCAGTTTGGAAAGCGAAGGTGAGAGGATTATTTGAACCCAGGAGTTTGAGACCAGACAGGGCAAAATAGTGAGACTCAGTGTTTAGAAAAAATTAAAAATTACCTGAGCATGGTGGTACACGTCTGTAGTCCTAGCTACCCAGGAGGCTGAGGCAGGAGGATCACTTGAGCCCAGGAGTTTGAGGTTGCAGTGAGCCCTGATTATACCATTGCACTCCAACCGGGGAAACCCTGTCTCTATAAAATAAAATAAACTTTAACCATCTCATGCCATTTTTGCAGCATAAAGTTGCATTATATACTTCAGGATTAAATAGATGACTGAGTCATGAATAAATCATTCACAGGGCTTATCAAAGTCCTGACTCAATATGAACCTTTAATTTTATTATTGGTGGAAGGATGCTGGTGTAACTGTATTTTAAATATATAATATAGTTTTAAAATATAAATTATTACATTTCTTTTGATGGTTTATTTTAGATATATTATCACACACAGTGAGTGAATATGGACAAAGAATATTTTGTTAAACAAAAAAAGTGTCACATTCAGGTTTTAAATCATAAGATTTTAGTTCTGTATCGTTTGTTGGTGTATTTCAAGGATCTATAACTGTAATGACGACTTAAAAAGTAAAGATCCACCTGTCTTTTCTTTCCTCTTACCCCCTCCTGCCTGCACTCACCTTTCCGCTTTTATAGGCTAGCCCAAAGCCACTCTTCATCCTTAAGCCACAGCACCCTCTACTGAGCTGTTAGCAACATTACATTGCGGCCATTTTTCCATGAGTGGTTGCCTTTCTTTCAGAAGTAGAACACAATTTTCAAAATAATGTGTTGAAAATGCACCACTGAGATGAACTCTCTGCAAATCCAATTGCTCTCAAACTATTTTAAACGTATTTCAATTATACAAGCACAGCCACATTACTGCAAAGATACAAGTAGTCATGAGTTTGAAGATACAGATTTTAATGTAAAGGACACTCAGTTTTTTAGTATATTTAGCAAAAAAGTATGAAAGAAAACAGCAAAAAGTCTTATTTTAAAAATAATAATAGGTACTTTAAGAAATGTGCATTTGAAATTTTTGTCTGCGGAGTGTTACCTGTTAAAATAACTGCTAGGGGAGCAATTTTTATAAATTATTTGGTTAATTGTTATTTATCTTACCCAAATTTCTTCTAGCTATAGAATCCTTTAGGTGTGATAAAGTTATTTCCTGTATACCCTGCAGATTATATGCTGCAGGAGGACTGAGAGTTTTGTTGGTTTTCTTCACTGCTGTATCCCCTGTATGAAGATCTGTGTATGGCACATAGTAGGCTCTCAATAAATATTTAATAGTTGAATGAACAAAGAAGTATGTGGAAAGAAATGTCTGTTGACACCTGCTTTGCACTTTGAAAAGCACAAAAGACTTTATTACAGAACCACTTGTGATTAGTCCTTTTATTTCCATCTTACTTATAGCCATTTTTTCTTACAACTTTGCTCATCATTGTTATAATATGGTACCTAACTCTTCAGTGTTTGGATCTGTTCTTATAAAACTTTATACACCTAATATGATTGGGGGGAAGTAGTTTATATAAGAAAATTCACGTCACTAGTGGAAAGTAGTTTACATAAGAGAATCATGTAACTGGCCTTCTCTTTAAATAATCCTAGGTAAACTTTTTATTAATGTAGTAGCAATTCCCCTGTCTTCTCAAGCAAAGAATGTAGATAATCATTAGCCTGTTTTGGAATTATGCTTTCTTTTTGTTGGTGTTAATATTTATGATTGCCTTGTGTTGTAATGAAATTCTAGCTTGGATGTTAGCTTTTCCTTCACCCAGTGGTCACTTCTGTCATTGTGCCTGGCTCAGACATTCCTGACCACCCCCCAGCTACCCTTTAGGCTTTCCTGCTTTGAATCTGCTCTTCCGCTGGAAAGCAAGGAAACAAATATGACAAGTACCAGATATTAAATAAAATGAGTATGTCTCCAAGTAAGGACCAAAAATCACGGTTTCAGTGCACAGCCTCTGTGCGGAGTTGAGAATGCCATCTTCATATGAATGAGGTATTATCTCCATGTATCTATCACCTAACAAACAGAACAAATTTTTCTCATGGCACACGATAACTTATAATGAAAGCTGGGAAAGTTTGGAGTCTTTATGAGCTTTTTCAGTAGAAATGTATTCTAAAAGTTGATAAGAAACAATATCAATTATACTCAGTGCTCAGTATATACATTGCATCTTGCCTGTCAGTGCTTATTTGAAATGTCTCCTACACAAACAGGAAGACATGTGGGTATTAGGGAAAAACTTGGTTTATTTTTAATTCACCGTTTCTTTCATAAATTTGGTCCCAAAATAAGCAGAAGGCAGGTATTATACAGGGAATTTTGGCAACCAATGCTAGCATAATCTTACCCTGTGATTCTCTTGGGTTAAGGATGGATCACACACTATGCACCTAGTATGCTATTTCCTTTTTCCTTAGCGACCTTTGTGAGTATGGAATCATCATTGCTTCCACTGATCTTTGCAGCCCTCTTCATGCCAGCTTTCTAACCCCTCCTCCATGATGCTGGCAGCATCAGAGACAGTATCACAAGTGGAGAGATTGCAGGGAGGTAAATTATCTGGTGTAACTTCACTTTTAGCCATCAAACTAAGCAACAATGATGCGTATTCCATTTGTCTAGCATCACCTTGACCACTTTTACTATACAGTACTGCTGATCTGATACAGTATTGTAAGGTTGGTTTTGTTTTGATCACACAGGGACAGTTTGCAAGGGAACATATAACACAGGCAAACCTGAGGAGTGGTATAATCTGAGGAAGTTAGGGAGGGCTTTTTAAAGGGCGTTAGAGCTTTGTACATTAAAAATGATTAATTTACAAAAAAGTTGCAAGCACATTTTAAAGAATGTCTATCTATGTTTACGCAGAGATTCCATCCAAGTTTCACCGAATGTTCCAACAACATCCTTTGGGATCACACTTAATTGTCAGATTTCTTTAGTTTCCTTCAATTCAAAAAATACAGTCATTCCCTGATCTTTGTGGACTTTGAATATTTGAAGATTACAGGCTGGTTATTCTGCAGAATATCCTAATTTTGGTTTGTCTGATGTTTCCTTGTGATTAGATTCAGGTTATGCATTTTGTTGGTACTGTCACAGAAGTGATGTTCTCTCTTTGCTGCACCACATGACCCCGATCTTATTTCCTGTTACCGGTGACATTAATTTTGGACATTAGCGTAAGCTAGTATTTGCTGAGCTTCTTCACTATAAATTCTTTGCTCCATTTGTAATGTATGGTATTGTATTGAGACACAGTTTGAAACAAGGTAATCATCACATTTCTTATCCAAATCTTACACACTGAGTGTTAGCATTGATATTTCTTGCCTGAATTTCTTTTACTATGATGATCACCAGATGGTGATATCCTAATTCCATCATCCCACCAACATTTATTAGTGGGCATTCAACTTTAGAGAAGGAATTTCTCTTATCCCATTTGTATGACATCCATGTGGATTGATGGATTCCTATTTTATATAATGTGATATAATCTGCTAACACTATTTATTTTGATACCCAAATTGTCTTAGGTTTGGCCAGGGAGAACACCTCAAGCTAATTCTGTGTCCTTTTGCACATCTACCTTCTTTGAGCACTTACTATCTGGTGAAACAAGACCTATTGTGCTTCTTTTGTTCCTTTGTTGTCTCTACCCTGCGATCAGTTATTTCTCCAAGGCGCCCTTGTTTCTTTCAGAGAATGATATTTAGAAAGAAAGATCTGGGTACCGGATGTGCTCAGTGCTACTAGGCCCTATCGGTGGACAGAGGTAGACAATACATGTATGTAAGTGTGTACATACATACACACACATTACACACACACATACACAAATCCGTTTATATTTCTGTATCTAAAAATAGTTAAAACCATGAACTCACACCAGTACTACTAATTATAATCCAACACTATAGGGTTCATTCTAGCTTAACTCTTTTCATATTTCAGCTCACTTCTCTCACTTAGCTCTCATTATCCTCAACTTATTTACTTGCTCAATCTCCATGTGTATAACCAGTCTCTCAGCCTCACAAGGCTATTGCTCTTCTCATCCACCTTCCTTCCTGAGTTCTGACTCCGGTTGGGCCGTTTTCCTCATTCAAACCTGCCTAATGACTTTAATCTGAGAAGAAAGGAAGGAAGGAAGGAAGGAAAGAAGGGAGGGAGGGAGAAAGGAGGGAGATGGTGTCTTTACATACAAAAAATAAGTGTAGAATATCAATTCAAGTTCCATGGTTATTGATTCTTGGATGTACAAAATGTGCTTTTTGAATTTTAAATATATCAGTCTTTAGGATATAATTTAAATAAATTCTGAAAACCTAGAGACAGTTTTAATATAGTCTTTTTAATAATTTCAAAATGCTGAGGTATGTGGTATTTAAGGCAGTTTGAATTTAACACAACTATTTGGAAATGAGAAGTATTTACATAATTTAGTAATGATGGCAATTTTCCGGTAACTAAGTGCCATACTTTTATGATTGAGAATTGTTTGCGTTTATTTTGGGTTGTGGAATGGGGTTAGTAGACAGGCAGAGCAAGAGACAGAATCTGTCTTACCTGGAATTCCATCTCCTAAATGACTTGGAAAAGGTGATAGAATTTCCTATTAGCTTAATGTGATACAAGTGAGCCAAAACTTAAAATGATTGTTTCACTAAAGACTATTAGGACACCCAAATTCAAAATTCATTACACAATAAAATTAAACTTCCAGAGGTCTTTTGTGAGGCAAGATGGCTGAATAGGAAGAGCTCCAGTCTGTAGCTCCCAGTGAGACCGATGCAGAAGGCAGGTAATTTCTGCATTTTCAACTTAGGTACCCAGCTCATCTCATTGGGATTGGTTACCAGTGGGTGCAGCCACAGAGGATGAGTCAAAGCAGGGTGGGCATTGCCTCACCCAGGAAGTGCAAGGGTACACAGAACTCCCTCCACTAGCCAAGGGAAGCCATGAGAGATTGTGTCCTGAGAAACAGTGCTATCTGGCTCAGACACTATGTTTTTCCCAAGGTCTTCGCAACCTGCAGACCAGGAGATTCCCTTGGGTGTCTACGCCACCAAGGCCCTGGGTTTCAAGCGCAAATCTTGGCAGCTGTTTGGTAGACACTGAGCTAGCTGCAGGAGTTTCTTTGGTACCCCAGTGGCACCCAGAATACAAGCAAGACAGAACTGTTCACTCCCCTGGAAAGGGGGCTGAAGCCAGGGACCCAAGTGGTCTTGCTCAGCAGATTCCACTTCCATGGAGCACAGCAAGCTGAGAAACTCTGGCTTGAAACTCTCACCACCAGCATAGCAGTCTGAAGTTGACCTGGGATACTTAAGCTTGGTGGGGGAAGGGGTGTCTGCCATTACTGGGGCTTGAATAGGTTGTTTTCCCCTCACCGTGTAAACAAAGCCATCAGGAAGTTTGAACTGGGTGGGCTATCACAGCACACCAAAGCCACTGTAGCCAGACTGCCTCTCTGGATTCGTCCTCTCTGGGCAGGGCATCTCTGAAAGAAAGACACTAGCCCCAGTCAGAAGTTTATACATAAAACTCCCATCTCCCTGGGATGTAGCACCTGGGGAAGGGGTGGTTATAGGTGCAGCTTTGGCAGACTTACACATTCCCAACTGATGATACCCAGGCAAACATTGTCTGGAATGGACGTCCATCAAACTCCAGCAGAACTGCAGAAGAGAGGCCTGTTAGAAGGAAAACTAACAAACAGAAAGCAATAACATCAACATGCAAAAACCCCATCTGAAGGTCACCACCATCAAAGATCAAAGGTAGATAAATTCATGAAGATGAGGAAAACCAGCACAAAAAGGCTGAAAATTCCAAAAAGCAGAATGCCTCTTCTCCAAAGGATCACGACTCCTTGCCAGCAAGGGAACAAAACTGAACGGAGAAAGAGTTTGACAAATTGACGGAAGTAGGCTTCAGAAGGTGGGTAATAACAAACTCCTCCAAGCTAAAGGAGCATGTTCTAACCCAATGTAAGGAAGCTAAGAACCTCAATAAAAGGTTACAGGAACTGCTAACTAGAATAACCAGTTTAGGGAAGAACATAAATGACCTGATGGAGTTGAAAAACACAGCACAAGAACTTTGTGTAACATACACAAAGTATCAACAGCTGAATCTATCAGGCAGAAGAAAGGATATCAGAGATTGAAGATCCATGTAATGAAATAAACCATGAAGACAAGATTAGAGAAAAAAGAATGAAAAGGAACAAACAAAATCTCCAAAAAATATGAGACTACGCGAAAAGACCAAACCTACATTTGATTGGTGTACCTGAAAGTGATGGGGAGAATGGAACCAAATGGGAAAACACACTTCAGGATTTTATCCAGGAGAACTTCCCAAACTAGCAAGACAGGCCAACATTCAAATTCAGAATATAGTGAGAACAGCACTAAGATACTCCTCAAGAGGAACAACCCCAAGATACATAATTGTCAGATTCACCAAGGTTAGAATGAAGGAAAAAATGTTAAGGGCAGCGAGACAGAAAGGTCAGGTTAAACACAAAGGGAAGCCCAACAGATTAACAGTGGATCTCTCTGCAGAAACCCTACAAGCCAGAAGAGAGTGGAGGTCAATATTCAACATCCTTAAAGAAAAAAATTTTCCAATCCAGAATTTCATACCCAGCCAAACTAAGCTTCATAAGTGAAGGAAAAATAAAATCCTTTACAGACAAGCAAATGCTGAGGGATGTTGTCGCCACCAGGCCTGCCTTACAAGAGCTTCTGAAGGAAGCAGTAAGTATGGAAAGGAAAAACTGATACCCAGCCACTGGAAAAACAAACCATAATCTAGACACCATCAACACTATGAAGAAACTACCTCAGTTAATGTGCAAGATAATCAGCTAGCATCATAATGACAGGATCAAATTCACACATAACAATAGTAACTTTAAATGTAAATGGGCTAAATTCCCCAATGAAAAGACACAGACTGGCAAATTGGATAGAGTCAGCACTTTGGGAGGTCCAGGTGGGTGGATCATGAGGTCAGGAGTTTGAGAGCAGCCTGGCCAACATGGTGAAACCCCATCTCTACTAAGGATACAAAAAATTAGCCTGATGTGGTGGAGCATGCCTGTATTCCCAGCTACTCAGGAGGCTGAGGCAGGAGAATCACTTGAACCTTGGAAGCGGAGGTTGCGGTGAGCTGAGATTGCACCACTGCACTCCAGCCTGGGCAATAAAAGCAAAACTGCACCTCAAAAAAAAGAAAAAAAGTCAAGGCCCATTCCTGTGCTGTATTCAGGAGACCTGTTTCACATGCAAAGACACACATAGGCTCAAAATAAAGGGATGGAGGAAGATTTACCAAGTAAATGAAAAGCGAAAAACTGCAGGGGTTTTAATCCTAGTCTCGGATAAAACAGACTTTAAACCAACAAAGATCAAAATAGACAAAGAAGGGCATTACATAACGGTAAAGGAATCAATGCAACAAGAAGAGCTAACTATCCTAAATATATATGCACCCAAGGCAGGAGCACCCAGATTCATAAAACAAGTTCTTAAGAGACCTACAAAGAGACTTAGACTCCCATACAACAATAGTGGGAAACTTTAACACCTCACTGACAATATTAGACAGATCAACAACACAGAAAATTAACAAGGATAATCAGGACTTGAACTCAGCTTTGGACCAAGTAGACCTAATAGACATCTACAAAGCTCTCCAACCTAAATCAACAGAATACACATTCTTCTCAGCACCATGTAGCACTTATTCTAAAATTGACCATATAGTCCACATAATTGGAAGTAAAACACTCCTCAACAACAGCAAAAGAATGGAAATCATAACAAACAGCCTCTCTGGCCACAGTGCGATCAAATTAGAACTGAGGATTAAAACACTTACTAAAACCACACAACTACGTGGAAACTGAACAACCTGCTCTTGAATGACTACTGAGGGAATAACAAAATCAAGGCAGAAATAAATATGTTCTTTGAAACCAATGAGAACAAAGACACAACGTACCAGAATCTCTGGGACACAGCTGAAGCAGTGTGTAGAGAGATACTTATGGCACTAAATGCCCACCACAGGAAGTAGAAAATATCTAAAATTGACACACTAACATCACAATTAAAGAACTAGAGAAGCAAGAGCAAATTCAAATGCTAGCAGAAGAAAAGAAATAACTAAATCAGAGCAGAACTGAATGAGACAGAGACACAAAAACTCTTCAAAAATCAGTAAATCCAGGAGCCAGGGTTTTGAAAAGACTAACAAAATAGACTACCAGCCAGACTAATAAAGAAGAAAAGAGAGAAAAATCAAATAGACACAATAAAAAATGATTAAGGCGATATCACCAGTGATCCCACATAAATACAAACTACCATCAGAGAATACTATGAACACCCCTAGGCAAGTGAACTAGAAAATCTAGAGAAAATGGATGAATTCCTGGACACATACACCCTTCCAAGACTAAACTAGGAAGAAGTCAAATTCCTGAATAGACCAAAACAAGTTCTGAAATTCAGGCAGTAATTAATAGCCTACCAACTAAAAAAAGCCCAGGACCAGATGGATTCACAGCCGAATTCTACCAGAGGTACAAAGAGGAGCTGGTATCATTCCTTCTGAAATTATTCCAAACAACAGAAAAAGAGGGAATCCTCCATAACTCATTTTATGAGGCTAGCATCATCCTGATACCAAAACCTGGCAGAGACACAACAAAAAAAGATTTAAGGGCAATATCCCTGGTGAAAGCTGATGCAAAAATCTTTAATACAATACTGGCAAGCCAAAACCAACAGCACATCAAAAAGCTATCCGCCAAAATCTGGAGACAATAGATGCTGGAGAGGATGTGGAGAAATAGGAACACTTTTACACTGTTGGTGCGAGTGTAAATTAGTTCAACTGTGATATTGTGCTGGCCTAGAGCCAGAACCGGAGCAAAACTATTTTATAAAATGCAAAACTGTTTTTAGATAAGTTGAAATGGCTGCCCCATTCTCCTTACAATAACTACTGTCCTTGGCCTCTGTAAATAGAACTGCCAGTTTGTTCCTCAAAACTATGTAAAGCTGCTTACCTTTTCTTATCAGTAACTGCTAAAATCTGTGACTTCTATCACCACCCAGACGATGTGTAAACAAATGTATATCCTGACTTCTGTAAACCACTGAGGTAACAAACAGAATGACAAAAGTCCCCTAGCCCTTGGAATGTCCGGAGACCCCCGCCCTTGTCTCCACCCAGGAGGTGAATCACAGAATCCCCTAGCACTTGAAATGTCCGAAACCTTATCATCCCCATCCCCGCCCCTCACCCCCACTCCCAAGGTGGTTTTTCGGGTATAAAAAATCATGGCACCCTCCTTTTGGCACCACAGGTTGAAGAGACGTGAGTCCTCTGTGGTCGCCGGCATAAATAAATGACCCTGCAATCTGGCATACTGTCTGGTAGAAGCCTCTCTGGCCCCACCCCCCAGCCACATGGAAGGAGCTTAACTTCC
>NW_022437071.1:4011467-4091812 GCF_009761245.1 Sapajus apella | reverse complement strand
CGCGATTCTCCCTTCCCGCTTGAGTCGCCCGGAGGTCCCAATAAAGTTGGTACCGGTCACCATGCGTCCTGCCTCGTGTCTACTGGGTGCCTGCCTCCGTGGGTTGGGGTCCCACAACCAGAGGTCGCACACATACTTTTGTCTTGTGGTAACTTTCTACGCTCCGGTCAAATACAACACAACCATCGTGGAAGAGAGTGTCAATTCCTCAAGGATCTGGAACCAGAAAAATCCTTTGACCTAGCAATCCCATTACTGGGTATATACCCAAAGGATTATAAATCATTCACATGTACACATATGTTTATTACAGCACTATTTACAATAGCAAAGACTTGGAACCAACCCAAATGCTCATTAGTGATAGACTGGATAAAGAAAATGTGGTACATATACATCAGGGAATACTAAGTAGCCATAAAGAAGAATGATTTCACATCCTTTGCAGGGACATGGATGAAGCTGGAAACCATCATTTTCAGCAAAGTAACACAGGAACAGAAAACCAAACACTGCATGTTCTCACTCATAAGTGGGAGTTGAACAATGAGAACACAATGAGACACATGGAGGGAAACGTCACACAATGGGGTCTGTTGGGAGGTGGAGGAAAGGGGGGAGGGATAGCATTAGGAGAAATAGATGTAGATGACAGGTTGATGGGTGCAGGAAACCACCATGGCACATGTATACCTATGTAACAAACCTGTACACTCTGCATACATATCCCAGAACTTAAAATATAATGAAAAAATAATTATCCTTCCAGTAATGGTTACAGTTTCACACTGAATCAATCAAATTCTCTTACAGAGCCTATTTTATGATTACTCAAATTTGAGGGAGCAATGACCAGGCTCTTTGTTTCCTTCCTGAATATTCTTGAAGGATTTTGAAATAGAATTGGTTCTTGTAGAGAGGCAGATACTTTGGTCTTGTTAGCACTTGTAAGTAAGTGGTTCAATGGATAGAAAGGGTAAACATGTTTACCAGCTAAAACTAGCAGCATCTAGAATGATTATTCAAAGATTCCAAAGTAGGTGCTGAAAGAAGTCTTCAAGGATTGAAACTGATCAAGTCTGAAAGTTGTTCCAATGGAAAACGGTAGTACATGAGAAGGCTAGAAGTTTGGGACAATAGAAGTAGCTAAATTGGGCTGAACCCTAGACTTTTGTTCTGACCAAGGAAATGAATTAAGGAAGTGTGAATTCTGGGTTTTCACTACTGTCCTCTAGGAACCGCTGGTTTGGGGGAATTGCCAGTAGAAGTGGGCAGGGATGCCTTCTTTCATGCAGATGTTTAAATGTCCATATAAAAGTTTCTTCTCTTATGCAGGACGTTGTTAGCGTTAATTACACCTTTTATCTGCATGGTGTTATCTCAATTCATTGCAGACATTCTTTTGTAAAATGCAGTAAAAATGCAATACTAGAAAATTGAAATTATAAAGACAAGCTCTGAGTTTTTATTATTAGATATAACACACAAAATCATTTTTTCAAATTGCTCTGAAGTTTCTAAGTGCTTCCTCTCAACGTCTGACTCATTGCAGACAGGTAACAGCTTGCAGATTGGCATCGGTGTGCAAACCACACTTGAGTGGTTTGCTTCGTCCTAGCAGTGCCTCTCCAATTTTATGAAATGCTCATCTGGGGTTCTGGTATACATGCCATTTGTATTTAGTAGGCTTGGGCAGGTCTGAGATTATTTCTGACAGCTGATGCTGCTGGTATGCAGCCCACACTTCATAAACTCTTTGATTTTTTACAGTGACACTGATGTGACACCCATGCTGCTGGTGTGAGGCCCATACTTCATAACTATTCATAAGCCACTTTATTTTCACAGTGATCTTTTAAGAATTCTTATTCCACTTTACCCATGTTTAAGTCAGATTTATTGAGATATCCCAAAGTAAATTAACCCATGTTAGTATGCAGTTCTGTTGCTTTTGGCACATACATAGAGTTGTGTAACCACTATCACCATAAGCAAGATGTAAAACAGTTCCATCGCCCCCACAAGTCTTCTCATGTTTTTTTTTTTTTTTTGTCATTAATTTCCCTCGTCTGAGTCCCAGCCCCTGATAATTACTGATTTGTTTTCTGTTTCTTTTCCAGAATGTCATTGTTGACAGGTATCAGTAATTTTTATTGCTGATTAGTATCACTGTATGAATGCAACACAGGTTGTTCACCAGTTCACCCATTAAAGAACACTCTGTTTCTGCGCTCGACAGTTATGAATATAACTGCTATAAACACTCAAGTAAAAGTTTCTGTGTGAAGGTAATTTTCTCAACAAAAACGTTGACAGGTAATTCTTCTAAGTGTTACTTTTTTTAAACAAGTAAAATGGCCTGTAGTCCCAGCTACTCAGGAGGCTGAGATAGGAGAATTGCTTGAACCTCGGTGGAGGAGGTTGCAGTGAGCTGAGATCTCGCCAGGGTACTCCAGCCTGGGCAACAGAGCGAGATGCCATCTCAAAAAAAAAAAAAAAAAAAAAAAAGTAAAATGAAAGCATGTAAGTGTGAGATGACTAATTCAAGCAGCCTCTTTCCAAGTACAGAGTATTCATAGTAGGATTAAAAGAGGTTTTCAAGGACAAATAGAAAATTTGTTGAAGTTTGAAGGCAGTCCCAAAAGAAGGCGATAATTCTTAGTAAGACTGGAAGCTGGAACTTACACATTCTAGATTCATATATGTCTTAGACATATAAAATGATATAAGGGGAAGTAAATTCAGGGTCTGAGTTCCTGGCTTTTGTTGGAACAACTGATTTCTGCGTAGTGATTCAGAAGATGTGAGACAGCCTAATTTACAAGTACACAGGTGTCTTCTTTCCTGCAAACCGCAGTACAACAGTTCCTCTTAAGCATCTGTGAATGAACACAATTATTACAATTAATGATATCTCATTTGATTGGCGCCTTGGAGAATTAAGACCTTTCACACATACTATATAACCTTGCTGTGAAGGCAGGTACTTATATTCTCGTTTTTCTGATGAGAGACTACCCGGAGAGGCCATGCCATATCTGAAAGATTAGGTACTTTCTCTGTTAAGTCCAATGTTCCTTTCGTTCTTCCATGCTAGGCAGTAACAAGTTCTTTCCTGAGTAATAAATTCCAAACCTCAGAACTGCACCCATCTTGAGAAGGAGGAGGGTGCTGATGTTTTTCCGATAAGTGCAGCTGGCAGGCACTGTACACACTTAATCACAGGCAAATCCTAGCTAAGCTGTCTGCCAAACTAGTCCCTCTTTTTCCCATTGCCCACACGGATGGCTGTTGATCTTTTCTTCAACAAATCCTGGGTTTTCTCCTTTCTGTTTTTATAATTGCTCCAATAGATACTTTAAGATTTAACTCACTGCTTTTTTTTTTTTTTTTTTTGTGAGACAGTTTCACTCTCGTTACCCAGGCTGGAGTGCAATGGCGCGAGCTCGGCTCACCGCAACCTCCGTCTCCTAGGTTCAGGCAATTCTCCTGCCTCAGCCTCCTGAGTAGCTGGGATTACAGGCACGCGCCACCATGCCCAGCTAATTTTTTGTAGTTTTAGTAGAGCCGGGGTTTCACCATGTTGACCAGGATGGTCTCGATCTCTTGACGTCGTGATCCACCCGCCTAACTCTCTGCTTCTTAAAGCACAGTCTCCATCCTAGGTGTGCAACCACGAAAAAGTTAGAGATCCGTGAGAGACAACGCCCACCACGGCCCAGTTTCCAGGCAGAGAGAAGCAGCTCTGGGCGGTCCGCTAAGGCTCCGGCCCGAGGGGGTCTTTCAGCGGAGTAACCCTTTTTCAAGCCCCGCTCCCAAGCCACTGCGCCGACGCTCCAGCCCAGGACTTTCCGGGGGCTTCCTTCTGGCACCTGCACCGCTGACAGCGGCACTGGGAACTGTGTCGCCCCGGGCCGCACAGCCCCTCCCGAGACCCAGCCCGCCGCTCCCTCACTTCCTGCTCTCCGGAGGCGGGCCCGGCCAGTCCCGCGGAGGCCGGCGCTGCGAGCTCCTCCCCAGCGGCGGCTGGACGGGCCACACCCTGCGCGCCGCGCGGGCTCGGGTGGGGTCTCTGCTCCTGCGCCGTGCGCGCCGCAGCCGCGCCCCGCCGGCGCACCGAACGCCGCTGCGCCGCGCGCCCCTCCCAGCCAGGCATCGCGCAGTTCCTGATCGCGCCCCGCTGCCCCCGGTCTTCCCTGACTTCCTCGGCCCGGCCGCCCGCGCCTCCGGGACCATGCTGCGCTGGCTGCGGGGCTTTGTGCTGCCCACCGCGGCCTGCCAGGACGCGGAGCCGCCGACGCGCTATGAGACCCTCTTCCAGGCTCTGGACCGCAACGGGGACGGAGTGGTGGACATCGGCGAGCTGCAGGAGGGGCTCAAGAACCTGGGCATCCCCCTGGGCCAGGACGCGGAGGAGGTGGGTCGCCGTCGGGGCGCAGGGAGGGCTGTGGGCGCTGGGGACGTGGGGAGGACCGAGGAGGGCGGCGGCCCGAGGGGTTGCCAAGAGGAAGGAGGAACTGTGGCGTCTGGCGCTCGGGTGGCTTCAGAAACTCGGGCATGGGGCCACGGCCGGCGACCCGGGGAACAGAAGCGGGTTAGGATACGAAAGGCTACTGGTATTTGTCCAGATAAAATGAGTGCTGTGGACACTCTGACCTACGGGCACTGATAAATTTTTAAGACACTTTTGTTCTGAATCCACCCCAGCTTCTTTGCCTGTTTTCTGTTTTGTTTTGCCTTGCAAACATGTAACCATGTTTAGCTGTCAGACTTCAGTGGGTACCAAGTTCCGTAGAAAGGCGCACACATTCGATCTCTTCGAAGTTGCTTTGTTACACCAGCTATGTGTGTTGTCTACTGTTTCAAAACTGTTTGAAAGCCAATCGTGTGTTCCCCCGACTTCCTGTTGAAAAGGCATGGCGACATTCCATTGTTCAAGACACTCCTGGGTTAATGCCCTAAGTACACAAATTGATCTGAAGGGTTGACCTGTGACTAATTTCATTTTCTCTGAGTCATCTTAACTGTGCCCCTGAACTTCTGCCCCTGTAGTAGGGTGGAGATAATGTGAAACTTCTCCAGCCCTACTAAAGCATAAGACCACTGGCATTCCCTATCCAAAGAGGGAAAGTGATTAGGTTTCTATGAGGGCCAACAACTGTTATATCGTTACGTTTTAACTTCTCTTTTAATGTCTTTGGTAGTTTTAGGCCTTTTCAGTTTATTGTTTCTTCTAGAGTCAGATTTAGTAAGTTACAGGGTTTTTATTTGTTTGTTTTCTGAAACTTCCCATTCTGTCCAAGGTTCATAATATTCACTGATGATTTTATAAAACTTCTGACTATCTGTAGATAGGTTCTCTGTTTCATTCCTGATATTTATTCTTTTCTCCCCTTCAATCTTGCCAAAGTTTTGTGTATTTTATTCATACTTTGAAAGAACCAACTTTTGGTACTTTTTGCTGATTGTCGCAGAAATGGCCCAGTTGGAGTTTGTCATCATGTCCAATCATTGGCTGGAAGCAGCACAGGAAAGGGGCAGCCTTGCTGCAGTGCATCAGTAGATGTCAGGGCTAGAGGCTAGAGGGTGGCAGTCAGCTGTGCTCCTCACAGTAGGCGACTTTGAAGGGAGATCTCAGTGGTACAACTGCATGATCCCTACCATTTACAAAAGCTCTTTGGAGTTCTTCATGATTTTTAAGATTGTAAAGGGATTCCGAGATCAAAAAGTGAGAATTGCTGCTGTACCATCATTTTTATATAACTGCATCATGTTCTATGTTTGTATCATAGTATATGTTACCAATTCTTTATTAATCATCATTTAGTTTTTTGATAGTTTAAAAACGATTACAAGTGAAATTGCAATGGATGTCCTTTGTATTCGTTTTCTGATTCTGGTCCAGTTACTTTCATAGGATAAATTTTGAGGAGTGGAAATTGCTGAGTCTGAAGGTAACACACATTTTAAATTGGGATACATATTGTCTTCCAGAAATCTTGGACTCTCTTTTGACTGACAATGTTTGCTTCTCCACATCCTCGCTCATTCAGGGAATCAGTCTTTATAAGCTCCTGTTCAGCAAGTGAAATTCCCTTTCACTTCCTGTCTTAGTCCATTTAGTGTTACTATAATGGAATACCTGAGGCTGAGTAATTTATAAAGAAAAGACATTGATTGAGCAGGCTGGGAAGTTTAAGAAGTGTGGTGCTGGCATCTGCTGGTCTCCTGGTGAGGGCTTTCCTGCTGTGTCACAATGTTCTGGAAAGTCAAAGTGGAAGTGGACATGTGTGAAGAAGCCAAATCCGAGGGGTGTCCTGGCTTTATAACAACCCAGCCTTCAGGGAGCTGACTGATTCCTGAGGGAACTAATTCAGTCTCATGAGGGAGAGAACTCATTCACTACTGCAAGAATGGCACCAAGCCATTCATGAGGGATCTGCCTCTGTGACCCTGGCACCTCCCACTACGTCCCACCTCCCAACACTGCCACATCCGGGATCAGAGTTCAACATGAGTTTTTGTGGGGGACAAACAAAGCAGAGTACTTCTTCTGCCTTTTTGTTCTAGTCGGAACCTCTACAGGATTGCATTATGCGTACCCATTTGGTGAGGGCAGTCTTCTTTAATTGGTTTACTGATTCAAATGCTACCCACCTCCAAAGACACCCTCACAGACACACCTGGAAATCATGTTTTACCAGCTATCTGGGCACCCCTTAGTAAAGACAGGTTGACACATAAAATTAACTATCACACATGGGGTAGAATGAGGATTACATGGTCAACCTGTATGGGAGAAAACTTCAGAAGCATGTCAGGGGTTTGTGTAATGTCAAGGATGGAAGAGATTGGCCACTTGAGCATAGAAGTAATAACTGTGGGGGGACTCTTCAGTGGAAGGTTCTACATAGTGGTTTGTATCTAAGACAGATACTCAGCTTGAAGCAAAATCTCTATAAATTTTGTGGTTTTTTTTGGTTTTGTTTGTTTGTTTGAGACAGAGTCTTGCTCTGTCACCAGGTGCTAGGCTGGAGTGCAGTGGTGCTATCTCAGCTCACTGCAACTTCCGCCTCCCAGGTTCAAGCAATTCTTTTGCCTCAGCCTCCCGAGTAGCTGGGACTACAGGTGCACCCCACCACACCCAGCTAATTTTTGTATTTTTTAGTAGAGACAGGGTTTCACCATGTTGGCCAGGATGGTCTCGATCTCTTGACCTTGTGATCCACCCGCCTCAGCCTCCCAAAGTGCTGGGATTACAGGCGTGAGCCACCACACTCAGCCCTGTAGATTTTCACCTCATTTGATCTCATCTCCATGTTTCCAAGCTTTTGTAATGAATTTAGCATTTAGAAGAGAACACATTTCTGTTTAAGTTTCTTTAGATTTTAGATGGAAAGAATATAGAAATAAGAGCAAAATGTAGAAATAGGCATAAGGAATGTAGTAGCTAACTATTACTAAGTGCTCCAGAATTATCCAGGGAAGAGGAAGGAATTCAAGGCAAGTCCTGAGACAAAATTAAGAACCAGTTGGAAGTGAAAGCACTACATTTTTTTTTCTGATATGACCTTTCTTTTCTACATGTACCAAATCTCTTCACTATGAAATTAGTGAAGAATTAAAGCTGAAAATTAGAGAAAATTTACATTAAGTTCTAGGACTCAGGAGTTTAAGAGTATAGACTGAGAGTTGAATATAGTGTGAGAACAAGGAGATACAGTACTTAACCATTACTAATTTTCCCACTTGTCTAGTAATCCTATTTCCTTTTAAATAGGAGCCCTCATGAATGGGATTAGCGCTTGTATACAAGTGACCCAGAAGAGCTTCCTTGCCCCTTCCACCACGTGAGGTCACAGTGAGAAGACTGTTGTCTATGGAACCAGAAAGTGGGTCCTCACTACACACTGAATCTGCTGGCACCTTGATCTAGGACTTGCAGTGTCTGGAACTGTAAGAAATCAATGCTTATTGTTTAAGTAAGCCAATAGTATTTCTGACATAGCAGCCCAGATGGACTAGGACAATTACCAAGAGCAAAAAGGGAAGCAGCATGCTACAAGAGTTCCATCCTTCGTGTGAATTGACCTGTAACCATGGTCAAGTTTGAGCTTTACTTTCTTTCTTTTTTTTTTTTTTTCATGGAGACAGAGTCTCACTCCGTTGCCAGGTGCCAGGCTGGAGTGCAGTGGCATGATCTCGACTCACTGCAACCTCCGCCTCCCGGGTTCAAGCAATTCTCCTGCCTCAGCCTCCCGAGTAGCTGGGACCACAGGTGCACGCCACCACGCGAGCTTTACTTTCTTATTCTTGAATGCAGAATTCTTAAAATGCAGATATCTGGCCTGCATCCTGGACAGGACTTTTAACAAGGTCGTGTGTGGCTGAGTATGAAAGTTCATGTTAAAAAAAAAAACCCTTTAAAATGTGGTGTCCCATGTACTAGATGGTGAACTTCTTGAGGACCCTTTGTGCCCATGTGTATCAAGTGTATGCTGAATGATCAGCCAATGTTAGAGGATTGGGTGGACTGGTAACCTGATTTAAGGGCCATTCTAACTCTTACATTCTATGATTTTTTGATTCTCTGTTTTTAAAATTTTACATTTACGTAACAGAAAATAGAATCACATAGAAGAATGGTAGCTTAGCAAATGTTTATTGCATTGAATGGAATCAGGATTTCAGTCCATTAAGTAATTTCTCTATTAACAAGGAGAGTTCATTTCATAAATATTACTTTTTTTTTTCTCTAGAGGCAGAGTCTCGCTCTATTGCCCAGGTGGCAGTGCAGTGGTGTGATCTTGGCTTACTGCAGCCTCTGCTTTCTGGGTTCAAGTGATTCTTGTGTCTCAGCCTCCCAAGTAGCTGAAATTACAGGCACATCCCACCAAACCTGGCTAATTTTTGTATTTTTAGGAGAGATGGGGTTTTGCCATGTTGGCGAGACTGGTCATGAATTCCTGGCCTCTAGTGATCTGCCTGCCTCTGCTTCCCAAAGTGCAATGATTAAAGGCATGAGCCACCATGCCTGGCCCATTTCCTTAATATTTTAATTGTCAGACACTTTATGGTTTCTGGCACAGTTTTAAGAAAACGTGATATAGAAGTCATCGGGTACATTTTTGGCACCACAGCAGGGAGTTTATAAAAAAAAAAATAGAATTCCAACTACATTTATGTCAAATGTTCTAAAATATATAAAATCTGTATCTTTTCTGTTTTCTCCTGATTTATATTCTAAAATCTGATGTTATGCTTCTTTGCAGAAATAAAGTGTTTGGAAGAATGAAAAAATGAAAGAATTCTTTAGTAAGGCATAAAATACCCTTTCCATCTTTGTAGCATTCTAAGTCTTTTCAGTCACCTTTCTAAATTCCCAACATGCTCTATTCCCTGACTGGGCCACAACCATGTACATTGATCCCTTTATTTTCTGCTCTCCGCCTGAGGGTTCTCTCATTCCCCCTTCTCTGCCTGGTGTATCATTGCCCATTGTTTAAGGCCCCAGTTCACCTTTATAATTTTCCTAGTCCACTTTCTTTGTCAGTATTCCAGAAAAAGAAAAACATTTAGAAAGAAGCTTCCACAAGACAACATTTTATAATACGCTGCTTAGCTTCTTTTGACCAGGCTGAGTTCAAAAATCTTACCTTTTTAAGGATCAAATAGAGTTCATCAGGGTATCTGTATTTGACAGGATTTATGAAACAAAAGGCTTTGTTGAGAAAGTTTGAAGAGTAACTCTGGGATGTGGATCATAGTGTTTACTTAACATGAACTGTTTTAGTGGATATAATGGTTATTATTATGGCCTGTGGAATCAGTTAGACCAGGGTTCAAATGTTTTCACCACATGCCAGACTGTGACCTTGGGAATGTTATTTATTACCTGGAAAGCGCAAATGTTAACTAGGAATGGTAAGAACTACCTAGTAACTTATCATAAATAGTTAATTCATTCATTTAATGTTTTCAAACAGTGCCAGACATTGTTTAATGAACTGGGTATATAGTGGTGAGCAAGACCGACAGGTTTCCTTATGGTAGTCTCAAAACTCTCCCTATAGTAGGTCTGTGTGTGTTGTGAAGGTGCATGGGGAATAAGAAATAATAAGCAAATAATGAACAGGATAATTTCAAAAAGCAGAAAGAGCTATTCAGCAAAAATACCTGCCTTTTATTAGATGAAACTGTCAACTCTATGGTTTGGTCTCTCCTGTCAATCCTGTGAAATGCTGTCAGGCTGTTTTCCTTATCACCCTGGCCATGACTTCTGTCTTTTCTGCTTGGCCCTGTAGACTCTAACCCAAAGCTCATTCTCTGCCTGGCTGTCTGCCTCTGTGGCTCTGCCGCTACCTACATTCTCTTTGATGCACAGGGAAGGACCATTCCTTGTGGACCATAAAATTCTCTTTTTGGGAGAATTCATTCTTGATTGGGCCACAGCACATCTTGCGAAACAGCATTAGACATTTGCCACTCTGCTCAACAGCTCTGGGAGAAATGTTTATTGGAAAGCATACAGTAGTTTTTTTGACCAACCATAGTGCAGCCTCCTCCCAAAGGGAAACCTATGTGTATTTCAAGAACATGATAGTCTACGTTCCTAGTATCTAACATGTTGGGTGGTGCACCGCAAAAGCTAATAGATAATGGCTAAATTAAATTTTCTTTTTGAATTTTAATATTCAACTTTTTAGGGTACCCAATCTCCACATTTAGGAAAATAAATTACCTAAAAAGTGGAGAGTTTTTATTGTGAAACTGTACCTCCACATTACCGGTGGAACAGCATAAGGGATCACATGTGTATGTCTGGGGAAACCAGGGTCCTCTGTGGTTCTGGAGGGTGAGGATTAAAAGGAAGCCCTAGATAGCCTTTATGAATATCTCCTGACTTCTCTCTGGGACCTGAGATCACTGAACTTTTGCCCATTTTGAGATCATCTTCCCAATCATGCCACAAACAGCTTAAGGCTAAGCTTGCCCTGGAGCCATTGTAGGGGTTGGATGAAGATAAAAGATTAAAAACTGGGAAGGTAGGTCACAGAAGGAAGAGCCCATGTGGGCAGATTTTCATTCAGTTCCTATTCTTTATTACAGCAGTTCTCTAGGGCTGCAACCTTAGAAAAGGATTCCTATAACACAATGTAGGGTAAGTACCCATCAGCAGCTGACTGGGTAAAGAAAATGTGGTACATATACACCATAGAATACTATGCAGCCATAAAAAAAGAACAAGATCTTGTTTTTTGCAGCAATATGAATGCAGCTAGAAGCCAATAACTTAAGTGAATTAATATAGAAACAGAAAATCTCTATGTTTTCACTTACAAAAAGGAGCTAAACCTTGGGTAAATGGGGGCATAAAGATGGGAACAATAAACACTAGGGACTCCAAACAGAGGGAGGAAGGGAGAGGGTTACAAGGGCTGGAAAACTTTCCACTGGGTACTTTGTTGGCAACCTGGGTGATGGAACCATTAGGAGCTCAAACCCCAGCATCATAAAATATACCCTTGTAACAAGCTGATGGTGTAACCCCTGAATCTACAATAAAATTATTTTATTTTAAAAAATTAAATCATTATAAAGATTTAAAAAAAAAAGAGTTTCTAGACAGGTGCGGCCAAGTTTTTTGAATTGTTGGAGGGCCCCCACCACCAGTCTCTTATGTCCATGTCCCAGCATTCCCGACTGACTTCTCTCCAAAAAGAAGCTCTACTTTGAGATGGCCCGGTGCTGGGTTCTCCCTGTAAGTTTCTAGGGAAAGGAGCATGAGTTGTCCGGTCTAGACTCTTCCTGGAGCGGGAACCAGAGCTTCTGATCAGACGCAAGTGTGGCAGGAGCTCCGTAGTCTGCCAGCGCAGCTCCCAGTGCGGTCCCATGCAGGTCCTGGGCGCTGCGCGCTCGCGCCTCTGTGCTGGAGCCGTTAGGATGACCCATCTCCTTCTGGCGCTTTAACCGGTGAATGTGCTTTGTGTTTGGCGCCCCTGAGAAGGATGCTGTCTTAGGTCTCTTCCCACTGGACGTGTGGTGGGGGCAGAGATCCCCTTGGTCCATCACACTTCCACCGCCCTGGGGTTGGGGTACTGCGAGGGAGTTAAGCTTAATGGACTCCCTCTACGGAGATCTCTTTTGGTACTTGGACTATAATGAGGATGGGACCTTGGACATTTCTGAGCTTCAGGAAGGCCTGGAGGACGTAGGGGTCATTCATTCTCTAGAAGAAGCAAAGGTGGGTCTCACTGTGGCTGTGGTCAGAGAGGTATTGGGGCTGGGAGCCCTGGAGAGGTATTGGGCAGAGAGGGCGAAATTTACATGTTCTCAAGCTTGACCCGGACCCACTGCAGTGTTCAGGTGGTTGACCAACGTTACTGTTTATTAAGAATAGCCAGGTGTGATGGTGGGTGCATGTAGTCGCAGGAGGCTGAGGCAGGAGAATCACTTGAACCCGGGAGGCAGAGGTTGCAGCAAGCTGAAATTGCATCACTGCACTCCAGCCTGGGTAAGAGAGGGAGACCCCATCTCAAAAACAAAACAAAACAAACAAAAAAAAAAGAAAGAAAGAAAGAAAGAAAAAGTTAAGTGTTCTTATATTTAGATTTGCAAGTGTGACTTGTATTTGTTTATTTGATACAAAGTAGCCTTTCATAAGAAATTCTGGGTTATGCCATCAAGTCGCATCTTTTGAAACACATTTCTTTCTTATTGAAACAAAAGGTTTGCAGATCTGTCTGGCGTTTTTGGCAAGGAGGTTTTGTGTACCTGGTGATGACTGACGAGGGCTCACATGTCAAAACCCAAGGGAGGCGCATCCCAGGAGAATTCTGCACCAACCACACAGAACATTGTATTTCAGAGGAGCACTGTTGGGGCTTTTCCTCGGTGGCAGTCACATCTCTAGGAAGTTTTGATAGGAGATCTTTTCTCACATGTCTCTACCTTCCCTAGCAGGAAAATTTGTTTATATAAACAGAACTCAACTGATTTTAAAAAATAATAAAGAAATGATACTTACATTGTCATGTTAAGATACAAAAGAGATAACTTTTTGTTGTGATAACTGTGTTTTTTGAACAATGTTTTGTTTTTTTTCCTGTGAAAGTTGAGAAGCTAAATATACAGATCATGGTCAGACCATACATAAAAATGAAACTTTTACTCAAAATTTATAGCAGTCTGCCCAGAAAACCAGCCCTTTATCTAAAAGAGACCAGGAAACCAGCCTGTTATGTCAGACTTGCAAGAAGTCAGGTTGCTATCTCTAGAGACAATACACAAAGCTATGTATTAACTGCTCTAACAGTCAGCCCCAAATGATCAGGATTTGACTAATAACTGACGACCCCTAAAGTTTTTCTTCACTTCCAACTTAGGATGAACCAGAGAAAGCTAAATATGCACCCCCTACTAGTCAAATAGGATGCCCTGCTTCTAGTGAGCCTGCCTACAGCTTCCCCAGGCCATCAGCCTCCGATCAGGAAATGCCTGAAGCCTTCCCTTTTTCCCACTGTAAAGCTTTCCCACTCGTCTGTCTGCTTTTGAGCCTCTGTCAAAAAGCAAATGAGGGTGGCTGACTCCCTTGTTATAGCAAGCTTGGGCCAAGTAGCTTTTGCTTTTCTCATTTGGTTGGTCTTTTATTTCTGCAAGTAACAGACAGGAAAATTTAAAGGGGGATCCATCCCTAGTCTTTCATAGTATAGTAGTCCTCTTTTTATGTGCCGGGATGTTTCAAGACCTCCACTGAATACCTGAAACTGTGGGTAATATTGAACCCTATATATACTCCTTCTCTCCCTGTATGTATATATAGATACACACACACACACACACACACACACACACACACACACACAAACACGACTTTTTTTTTTTTTTTACTTTAATTAGCTTTAGCTCTTTTTTTTTTTTTTTTTTTTTTTTTTTTAAAGATGCAGTCTTGCTCTGTCTCCCAAGCTGGAGTGCAGGGGTGTAATCTTGGCTCACTGCCTCCCAGGTTCAAGCAATTCTTGTGTGTCAGGCTCCTGAGAAGCTGGGACTACAGGCATGTGCCACCACACCTGGCTAACTTTTTAAATTTTAGTAGAAATGGGGTTTCACCATATTGGCTAGACTGGTCTTGAACTTTTGACCTCAAGTGATCTGCCTGCCTCAACCTCCCGAAGTCCTGGGATTACAGGTGTGAGTCACTGTGCCTGGCCATATACTATATATTTTTTATCTGATAACTGGTTTGGCTACTAAATGACTAACAGGTAGCATCTATATCGTGGATATGCTGGACAAAAGAACATTCACCTCCTGGGCACGATGGCACAGGATATTGTGAGATTTCATCATGTTACTCAGAATGGTGTGCAATTTAAGTTGTTTCTGTAGTTTTCCATTTAATAGTTCAAACCATGAATGACCACAGGTAACTGAAACTGTGGAAAGTGAAACTATGGATAAGGGAGGACTACTGTGGTGTTGAGTCAGACTCATTAGACAATCATAACTCTTGATTCACCATAAGAAATGCTGCAGAAATATGGGTTAAAAAATAAAACTGTTCAAAGATAGGGTCAGGGATGTCCTTTAATTTGTAACTTCCAAAATGATCATGAAACTGTGCCCCCAAAGAGTTAAAGGAACCCATGACTAAGAGAAATTGTTTTCAGTACCCAGTAGATAATTTTTCAACCGTTACCCATTCCCTCCCCACTCATAGTCCCCAGTTTCTGCTGTTCCCATCTTTATATCCATGTGCACCTCATTTTTGCTCCCATGTGTGAGAACATGTGGTGTTTGGTTTTCTATTTCTTCACTAATTTGCTTAGGATAATGACCTTCAGCTGCATCCATGTTGCTGCAGAGGACATGATTTTATTCTTTCTTGTGGCTGTGTAGTATTCCATGGTGAAAATATAGTACCATAATCTTATTAGACCACTGTATATATATGGTCTGTCATTGACTGAAATGTATACAGTGCAAGTATATATGTATATATATAGTGTTAATCCATTTTGTGTATTATTAGATTTGATTTGCAAATATTTTATATAGGAGTTTTGCATCTTTTTCACTAGTTGATGTTGCTTGTAATTTTGTTTTTTTTTGTGATGTCCCTGTTGGGTTTTAGAATCAAGTGTGTACCCACATCATAAAATGGGTTGGAAAATGTTCCCACCCTTTTAATTCTCTGGAAAGCTGGTGTTTTTTCTTAACACCTGGTAGACGTTACTGTTAAAACCACGTGTGCCTCTATTTTTCTTCATGGGAATGTTTTCAAAGTACACTTTGAATTTCTTTAAAATCTGAGTATGGGGCTACTCAGATTTTCTGCTGTCTTATCTCAGTTTTTAATAAGTTGGTTTTATAGGCATTTGTTATCTCACTTTCCTATTTTGCGTATAAAACTGTTCGTAATATCTTTAATGTCTATAGTGTCTAGTAGTTTCCATCTTTACTTTCTGACATTGATTATCTGCCAGTTTCAGAAGTTTTTCAATATTATTAGTGTTTTCAAAGAACCATCTTTTGGCTTTGTTAATCCTCCCGATGGTGTATTTTCTTTCTCATTACTTCTTGTTCTTTGTTTCCTTCAACTCCTTTTTTGGCTTAATTTTTAAATAATTTTTTGAGATTGAGATAAGCCTTAACGATTGATCGCTGATTTCCAGTCTTTCTTCTTTTCTGATTATGCATTTTAAACCTTAAATCTTTCTCAAAGTGGAGCTTTAGTTGCTCTGGATCTGTCTCTCTAAGTCTGGAGGTTGCAGATCTGACCATTAAACCATCCAGTTATAACATGGCATTATTTACCCAGAAAAGCATGACCAACAGAACAGTAGAATTTGTAAGCTTTCAATGAGTGATTGTGGGTGTCATAATAGGTAGATAGATAGATAGATTATATTTTGGGTGGTGGTAGCAGAGGGCTTACATGTCATATCAAATTTCACAAGGTCTTCATTACTTCTCAAAAGCAATGATTTCCGTTAATGGAAATGGAGAGTTTGCTATGACAGCTTTTTATATGGATCATCCTTAGTAAAAGATGACTTAGTTTTTGAAATCAAAGGGGAAAATATTGTTTTAGGCTTTTTTCTTTCTTTTTTAGAGACAGCGTATTGCTCTGTCACTGCTTTAGAATGCAGTGGTGCAATGTAGCTCACTGTAACTTCAGATTCCTGAGCTCAAGTGCTCTTCCTCCCTCAGCCTCCATGTAGCGAGTACTTACAGGCATATGCCAACACATCTGGCTAATTTTAAAAATATTTTTGAGGAGATGAGGTCTCACTATGTTGTCCAGCGTGGTCTTAAATCCTGACCTCAAGGGATCCTCCCCGGTCAGCCTCCCAGAGTGCTGCAATATTTCAAATCCTGTGCTAGGTCACGTGTTTGTCTTCTATCTTGGGGTTTAGAAAGTACATGTCCAGAAATTTAGGGTGTGATTACATTAGCCTTAAAAATGTCATGTTTTATAAAAATCAATGTATCCTTTTTCTGATTGAAAATTTAACACAAGACCTGGAATATTTTTGCAGCAGTGAAACTACTTTTATTATAGATCTTTGCCATAATGAATGATAATATAGCTGACCAAAAATAGGTACTGTAGTTTTTTAGGAAAACAGCCAATCTGCTTGAAATATGTGTAGAAATAATTTAGTGTATCAGCCCATATTGGCAATAACTTCTAATGTTTTTTGTTTTTTATAGAAAATTTTTACTACTGGAGATGTCAACAAAGATGGGAAGCTGGATTTTGAAGAATTTATGAAGTACCTTAAAGACCATGAGAAGAAAATGAAATTGGCATTTAAGAGTTTGGACAAAAATAATGATGGTGTGTCTTTCTTTTATATTTATCACCAGCTATGAAGAAGCATTTCTTATGCTTCCAACAGTCTAAAGGATGCCTATATAATCTCTCTGGGTTTAGATGATAATTATTATTTGTGTTAATACTTATTTTTCTTAGTAATGTGATTTTTATGTAGAGTTCATATTATTTAGCGAAGAAAACTTATAGATAGCCTTTTTTTTCATTACTTTGAAAGGTAGTGAATTACATTGCTGAATTAAAAATAGTAGGCAGGGCCTGTTGTAAATTTTAAACTGTGGAACATTATGCCGATTTGACTTAAACGTGTAGTTTAAAAATAATAATTAACATTTTCTTGCCCTCTAGTTAAGAGACATTTGTTTTTATTACTAGACAGGAATGACAATTATATATTCTCAAATTAAAAAAAACCTCAGATTATCTTGCATTTGATAGTATTTTTGAAAGAATCAATTTAGAGAAGATACTCTCTGATCCTGGAAATTAGGGAAAAAAATAGCATTTAAACATTTAAGTATGTGCCTTCTAGTTGTGATTATGACTTCTCTATTTCGATTAATAGATTGGAGTTTGTCTTAATCTGTTTTCAGTTGCTATAACATAATACTACACACTGGGTAATTAATCAAGAAGTGAAATTTATTTCTTATAGTTCTGGAGGCTGGGAAGTTCAAAGTTGAAGGGCTGAATCTCGTGTGGGCCTTTTACTGTGTCAGTGTGCTACCTCAAATCTCTCCTGCTCTTCTTATAAAGCCACTAGTCCCATCATGGGGGCCCTACTCTGAAGACCTTATCTAATTCTAATTAGAAATAGAGTCTTGAAGCCCTCATCACCAGAGGCAACTTTTAACAGGAAGAGAAAATTTATAAAATTGTAAAGCAGCCCCAAACTCCTCCCTACTTGTAAAGAGTCAGGGTCATTTCATTTGCAGACTTATTATTAAAGAAACAGGTTAAACAAATAGATTGAGAGGAAATGTGGTTCATATCTGAGGTCAGCAAACTTTTTTGTCCAGAAGTCTAGATAATAAATATTTTAGCTTTGTGGGTCATGTGGTCTCAGTTGTAGCTACTTATCTCTGCTGTGGTACCTCAAAAACAGCCACGGACAATATGTAAATGAATGGGTATGGCTGATTTCCAATATAACTCTATTTACAAAAGTAGTTAATAGACTGTATTTGGCTTGAGGGCTATAGTTTGCCATCCCCTGATTTACACTGAAAATTAAAGTTAAATTCAAAGCAATTTTCCTCAAACAAACTAAACTCTGTAAATGATTTTGATGATTGTTCAAGTCCATAACTCTCACCCAGGAAGAGCTGAGTTTGGGTTGGAAAGTAGTACTGTTGGAACATTTGCCACCCCCAATAAGTCTTACAATATATGCCCCCAAGTCTAGCCTCAGTCCAGTCTTCCAGCAAAATTCAGCTTTCCTACTTCCCTGCAAACTTTCATTCCAACATGGACCCTCTGCAGTTCAGTTGCAGATCAGATTGTCTGTGCGCTGTTATGGGAGGCAGTAGCTCAGAGATGTAGCTACCTTAAGATCAATTGCCAGATAATCAGAGGTTGATCATCCCAGGATATAAGTTGTATACACATCAACTGTTCATTTCATAAAATTCTAAATGAACCAGAGGAAATAATTAAAGATTAAATTTTAATGGTATATTTGTAGCAAATCTATACAATGTTCACTTAATTTATCATGTTTGTTTATTTTAAAACAATGTGGCATTAGAGGTTTATATTTTTATTTTTCAGACTTCCTTAATGTAAAACATTTACAGTTGATCCTCATTCTTTGGGGGTTCTGTATTTGCAAATTTGCTTACTCACCAAAATTTATCCCAAAAGTAACCCCAAAATATATATTCACAGTACTTTCCCAGGCATTCATGGACATGCACAGAGCAGTGAAAAACTTGAGTTCCTCAGCATGCATATTCTTAGCTAGTAGAATAAGGCAATATTCTGCCGTCTTGTTTCAGCTCTCATACTGTTAACTAATAACTATCCCTTTCAAGGTCTATTTTGTGCCAGTTTTTGCATTTTTGTATTTTTGTTGGTAATTTGCTTTTTAAAATGATCCCCAAATGTAGTGCTGAAGTGCTGACTAGTGTACCTAAGTGCAAGAAAGCCATGGCATGTCTTCTGGAGAAAATAGATGCATTAGATAAGCTTTGCCCCAAATTCAGTGTTAATGAATCAACAACATACTTTAAATGAGGTGCCTTCAAACAGAAACAGACAGAAGAAAAGGTTATGTATTGATCAATTGATGAAAGTGTTGTGATCAGAAGCTCACAGGAACCTAACCCTGTATGTCCTGTAGGAACAATGGTTCGGTGTTTGCTAATTCACTGTTTGCAATGAATATAGAACTTTATAGAACATGATTACTGTGAATAATGAGAATTGACCATGTCTCTTTAAGAGTGCAGTTCTAAAGGAGAATATTCAGAATGATATTTGCATAATTTCATTGCTAACAGATGCTGGCTCTCACTGTCCTTACATGATCAAGATTCTCATGCTGCTCCTTCCTTCTCTTCAGGAGGATTCTCTCAGAATCCTGTCTTCTCTCCAAGGTCCTTTCTCCAAGAAAGTCTATCCTTTCACCACTGACAGTAATTTTTGTCTTCTTGTTTTTCTGGAGAAATCTGCTGCTCATGCTGCTTCAGCACCAGACCCTCTCTTACTTGGTTTGTTTTATTCTGTTTCATGTACAGTAATCTTAGGATTCTCATGAGCCTGTGAGCTACTGGAAGAAAATACAGCAGTACTTACATTTATTGCTTCCATTTTATTTTCTCTTTTCTCTTTCTTCCTCTGTTCTGATTGTTCTCCTCTGTCTACAAACATGCTCTCATTTCCCTAACACTAAAATTTTCAGTCTTTTATTGTTCTTTTATCCTTGTTCTCTTTATTTTTATTGCCAGATTGTTAAAAGAATAGTCTATTTCCTCATTTTCTACTTCTCTTTAACTCCATCATATAATATGATGTTTTGCATAGTAAAATGTCTAGTAATTTATTAAAAATGTAGAATTAGGTACTTTTAAAATGAGTAGATCCTAGTTTAATTGAATTTATCTCAGAGTTAGAATATGTTGATTTGGACCTTAGTTCTGCTACTTCTTAATTACATTACTTGGTAAGGCCACTTGAGAAGTCGTTCTCTTTGGAGGAATATTATTTATCTATAGGGCTGTTATAATTACTGAATTTTTAAAAATGTGTGTTTATTTATTTAATGCATTTGTTAAATTTTGAGTATTGATGTTGGGATAGGCATTTAAGCAAACCTATAACTCACCGAAGTGCATAATTTTGCCCTAATCAGTGTAAAGCTTTCTATTAAATGAGAGATTTGAAATTCATTATTTCTGTGGTTCTTGTCAGTTCTGAGTTTTATTTTTTGCCCTCTTTATTTCTTTAAAGGAAAAATCGAGGCTTCAGAAATTGTCCAGTCTCTCCAGACACTGGGTCTAACTATTTCTGAAAAACAGGCAGAGTTGATTCTTCAAAGGTAAGCTCTTCGTCTTGGTCAACAATTGACTTTTTGCTTTAATGTCCTGCATTAGAAGTCTGTGTTTCTAAGTGTGGCTTTAAAACACCTCACTAGTCTTCATTATGTATATCTAAGATCTTTCTTTTTTCCTCTCGTTCATTTTGTTTGTGTACATTTATCAAAAGTGTAGGAACGGGAAGTGTAACCTTAGTCTGGACTCCTTCTTGTGAGGCCGCAAGGGATAGCGGAATGGCAGGAAGTAAGGTTTTAGCTCCGTAGATAAGGAGCTAAAAAGTTTTGGTGTTGGTTCCAGGTCTTTCCTATTGTAAACAGTGCTGCAGTCACACTGCCACATGTGTACCTATGCAACAATCTTGCATGTTCTTCACATGTACCCCAAAACCTAAAATGCAATAAAATAAATAAATGGGGAAAAAAAAAAGTTTTGGTGTTACTTTTTTTCCGCTTGGTTTCTAATGTGACATTAACATTCATTGATTCAAACTAAGAAGCCTAGCAGATTCATCACATTATTTAACCTACATGTGACTGGAAAAATAGGAAATCACTAAGCTCTCCTTGCTAACAAAGAAATACCTATTTTAACGTTCAGAAAAGAGAGATCCAAATTTTAACCTTATTGTCTGAGGCAATAAGTTTGACTATTTAAACCAGATTTTTCGAGCCTTAATGTTTTATTTCTCAGGACAGAGCAGTGATCTCTGCATCCCAGGTGCTCTCAAATACTCTGTTGCTACAAACACAGGGCAGGGACTGATTTTTTATGATAACATAAAACAGAAAAGGACAATTACATTGTATTAATATTGTTGCGAATGTTTTTAGTCCTCACGTTGTCTAAAAAGAATTTCTAAATGACTTTGTTATTTATCTTGTTTTATATCTGTACTGGCAGCGTTTTCATCCCTTCTCTCTCGGCATAATTCCTTTGATAGACAGCTGCTCAATAGGAAGGCTCAAAGCCTCAAGGCTGAGCACATAATGACTTTTGTTAGCACTGGATGAGAAGCGCCTTCCTGAGGAAATGGAGCCTAAAACATGAAAAGAAGATAAACAGAATTTGGACAGTAAGAGATATAGAGCATATAATATTCTGCTTCTAAAGTCAACATTCTTCTAGGAAAGTGAGGCTTTTTCCCTGGCTGTTAGGCCAGAAATCATATTATTATATTTTTTATGACAGCTTTAAGAATAATGCAAATTCTAAGCCCAAGCTTCAGAAGTAGACTAAGAAGTATTAGCTTAGCTGCCATGACAAAATACCATAGGCTGGATGCATTAAACAACAGAAATGTATTGTCTCACATGTCTGGGAGCTAGAAGTTTAAGATAAGAGTACCGGCATGGTTGGGTTGTGGTGAGGTCTCTTTCTGGCTTGCAGATGGATGCTTTCTCACTGTATTGTCAGATGGCAGAGAGAGAGAAAGGTCTGCTTCCTCTTATAAGAACATAGTCCTGTTAGATCAGGGTTTCATTCTTATGACTTCATTTCACTTTAAGTACCCCCTAAAGATGCTATTATCTCCACATATAATCACATGAGAGGTTAGGGCCTCAACATTTGGATTCTGGAGGGATATAGTTCAGTCCATAGCAAAGGGTAATGAAGAGGGTCGGATATTTAAAAGTAGCTACATAATTTTTAATGTAAGTATTTTATGAGAACTTTTAAAAAAAATTTTGAGACAGAGTCTCACTCTGTTGCTCAGGCTGGAGTGTAATGGCGCGATCTTGGCTCACTGCAACCTCTGCCTCCCAAGTTCAAGCAATTCTCCTTCCTCAGCTTCCTGAGTAGTTGGGACTACAGGCATGCACCACCACCATGCCTGGCTAATTTTTTAAATTTTTAGTAGAGACAGGATTTCACCATATTGGCGAGGCTCATCTCAAATTCCTGACATCAGGTGATCCACCCACCTGAGCCTCCCAAAGTGCTTACAGGAATGAACCACCATGCCAGGCTAGCAGCTTTATTGAGGTGTAATTTAGTGTAAATTCACTTTTCTAAAGTGTACAATTCAGTGATTTAAAACATTTATTTATTTTTAAATTTACAGAATTATATGTATCATGTACAACATGATGTTTTAAAGTATATATACATTGTGGAATGACTAAGTCTAGCTAATTTACATGATACATCTCATAGTTATGATTTCTGTGGTAAGAACACTTTACATCTATTCTCTTAGTATTTTTCAAGAATATATTTTTATTAATTGTGGTCATCATGTTATACAGTGGAGCTCTTAAACTTATTCCTCCTGTGGAGCTGAAAATTTGAGTCCTTTGACCAATATCTCCCCAAACCATACTCCACCCCCAAACTATTCTGCTCTCTGATTCTATGAGCTCAACGTTTTTTGATTCCACATATGAGTGAGATCATTCAGTATTTGTCTTTACCTGGCTTATTTCATTCATGTTGTTGCAAATAACAGAGTTTTCTTCTTTTTTACAGCTGAATAGTTTTCTATTGTGTATGTATAGCACATTTTCTCTATTCATGCATTGGTGGACACTTAGGTTGATTCCATATCTTGGCTATTGTGAATACTGCTATAATGAACATGGGAATGCACAAGCCTCTTTGACATACTGATTTCATTTTATATATGTATATATATGTATATATATGTATACACACACACACACACACACACACACACACACACACACACACATTCCAGAGGTGAGATTGCAGGATCATATGGTAGTTCTATATTTAATTTTTTAAGGAACTCCATACTGCTTTCAATAATGGCTGTTGTTAATTTACATCCTCACCAACAAGGTGCAAAGGTTCCCTTTTCTCTACATACTTGCCAATACTTGTTATCTTTTGTCTCTTTGATAATAGTCATTCTAAGTGTGGCATGAGATGATATCTCATTGTGGTTTTTATTTGCATTTCCGTGGTAATTAGTGATATTGAGCATTTTTTTCATGTACTTTTTAGCCATTTGCATGTCTTTGAAAAATGTGTATTCAGATTTTTGGCTCATTTTTACTTAGGTTATTTGTTTTCTTGCTATTGAGTTGTTTGAGTTCCTTAGTTTGGATGTTAACCCTTTATCAGATGAATAGTTTGCAGATACTACCCCCCATCCTGTAGGTGTCTCTTCACTCTATTGGTTGTTTCCTTGGCTGTGCAGGATATTTGCAGTTACCTGTATATTATCGCGTTTGTTGCCTGTGCTTTTGGTGTCATATCAAAAAAACCATTGCCAAGTCTGATGGTGTGGAGCTTTCCTTCTATGTTTTCTTCTAGTGGTTTCATAGTTTGAGGTCTACATTTACTTGTTTAATCCATTTTGAATTGATGACTGTATACTGTGTAAGAAAAGGGCAGAATTTCATTCTTCTGCATTTGGATATCTAGTTTTCCCAACACCATTTATTCAAAAGACTGTTTCCTATTGTGTATTCTTGGTAACTTTGTCAAAAATCAGTTGTCTTTAAGTGTGTGGATTTATTTCTGGGCTGTGCATTCTGCTCTGTTGGTCTGTGTGTCTGTTTTTACACCAGTTAAAGCGGTACCCTCAGGGCAGATGCACCAAGCATAATTCCAGTTTATTGTGAGGTGTTTGGTTAGTAAAAGTTTTTCAGCACTTAAAGGTCTAACTTTCCCACAGGGGGAAATTTTTATGCCAGCTCTTTTTTTTTTTTTTTTTTGCTGTTTTAGACTTTATTTATTTTTATTGCATTTTAGCTTTTGGGGTACATGTGAAGAACTTGCAAGATTGTTGCATAGGTACACACATGGCAGTGTGATTTGCTGCCCTCCTCCCCTTCACCTATATCTGGCATTTCTCCCCATGCTATCTCTCCCCACCTCCCCACTCCCCTGTCCCTCCCCCATTTCCCCCCAACAGACCCCAGTGTGTAGTGCTCCCCTCCCTGTGTCCATGTGTTCTCATTGTTCAACACCCGCCTATGAGTGAGAACGTGTGGTGTTTCATTTTCTGCTCTTGTGTCAGTTTGCTGAGAATGCACACGAATGTTCATTGCAGCACTGTTTACAACAGCAAAGACCTGGAACCAACCCAAATGCCCATTGATGATAGACTGGACAGGGAAAATGTGGCACATATACACCATGGAATATTATGCAGCCATCAAAAATGATGAGTTCATGTCCTTTGTAGGGACATGGATGAACCTGGAAGCCATCTCTTTTTTATAAATCTTTTTCTTAAGCCCAAAACTCATCAACCATACTCTTTATGCTACTTTAGCTTTGAAGTATATTTTGAAGTTAGGTAGTGTGATGCCTCCAGCTTTATTCTTTTGCTCAAGGTTGCTTTAGCTATTCAGAATCTTTTGTGTTTCCATGTGAATTTTAGGATTGTTTTTCTATTTCTATGAACCATATCATCGGTATTTTGAATAGCAGTTGTATTGAGTCTGTAGTTTGCTTTGGATAGTATGGTCATTTTAACAATATTAATTCTTCCAATCCAGGAACACAGGATATCTTTTTATTTGTTTGTTTCTTCAGTTTCTTTCATCAGTGTTTTACTGATTTTCTTGTAGAAGTCTTTCATTTCTTTGGTTGAATTTATTCCTAGGTATTTAATTTTTTTGTAGCTACTATAAATGGAATTGCTTTCTTCTTGATTTCTTTTCAGATAGTTCACTATTAGTGTATAGAAACACTATCGATTTTTCTTTTTTTCATTTCTTTTTTTTTGATAGATCAGGTCTCATTATGTTTTCCAGGCCTTGAACACCTGGGCTCAGGTGATCCTCCCACCTCAATGACTGAGTGACTGAGACTGCAGGCATAATATTTTGCTGTTGTTGGCATTTAATTGTTCATAAGCATCTTATGATCTTATGTATTTGTGTCATATCAGTTGTAATGTCTCCTGTTTCATTTCTGATTTTGTCTTCTCCCTTCTTAGGCTAGCCAAACGTTTGTCAATTTTATTTAACTTTCCAAAATCCAACTCTCAGTTTTATTGCTTTTTTCTATTTTTGTCTTTGTTTTATTTACTTTTGTTCTGATTTTTATTATTTTCTTCCTTCTATTATACTAACTTTGGGCACAGTTTGTTCTTGTCTTTGTAATTCCTTTAGGTATAATGTGAGATTGTTTATTTGAGGTTTTTGCTTATATGTAGGTATGTACTGCCATAAACCTTGCTCTTAAAACTGCTTTTGCTGTGTTCCATGGGTTTTGATGTGCTGCATTTCCATTTTTTTCATCTCAGGAAATTTCTGAATTTCCCTTTCAGTTTCTTCATTGACCCACTGATGATTCAGGAGCATGTTGTTTAATTTCCATGTATTTGTGAATCTGCTGAAGTACCTCTGATACTGATTTCTAGTTTTATATTATTGTGGTCAGAAAAGATATTTGATATGATTTCATTCTTCTTAAATTTGTTAAGACTTGTTTTGTGGCCTAACATATGATCTCCCCTGGTGTGTGTTCCATGTGCAGTTGAGAAGAATGTGTAGTCTCTTGCTGTTAGGTGAAATGTTTTATGTCTGATTGGTCCATTTGGTCTAGAGTATACTTTAAGTTTGATGTTTCTTATTATTTTCTGTTTATATTATTTGTCCAATGCTTAAGGTAGGGTGTTGAAGTCTCCTACTATTACTGTATTGCAGTCTCTTTTCAGACCTATTAATGTTTGGTTTTTATATTTAGGTGCTCTGATGTTGGGCTCATATATATTTATAAAAAACAATAGCTGCATAATTTATTAAGGGATGTGCAATATAAAATATATAAATTATGACACTGAAAATTCAAAATGAGGGAACTGGAGTAAAAGTACTTTCATATAACTTATTGTTATATCCTCTTATTGAATTGACTAGGATTTTTGTTTCTTTTTTACAATTTCTGACTTAAAGTCTGTTTTATATGACGTAAGTATAGTTATTCCTGCTTTCTTTTGGTTTCTGTTTGCATGAAATATCTTTTTACACCTTTCACCATCAGTCTGTCTGTATTTTTATAGATGAATGAGTCTGCTGTGGGCAGCATATAGTTGAGTCTTGTTTTCTTAATCCACTGAGACACTACGTCTTTTGATTGGATAATTTAATCCACTTATTTTCAAGGTAATTATTGATAGGCAAGGACTTAATACTGCCATTTTGTTAATTGTTTCATGGTTCTTTTGTAGACCCTTTATTATTTTCTTCCTCTCTTGCTGTCTTCTTTTGTGTGTGTATGTGGTTAAGTGATTTTCTCTAGTGGTATGTCTTGATTTCTTGCTTTTTATTTTCTGTGTACCTACTATTGGGTTTTGGTTTATGATTACCAAGAGGCTACCAAAAAAATCTTTAAGAGTTAAAATATTTAAACTGATAACTTAATTTTGATTGCTAAACTCCCCCCAAACAAAACGTCTACACTTTTACTTAATCCCCTGATATTTTGAATCTTTGATGCCACAGTTTACATATTTTATATTGTGTATCTCTTAACAAATTATTGTAGCTATTATTACTTTTAATAGTTTTATCTTTTATCTTTCCCACTAAAGATATAAGAGATTTGCCTGCCATAATCACAGTATTAGAGTATTTTGAATTTACCTGTGTACTTTCTTTCATCAGTCAGTGTTATACTTTCAGATGTTTTTGTGTAACCCATTAGCATCTTTTTCTTTCAGCTTGAGGAGCTCCTTTTACATTTCCTATAAATTAGGTGTGGTCATGATTATCTCCCTCAGCTATTGTTTGTCTGAGGAAGTATCTCTTCTTCATTTCTGAAGGACACTTTGCTGGGTACATTACTCTTGGTTGGTAGTTTTCTCCTTTAACACTTTGAATATATCATCCCTTTCTCTCCTGACTTGTCTACTGCTAACCATGTTGGGACTCTCTTAGATGTTATTGCTTCTTTTTCTTGCTGTTTTCAGGATCCTCTCATTGTCTTTGAGTTTGATTGTAATATGTCGTGGGGTAGTCTTGTTTGGATTGAATCAGATCAGAGACCTTTGACTTTCTTATATGTGGATATTTACATCTTTCTCCAGGTTTGGAAAATTTTTCGTTACTGTTTCTTTAAGTAAGCTTTTTACCGCCTTTACCTTTCTTTTCTTATTCTTTAACTCCTGTAACTCAAAACTTTGCTCTTTTGATGCTGTTCCATGAATCTTATAAGCTTTCTTCATTCATTTTCAGTCTTTATTCTCCTCTGTGTATTTTCAGATAACCTGTATTTGAGTTCGCAGTTTCTTTTTCTTAATTACTCCTATAGTTGATGCTCCCACATTGTATTTTTATCTTGTTCATTGTATTTTTCAGCCCTGTGATTTCTGTTTGATTTTTTTTCTTTTATTATTTCAGTCTTTTTATTACCTTTTTCATTGTGGTCACTGGTTATTTTTCTAATTTCATTGAATTGTTTCTTTGTATTTTCTTGAAGTTTGCTGAGCTTTCTTAAAACAGTTATTTTGAATTCTTTGTCAGTTCACCTCTGCTTCTTTAGGGATGGTTGTTAGTGATGTCATGTGTTACTGATTGTTATTGATGCTTGTGGCCATGTGTTTATGTTAGTGCATTTGCAGAAGTAGGCACTTATTTCAGTCTTTGCAGACTGGCTTTGTCTGAGAATGCCCTTCATAAAGAATGTCGAGAGTCTTTAATATTTAATTAAATATCTTTAATATTTTGAAGAACTTCCAAACTGTTTCTAAAGTGACTGTTCCATTTTATAATCCCAGCAGCAATGAATCCCAGTTTTTCCACAGCCATATAAATACTCATTACTGTCTGTCTTTTGATTTTTTGATTTTTATTTTTTTCAGACAGGGTCTTGCTCTTTCTTCCCATCTGAGGTGCAATGGTACAATCACGGCTAATTGCAGCCTTAACCTCCCCAGCTCAATTGATCCTCCAACCTTTTGAGTACCTGGAACCACAGGCATATACAACAATGCCTGGCTAATTTTTATATTTTTTGTAGAGACAAAGTTTTGCCATGTTGCCTAGTATATTAGTCCATTCTCATGCTGCGATAAAGAACTGCCTGAGACTAGGTAATTTATAAGGGAAGAGTGAGTTTACTTGACTCACAGTTTTGCTTGGCTGAGGAGCCCTCAGGAAACTTACAATCATGGTAGAAGAGGAAGCAAACACATCCTTCTTCACATGATGTCAGGAAGACAAGTGCCTAGCAAAGAGGGAGAATACTCATAAAATCATGAGATCTCATGAGAACTCAATCACTATCATGAGAACATCAGGATGAGGGTAACCTTCCCCATGATTCAATTACCCTCCCACTGGGTCTCTCCCATGACGTGGGGATTATTGGAACTACAATTCAAGATGTGATTTGGGTGAGGATGCGGCCAAACTATATCATTTTGCCCCTAGCCCCTCGAAAATCTCGTTCTCACATTTCAAAACACAATTATGCCTTCCCAACAGTCCCCCAGAGTCCTGACTCATTCCAGCATTAACTCCAAATTCCAAGGTCTTATCTGAGACCAGGCAAGTCCCTTCTGCCTATGAGCCTGTAAAATCAAAAGCATGTTAGTTATTATAATTCCTAGATACAATGGGGATACAGGCATTGAGTAAATACACTTGTTCCAAATGGGAAAAACTGGCCAAAATGAAGGGGCTACAGGCCTCATGCAAGTCCAGAATCCAGTGGGGCAATCTTAAAACTCCAAAATGATCTCCTTTGACATCATGTCACACATTCAGCTCACACTAATGCAAGTGGTGAGCTCCCATGGCCTTGGGCATCTCCACCCCTGTGGCTTTGCAGGGTACAGCCCCTCCCCTGGCTGCCTTCACAGGCTGGTTTTGCATGTCTGTGGCTTTTCCAGGTGCACAGCACAGGCTGTCAGTAAATCCACTATTCTGGGGTCTAGCGGATGGTGGCCCTCTTTTCACAGTTCCATTAGGCAGTGCTCCAATGGGGAGTCTGTGTTGGCTCCAACCCCACATTTCCCTTCTGCACTGCCCTAGCCAAGGTTCTCCTTGAGGGCTCCACCCCTACAACAAACTTCTCTATGGACATCCAGGCATTTCCATACATCCTCTGAAATATAGGCAGAGGTTCTCAAACTTCAGTTCTTGGCTTCTGTGCACCCGCAGACTCAGCACCATGTGGAAGCTGCCAAGGCTTGGGGCTTGCACCTTCTGAAGCCATGGTGCAAGCTGTACCTTAGCCCCTTTTATCCATGGCTGGGATGCAGGGCATCAAGTCCTGAGACTGCACAAAGCAGCAAGGCCCTAGGCCTGGTCCCTGAAACCATTTATTCCTCCTGGGCCTCTGGGCCTGTGATGGGAGGGCCTTCCGTGAAGACCTCTGAAATCCCCTGGAGTCATTGCTTTGATTAACATTTCACTCCTTATTACTTATGCAAATTTCTGCACCTGGCTTGAATTTTTTCCTCAGAGCATAGGTTTTTCTTTTCTATCACATCATCAGGCTGCAAATTTGCCAAACTTTTACTCTCTAATTTCTCTTGAATGCTTTGCCACTTAGAAATTTTTTCTGCCTAATACCCTAAGTCATCTCTGTCAGGTTCAAAGTTTCACAGATCCCTAGGACGGGGCAAAAAGCCACGAGTCTCTTTGCTAAAGCACAGCAAGAGTCATCTTTGCTCCATTTTCCAACAAGCTCCTCAACTCCATCAGAGATCCCCTCAGCCTGGACTTCACTGGTCATATTACTATCGTATTTTTGTCAAAGCCATTCAACAAGTCTCTGGGAAGTTCTAAACTTTCCCACATATTTTTGTCTTCTGAGCCCTCCAAATCTCTAAGAAGTTTCAAACTTTCTCACTGTTTCCCTGTCTTCTTTTGAGCCTTCCAAACTGTTCCAACCTCTGCCTGTTATCCAGTTCCAAAGTCATTTCCACATTTTTGGGTATCCTTATAGCAGCACCCCACTCCTGTTACCAATTTACTGTATTAGTTGGTTCTCACAGTGCTATAAAGAACTGCCCGAGACTGAGTAATTTGTAAATGAAAGAGGTTTAATTGACTCACAGCTCTACACGGCTGGGGAAGACTCATGTTACTTATAATCATAGCAGAAGGGGAAGCAAACATGTCCTTCTTCACATGGGGAAGGGAAGGAGAAGTGCTGAGCAAAGAGGGAAAAGCCCCTTTAAAACCATCAGCTCTTGTGAGAACTCACTTTCTTGTGAGTCTCTTCCATGACACATAGAGATTATGGGAACTACAATTCAAGATGAGATTTGGGTGGGGACACAGTCAAATCATATAATCTAGGCTGGTATCAAAATCCTGGGCTCAAGTAATCCACCCACCTTAGCCTACCAAAGAGCTGGGATTACAAGCATGAGCCACTGTATCCAGATGGTCTTTTGATTTCTTTTGATTTTGATCATCCATTGGTTCTGCTTCTCTAGAGAACCCTGACGAATAGATAATTGGCATGAAGCGATATCTCATTGTTGTTTTGATATATCATTTGTGTTTATATTTCTTTGATGGGTGACTTAGGTTTTTTTTGTACTTTTGGGCTATTATTATTATTACTAGTGTTTATACTTCTTTAGTAAAAATATTGGAAACAATTTTTAAAGGCAGAATGTAACAGTTTCCTATAGGTACGTAACCATCTTGGGCCTTCCCTCAAGTGTTTAGCCATTGGTGTTACTCATGTCACTCCAAATATCAGCTTGTTTTCTTCCATTTTGCTGTCTCTTTGTGTCCCAAATCTGAATTCATGGGAAAAAAATCTGAATGGTGCTTGATATGGTTTGGATATTTGTCCCCTCCAAATCTCATGTTGCAATGTGACCTCTGGTGTTGGAATTAGGGACTCCTTGGGGTTGTTTGGGTCACAAGAGTGGATCCTTCATTAATGGCTTGGTGATAAGTGAACGCTATTAGTTCTTGAGAGCTGGTTGTTTATAAGAGCCTGGCAACTCATTTTGCTTGTCCTTCTCTCACCATCTGACACACTTGCTCCCCCTTTGCCTTCAGCCATGAGTAAATGCTTCCTGAGGTCTCACCAGAAGCTAAGCATATGTTGGTGCCATGCTGTAGAACTGTGAGCCAAATAAGCCTCATAAATTACCCAGTCTTGGGTGTTTATTTAAAACAACACTGAACGGTAACACAGTGCTGATTGAAACAGCTGTAATGGGGTCATCAGGGCATAAGAGAGTAGTCACTGGGTTGAAATAAAGCCTCCTATTTACACCTGTTCAGTAGAAGCTATAGACAGGAAGTTGCTGAAGCAGGCATTCCCTCTGAAACATGTGTTTCACGTATATCATAATTATCTTCTGCTCTCAAGTAAAAATCCATTTTTCTTTTAGACTTTCATCTCCATCTCATTTCCCCTGTTTCCTCTCATTTTCTTATCTCTAAGTTCCTTTCTCAACAATTAATGAGAACCTTGGCACACTTCACTCCAGTTATTCTTTGTCTGTGCAACTTGCTTCTCTGCTGCATGGCTCTTATGGTTTGTAATTACTGGCTCATTTGTATAGCTCAGTGGTTAGGAATACAGTTTAGAGTTAGAATGCCTCGGTTGAAACACTTAATTCTACTCTACTTACTAGCCTTGTGACCTATAACAAAATCCTTAGACTCTCTGTGTCTGTAAAATGGAGAGTATAGTAAATACATGGGCTTGTTTTAAGGATTAAATGAGTTAACATGTGAAATACTTAGAACAATGTCTGGCAAATGCTCAGTGAATATTGGCTATTGCTTGCTTTTGTTTGGTGCCTGTTCTTCCCACTGAGGGTACAGAGCATATGTATCTGGCTAACAGTTCTATGTCCACCACATTGCAATAATGGACTCTCAGAAAATATTGAAGAATCTGTTAAAGAATGAATAGAATTATCCTAGTGAAAAGGGTGGGCGGGAGGTTGTTAGGGGAAAGTACACAGATAGCACTGGAAGCAGCACGTATGGGGAATGAGTCACACAGTGTTTCTTGGCACTCTCTAGACTATAGTGGGCCACCTCTTAGCTAGTGGTCTATGGATTATTTCAGCAATCTGTTGGAAACAGCCATGGATATGATAATAATGACCCATTTGTGGGTTCTAAGAAAAAGGACAACTGCAGTACTAGAAAATGATCATATGTAAGTCAAGAGGGGAGATGATTATTTGGTTTAAACTGTTCTAAAATTCTTATTTAGGATAGTGGGGCAAACATTAACTTTAGATTTTGTTATGTATGTGGTAAAATTTCAAGGTAAACCACTGAAACTCTAGTAGTTGAGCATATAACTTCCAAACCATGGAGGAAATAAATGGAATAAGAAAATAAATACATAAACATAAGATTCAAACAGTCCAGTGAAGAGGAGAGGGAAAAGCATAGAAAGAATGAGATAATTAGAAAGCAATGGGCAATGTGTGAGCAAGAAATTCAAGTGCAGTAAAGCTCCACTACAATGCACCCTGCAGTAATGTTGGGACGTGATTTCCCTTCATCTCCACTCTCAAATGAAGTGGACTAAATAACATTTTAATCCAGTTTCCCCGGGGGTTTGAGGTGGGTGGAGAGTAATTTAGAAGACAGTCGCCTTCTGATCGGTTGAGACTTTCTCAGTTTAGTCCTCAATTAATAAAAATTACTGTCAACTTTGTCAGAAGACAGAGATTGTCAGATGAAAGGACAAGCAAAATAAAGTCTTACTAACTAACTGAAAAACAAATCTGGGGTAGCTATGTTCATATCAGCTATAGGGTAGCTGTGTTCATATCAACTATGCTAATATTAATTATTATTAATCTATTAATAGTTGTAATAAATAATAGATTATAATAATCTATTAATAATGGATTATATAGTAAAATCATTAATAAAAATATAGTGTCACCACATTTTAAAATTCACTATGAAGACATAAGATTTTTAAGCTGGTTGATAAAAGTCTGGGGAATGCAAATTATAGAATCGAATTTGTAGGATGCACCAAAGCATTTTTTTAGAGACATCCGTTAATTCAGCAAATAAACGAGCACCTTCTTTGTGCCAGTCACTGGAAGAGGTGGCCTAAAGAAGAGAATAAAACAGTCAAAATCCTGGCACAGTCAGAGTTTCTCTTAGGAGAAAACAGATACAAATGACATTATTACCAAGAAACTTGTGAAACAAACCAAATATTAATGATCAATATTTAAGACTACAATATGTTAATTTTAAGATTGAAAATGAGGTACAAGGATTTCTTAAAACTCAAAGGCTCAGTCACTGAGAGTTAGATTTTTTACAATCACTGTTAATTTTTCTAACTTGGAGGAAAGTGATAGCATGTTTAGAATATATTTCAAGGCTACATTCAAATGTTGCAACAGAACATTAAGAATTATCTTCTTGATCCACTAAGTGCAGGAAAAGAAAATGGGTAATGAATCCATTCATTACCACCTTTCAGCATTTTATCTTTCAGTTTTTGTGTTCTGTAGCTCATTGACAGAGTTTGACAGAGTGCTGAAAGTAGTCTTTAGTGAGCTGGCTGTAATTTTGGGGTCCATTTTTATCTAAATAATTAAAACTATCTGACAGGGCCATATGCTTGCTGCCATTTCCAATAACCTATACTTGCAAATGGGGTTTTTAATTTAATAAGAATATTAAGTTAGAAAAGAAACTGTCATTCTGTGAAGTGGCCAGTAATGTTAGTTTTATTGATCAATTTAGTTTCGTTCTTTGATCATTTTCCAACATTTTCAGCATTGATGCAGATGGGACAATGACAGTGGACTGGAATGAATGGAGAGACTACTTCTTATTTAATCCAGTTACAGACATTGAGGAAATTATCCGTTTCTGGAAACATTCCACAGTAAGTATATTTCATGTATTTATGCTTATTTGGAGCTATAAACCATAGGTACAGTTGTCACCAAGAACACTCTGTAACACTTACGGGCCAGGATACCTGAATCCCAGTAGCTCCTTAACCTGTAGAGTTCTATTTATCCTATTAGGCATAGATTTATAGAGTATTAAAAACAAAAACAACAACGACCCAAGACTGCATACGTGTTCATCCTGAAAACGTGGGAGAAGTACCATCTTGATGAATAAGCTGTATAGCTTTTATTGGCATTTAAGTTTCTGCCATAGGGAAGTGTAAAAGTTGTAGGCTTTTGCTTTTTATAATACTATATTACCCAAATAATCTCAGCACCTCATGGTTGCTAAGAATCTGTTTCCTTGTTTGGTTAGATTGCCTAGGTTTATCTCTGGCATACGGCATTTAAAATAGTCATTAAACGTTACAGAACCTTTTTGCTTCATCTGCTTAGCTTAGATGGCATTTCATACCAGTTTGTTTTCTACAAAACTTTCAAATTTTGATTGTTTCATTAATATTCTGCATAGCGATGTAAACCAAGTTCTATTATTGTGCAATCTACTTCTGACCCCATTGGGAACTCTCTGAAGGAAGTTTAGTTTTTTTCCCCTTAATAGGCTTATCTTTAACACTTATTCATGGATTTTGCTAAATTAAATATGCATTAAATGAAGCAGTTCACTTTGCCACTAGTAACAATACCTAAGCTTACATAAAACATTAGAAAATTGTTGGTGATTAGTGCCGTCTCAGCTATGAGTATAGAATAATACTATACTAGTAGTTCAGTTGCCATGATAAATTTTACACTATGTGAAGTTTTATTTACATGATTCTTACTGTATTTTTTAAGGTAGTTGATAACAGTTGAGGCTACAGTCGTATCTTCATTTTATTGATAGTAAAATGAAGGAAGAGATGGTTACTACCATAGGATACCTCCTTCCCCTTGCACTTTTGCCTGTAAAATTTTTTTTTTTTTTTTTTTTTGGAGACGGAGTTTCGCTCTTGTTACCCAGGCTGGAGTGCAATGGCGCGATCTCAGCTCACCGCAACCTCCACCTCCCAGGTTCAGGCAATTCTGCCCCAGCCTCCTGAGTCGCTGGGATTACAGGCACGCGCCACCATGCCCACCTAATTTTTTGTATTTTTTTTTTTAGTAGAGACGGGGTTTCACCATGTTGACCAGGATGGTCTCGATCTCTTGACCTCGTGATCTACCCGCCTCGGCCTCCCACAGTGCTGGGATTACAGGCTTGAGCCACCGCGCCCAGCCTTGCCTGTAAAATTTCTTATGCCAAAACAATTTAGATAATAGAGTTATAAAAATATTGTTATAGAGTTATTTCTCTCAAGCTCTAGTACTGTAGAATAGATTGAAGGGGTGATGATTTCAAACAATACCTCTCCATTAGCTAAATTTTGTATAGAATCTATTGCATGTTTTAAGTGACAAGTCAGATTTATAAAAAGATTTTTATAAACAGTAGGTCATGAGCTTAGGGCTGTTCACATACACAGTTTTAATTTTTGTTTACATATTTAAAACATATCATGGTATAAAGTATAATATAAATATAAATTTGAGATAAAGGAAGTATTATTTGAGAATTGATGAACTAAATTTATTAAAAGATGTCATCACCAATTGGATATGGTTTTCTAGCCTTATAAAAAGTGGTTACAGTAAAAAAGATTGACTATACCTGACAAAACACTGCCCTTTCATTCTGACCTAGAACAAGAGAAGCAAAGTTACTATGAATCCATGAAGAAAGAAAGTTGTAATTGTTGGTTTTGTATATTTGTAATTAGTGTTTATTTCCATTTCTTGTGAACTGACACTGTACTTCGTTCGTTGTGAATAGACTACTTATAATCTATGTACTCAAATTAAATTCTAGGGAGAAAAGTTCATATTAACTGTAAAATAACATATGATTCTTCTCTAAAACAAAAAGGTCATCTGGCATTACATATTTTTAACTAAGAAGCATGGGGATCTTTTTTTCATTTTAACAGGGAATTGACATAGGGGATAGCTTAACTATTCCAGATGAATTCACAGAAGATGAAAAAAAATCCGGACAATGGTGGCGGCAGCTTTTGGCAGGAGGCATTGCTGGTGCTGTCTCTCGAACAAGCACTGCCCCTTTGGACCGTCTGAAAATCATGATGCAGGTGAGCTTTATTATCGTGTGTCCAGGTTTGCCCTAAATAATCTAAAACAATGAGAAATGTAGTGCTTTGAAAAAGAAGTTTTAAAATTTCTCAGTAATAATCTTTTATACCCTAAAATGTATATCTATTTTGTTAGTGTTAACTCTAAATTCAGTCCTTGAAAGTATGGCAGTGTACCAAACTTTAAATTTTTAATACATGTGTGTAATGAATTTTTAATATTTGGGATTCTCTGACTATTCAAACGTTTAATTTTAGAAACATCTCTAGCCATTATTGTAGGATTCTCCTTATTTATAGCTCTCTTCTTTCTTATATACTTTACCAGAAGTTGAAGTATCTCTGAAATCTAGAATCATAGAGCAGCAATGTAATTTTAAAAATTATTCTAAAGCTGAGGTTAGCAGAAAAAGATCTGGCTTTGTAGACTGACTTTGCTATTTACCAGCAATGTGAATTAGGCTGACCAGAGTGGAAAGAGGGAAAGGAAAAGAATTAATATGTACTTGCTCATTGTGGTAACCCAGCTAATCCTTGCAGCAGCCCAGTGAAGCAGGTGTTTTATCATTTTTCCATGGGGAACCTGAGGCCCAGAGATTTAACTTTTCCTTTACAACAAATAAGAGGAGGAATGGAGTATCTTTGCCTCCAATGCTCCTGGTTTTCATGCTGCTTGAAACCTCTGAGGTCTCATTTTCCTTCATTCTGGAATGGGGATAAGAATATCTAACAAGAATGGTTGTAAGAATCAAACAATATGAGGTATGTGAAAATGCCCGGCACACTGGCATATCCTTTTGGAATGTAGTAGTTGTTTACAAAATATTTTTAAAAGTTTGTTATACCTTTGGTCAGCACTTTGAATGTTTGTCCACAGATTTATGTACAAAAAGATTCCTGACAGTATTTTAAGCTAGCATTCCATCAGAATGTCCCCAAATCACAAAATGTATTTAGGGGAAAAGCTAATGCTTTAAAGAAAAAGGAGAGAGGATTGGTGTGTGTTTTTCTTTAGGAATAGCAGTAACTTGACTTTTAGAGAACTTAAATAAGCGTTCATTTTTTCCTTTGTCCTATTTTATTGTGAGATTTATTTATTTAAAATAAAATGGATTTCTCTGGAATTTAGTTCTGCAAATTTAAAAAGTTTCCAAAGTCAACCCTCAGGTTCAATACTTCTCTAGGATTCCCAGAACTCACTGAAAGCTTATTACCCCTGGTTACGGTTTATAACAGGGAAAAGATATGGTTGAAAATCAATCAAGTAAAGAAGCTCATAGGGCGGAGTTTCTGTTGTGTTCTCCCTGTGAAGTTCCCACGTCTTACTTTCCTGGCACTGTTGTGTGGCACTGGGCACAGAGTGTTGCAGACCAACCAGGGAAGCTCACCTGAGACGTTGGTGCTGAGCGTTCTTAGCGGGGTCCATTTTCATACTGGCCACATGGCTGGACCTCAGGATTCAACCCCTTCTGTGAGTGCCTTGTGTGTGCTTGTGTGTGTGTGTGTGTGTGTGTGTGTGTGTGTGTGTGTGTGTGTGTGTTGAGTGGCAGTCACTCCTTTTATGTTAGCTGAAACAATCAGAGGAATAGCTGATTTATTTGACTATTTTGGGTGTATTAGATTTAATCAGTTTTTATCTGTAGGTGGTCATAAGGTACAGTATTTTTAAATGACTACCACATCTGTAGTATAAGTCAAGTATTTTATCAGTACTCACACGATTGGTACATGTTGTAATGAATTTATTGCCTAGAGATGCCTCAAAATATGCCAAAGAAGGTGGAATTTTTATTTTTGGTTTCAGGCTGTATGTATTCCAGTGTTTTTAGCTCTGATATACACAATATCCAAACTACTTCAGACTCATTTACAGTTCATGTCTGTACTACTTCTTCTTAATATCTTACTCCTTCTCCCCAAGAATATAAACAGTATTAACTGCAGTATATGTAATATAATGTAATAATATATTATTACCTGCAGTATACATTTTATTTCTCTTTAACTGAGCTTGTTCATATTCCAAAGGTGTTCCATTGTCTGATATGTATCAGACAATGATACATATCAATGATACAATTTAGTTAATGTTATCTTATGAATGTTGTTCATAATTTAAATTTTCTTCTTGTGTTCTCTGCTTTCTCACACTGAAGACACCAATTATTCTTAGTTTTAGAGTTGAGACAGACCTCTAAAATCATGGCAATGCTCCCTCCCATCATTATATATATTTTTTCAACCTTTCTATATTTATTTTCAAGTATACTTGCAGTTAGTATTGAAAAAGGTTGTGTGGTTACTTTAGAAGAAATAATAATAATATACCACCAGTATTTTATATCATTCTGCTTTTATTTTTTAGGTTCATGGTTCAAAATCAGACAAAATGAACATATTTGGTGGCTTTCGGCAGATGGTAAAAGAAGGAGGTATCCGCTCCCTTTGGAGAGGAAATGGTACAAACGTCATCAAAATTGCTCCTGAGACAGCTGTTAAGTTCTGGGCATATGAACAGGTAATTGTTATCACCTATGGAATTTATTAATAAAGAGGAGTTAGTAAACAGTTCAATAAATGTTAGTGTATAATGCTTTTGGGATTCTTGTTTTAATAGGTGATTATCTTTCATGTATACTCTATAAGGAATATCACTTGTAGGAGATTAGACTAAATAAAATCAGAGATTTCTCATGACCAAGTTATGGGATTCTTAATTCATCATATTATTTATAAAGAAAGTCTTTTTTTGTTTTTTTTCTAAGTAGTTCTTAAAGGAAGGGTAACAGTTTATTCATTCTGAATACTGAGCAGAAGCAGCACACTAACTACGTTTTATGAAAGTATCTCAATCTGACCTCTGGAAGGAAAACTTACAAGTTGAAGTCCTTTGTGTAATTTGACATTGCTGTAAATTTGAGCTGAGTTTAGAGTGACAGCTCCATGAAGGCAGGGGCATGGCTTCTTCCCCATGTACTCCAGCACCTAGATAGAGCTTGGGACGTAGCAAGTGCCGAGTGAGTGCTGAATGAGTGAATGAGTGAATAAATGCATTTACCTTTGAATCACTTCTCTGCTGACTTTTGTTAACTTGGACGATTTGAGCTATTGCTTCAGCCTAACTCAATGTAAAGAGGAAGTACAGAGGTAAGTTTTAGAGGTTGGGTCCTGTTTATGGTCATTAGCAGAACTGTCTAGTTGAGCAGCCACAGATTATTTTTTCCATTATTTATTCCATCATTGTTTATCAAAGACTGTGAGGGCTTTGAAACTCAACATCCCCTCCATAGTTTTTATATTATTTCCTGTTGATTTTGATTATTTTGGAAAGTGTTTTGTTCCTGAGCAGCAGAATACTCTTGAGAAGGTTACAGAGTATAGTGCTATGCTTTTCTTGGCCTAGGAAATAGAGAAGGAAAGAAAAAATTAAAGAAAACCTAGCCTCCAGGACTTTAATTAGAACCTATCTTTGGGAAGGTTATTTTCCTTATGTGAATATTTGAAGATTCAAATAATGATTATTAAGGGCTAATGTTTGAGATACCCTTAGGTTTTTCTGACCACATACTTGGATTTTGTCATAGGAAAGCAAGAGCCTAAAATAAACAAATACTCAAAAATAATGCAGTTATTTCAGTATGCAAGAAGTTTGGTATTTTTGAAAGTCCATGGATATTGCAAGCAAATATGCACATTTTACTCTATATCATTTGTCAGATTCTTACCTTGGACATCACAAACAGGCATCTGTCCACCCAGGCTCCTTCCTGAGAACTCATTATAGTATTCTCATTTCTGCACACTAGCTTTCTTGGACATCAAGAAAAAGCTGTCTACACAGTGTGGTGTAGTGTTCCTATGGGCTCTGGGCCTATGATAGTGTTTTCTCCCCTCCTGCTGAAGGTCCATTCATCCCTTGGGGTTCTCTAAAAGCTGTCTTCCTATGAGAAGCATATCCTAAGCATCTCAACCAAACCAGTTCCTCCCCTGTCCAAGCTTCCTCGAGTGCTGAATTGCAGAATATGCCATTTTTCATTGGATAATCCCAGTTCGTTCTAAATTACTTCAAAATATGCAGTATGTATTCTCAAATTTCCCGGAGTATGTAGCTAGCTCACTTTTTGGATCAGTTAGGTTTTGTTCATTGAATAGCCAGCATTTTAGGAAACTAAGAAAAGGATCTTTTCAGCCTGGCATGTAGCTCTGTCAAACACATCATCAGTTTGGTAAAGCCGTGTTCTATGTGGGTTGTCATTACCAGAGTGGTGTCATGGTATCATTGACAGGGTGGTAGTGTAGGGTGGTGTTCTTGGGGTTTCAGCTGCCATCTCTGTACTGACTGCCTCCCACTCCAACATCTTTCTCTTTATCTCAGCACCGTAGATCTACCTGTGTAACGCGTGTGTCGGCATCTCTGCTTGCATGTCCCAGGAGTGCCTCCCACTCAACATGTCCACCATGCACAGTCATCTTTCTGCTAGTCCCTGTCTCCTGACCCTGCTCCAGCAACACACACACACACACACACACACACACACACACACACACACACCCTTCCCCTTTCTATATGTCATATGCAGGGGAATGTCCTTTAGTACCTTACTCAGGAGTTGGTTCCTCCGGAAAGCCTTCTGTTCTAGTTTCTTTTTCTTACAGCACTTTCACAAGGAATTCTGACATCCTCCCTACTTATCCCCTTTGTGAGACTGTGAGCCTCCTTAGGCAATAGCTACTTATATTCCTAGCACCTTGCCCAGTGCCAGGAAATCCTGATTAAGTGAATTTAAAAGACAGAGCTGCCAGACTGGAATTTGAACTCAAGCTTGCCTCAATCTCTTGCCTAGGAGTCAGTGGAAGAAAACGGTTTCATGGGGGTCAGCGCTACTGGGTAGTGAATATAATGAGTACCTTTTAAGGTTTCTCAACACAGAGATAGGTAAGCTTAGCATAAATGCTTCTGTGAAGTAATGAAATGAGAAGCCATACTGAAATGAGCTTAAAGTGAATGGGAGGTGATGAAACTTGGACAGTGGAGACACATTTTTAGGGAGTTAGACTGAAGGGACAGAAACTAGAAGAGGGAGAGGGTGATAGATAAGAAGGATGTTGGGTAGGGGGAGGATTTGTTTTTTGGGTTTTGTTTATTTGTTTGTTTGTTTTTGAGATGGAGTCTCACTCTGTCACCCAGGCTGGAGTGCAGTGGTGCAGTCTCAGCTCACTGCAACCTCTACTTCCCAGGTTCAAGTGATTCTTCTGCCTCAACCTCCTGAGTAGTTGGGATTACAGGCGCACATCACCACGCCCAGCCAATTTTTGTATTTTTAGCAGAGACGCGGTTTCGCCATATTGGTCAGGCTGGTCTCAAGCTCCTGACCTCAAGTGGTCTGCCTGCTTCACCCTCCCAAAGTGCTGGGATTACAGGAGCGAGCCACCGTGCCCAGACTGGAGGGAGGATTTTGATTTGACTTTAATGTATCTATTGCTGAAGGAAGCATGTCAATCCAAATAAAGAAGTTGAAAACATAGGTAAGAGAGGTTGATTAACCCAGCAGGTGTTCTGAGGGAGTTTGTGTGTAGGGAAAGGGAGTGGGAGTTGGAAAGGGGCTGGGGGAGATAGATTCTATCCAGAGACTGCTAAAAGGACTAGCGGGGGTTCATTTCCCAGCTTGTAGACAACCAGTGTGTGCTCACATGGCCTTTTTTTGGTGCACGTGAGAGGGGGGAGAGAGAGCAAGCTGTCTGGTGTCTGCTCTTATAAGAACACTGATCCTGTCATGAGGGCTCCATCCTGATGATGACCTCATACCCCCAATTACCTTCAAAAACCTCATTCCCTAATACCATCACATGGGAGGTTGGGGCTTCAACATAGGAATTTGGTGGGGATGCAGCTCAGTCCATGGCAGGTAGTGATGTGCATTTTAAAACTCATTTATACAGTACAAGAAGTTACTTACTGAAGAAGGACAAAAAGTTGGAACATTTGAGAGATTTATTTCTGGTTCCATGGCCGGAGCAACTGCACAGACTTTTATATATCCAATGGAGGTGAGTACCATTGTGAAGTCTGACTGTGTGGTGTTGTTTATGTTGGTTGTCTATTGCTGTGTGACAAGTTATCCCGAAATTCACAGTTTAAGACAAGCCTTTATCATTGGGCAGTTTCTATGGGTCAGGAATCTGGGAGAAGCTTAGCTGGATGTCTCTGGCTCAGGGTTTTTCACAGCCCACAGTCAAGGTGGCAGTCAGTGCTACAGTCACTCTGAGGCTTGAGTGGGGAAGGATTCCAAGCTCACTCATGTGGTTACTGCCAGGTCTCACTGGCTATTGGCTGGAAACATCATTTCCTTATCACATGAGCCTTTCTGTAGGCTGCCTGAGTATCCTCAAAACACAGTAGCTGGCTTCCCTATAGTCACTGATCCAACAGAAAGAGAAAGAGAGAGAGAGAGAGAGAGAGAGAGAACCCAAGACGAAAGCTGATATATTTTGCCTTTTCTGCTGTAGTCCACTGGTCACATAGACCAACCCTGATAGAGGGTGGGAGGGGACTGCTTAATGGCATGAATACCAGAAGACAAGTATCATTGGGGAGGCTGGCTGCCACTGTGTTTGTGAGAATTATAATTCTCATTCCTTTCCAAAGAGTTGATGTACCATAAATTTCATAATGGAATCTCAGGATTTGGTTATATGGTGGTTACCCTAACTAGACATCCTTTCATTGGTACATAAGTTGGCAAACTGGCAAACTAGAGACCTACAGACTGTTTTGTACTGTCCTTGAGTTAAGAATGGTTTTTACATTTTTAAAAAGTGGGCAACACAGGAGAAAGCGGGAAAAAGATCTAAAATCAACACCCTAACATCACAATTAAAAGAACTAGAGAAGCAACAGCAAACAAATTCAAAAGCTAGCAGAAGACAAGACATAACTAAGATCAGAGAAGAACTGAAGGAGATAGAGACACGAAAAAGCCTTCAAAAAATCAATGAACCCAGGAGCTGGTTTTTTGAAAAGACTAACAAAATAGGTAGACTGCTAGCCCGATTAATAAAAAAGAAAAGAGAGAATAATAAAAAGGACATAATAAAGAATGATAAAGGGAATATCTCCACTGATCCCACAGAAATACGAACTACCATCAGATAATACTATGAATACCTCTACACAAGCTAGAAAATCTGGAAGAGGCTGAGTCAAGATGGCTGAATAGACACAACACCGGTTCACAACACCCAGTGAGAGAGACACAGAAATCGAGAGATCTCCTAGCTCCAACTGAGGTACCAGGTGCATTTCAATGGGTCTGGTCGGACGGTGAGCAAAGCCCAGGCAGGACAGACCGAGGCAGGGAGGGCTTCTTTTTTTCTACTTCTTTTTTTTAAAAAATAAAAATAAAAATAAAGATGGAGTTTCACCATGATGGCCAGGCTAGTCTTGAACACCTGACCTCAGGTGATCCACCCACCTCGGCCTCCAACAGTGCGAGGATTATAGGCGTGAGCCACCGCTTCACCCAGAAAGTGCCTCTGACCAGTGAGTCAGAGGCTCACTCTCTGGCACTCTGGTCCAGATACAGTGCTTATCCCAAAGCCTCAGCAATACATAGAACAGGGGATCTTTGCCAGTCAAGCGCTGGGAATTACAAGCGCAGAGTTGAATAATAATCCAGGATGGTGTCCCTGATTGGTATACAGATCTAAGAAAATGCATAAGCCCATAAGCCAGCTGGGAGAGCCTGCAGACCGAGCTATCGCCCCCTCCCCCTGCCTGGAGAGAGAGGGAGCTGAAAGCCGGAAGACAGACAGTGGGACTGGGTGGGTCCCTACCCAGCCCAACAAACCCCAGAGGGCTGAAGCACTTAACTCTAGTGGGTTACACAGCCACTGCCTCAGTCTGAGCTGAACACTGAATGTTCCAGCCCTGTGGGGGAAAGACACAACCCACCATTGGCCATACTGCCCAAAGTAACTTATAGATTCAGTGCTATCCTTATCAAGCTACCATTGACTTTCTTCACAGAATTAGAAAAAACTACTTTAAATTTCATATGGAACCAAAAAAGAACCCACATAGCCAAGACAATCCTAAGCAAAAAGATCAAAGCTGGAGGCATCATGCTACCTGACTGCAAACTATACTATAAGGCTATGGTAACCAAAACAGCATGGTACTGGTACCAAAACAGAGATATAGACCAGTGGAACAGAACAGAGGCCTCAGAAATAACGCCACACATCCGCAATCATCTGATCTTTGACAAACCTGACAAAAACAAGCCATGGGGAAAGGATTCCCTATTTAATAAATTGTGTTGGGAAAACTGAATAGCCATATGCAGAAGACTGAAACTGGACCCCTTCCTTACACCTTATACAAAAATTAACTCAAGATGGATTAAAGACTTATATATAAGACCTAAAACCATAAAAACCCTAGAAGAAAACCTAGACATACTATTCAGGACATGGGTATGGCCAAAAACTTCATGACTAAAACATCAAAAGCAATGGCAACAAAAGCCAAAATTGACAAACGAGTTCCAGTTGAACTAAAGAGCTTCTGCAAAGCAAAAGAAACTACCTTCAGAGTGAACAGGCAAGCTACAGAATGGGAGAAAAATTTTGCAATCTATTCATCTGACAAAGGGCTAATATCCAGAATCTATAAGAAACTTACACAAATTTTTAAGGAAAAAACAACCCCTGAAAAAGTGGGCAAAGGATAGGAACAGAGACACTCCTCAAAAGAAGACATTTATGCAGCCAACAAACATATGAAAAAAAGCTCATGGTCACTGGTCATTAGAGAAATGCAAATCACAACCACGATGAGATACCATCTCATGCCAGTTAGAATGGTGACCATTAAAAAGAAAACAACAGATGCTGGAGAGGATGTGAAGAAATAGGAATGCTTTTACACTGTTGGTGGGAGTGTAAATTAGTTTAATCATTGTGGAAGACAGTGTGGCAATTCCTCAAGGATCCAGAACCAGGAATACTATTTGACACATTACAGGGCATATACCCAAAGGATTATAAATCATTCTGCTATAAAGACATATGTATGTGTGTGTTTATTGCAGCACTATTTACAATAGCAAAGACTTGGAACCAGTGCAAATGCCCATCAGTGACAGACTGGATAAAGAAAATGTGGCACATATACACCACGGAATACTATGCAGCCATAAAAAAGGATGAGTTCATGTCCTTTTTGGGACATGGATGAAGCTGGAAGCCATCATTCTCAGCAAACTATCACAGGAACAGAAAACCAAACACCACACGTTCTCACACATAAGTGGGAGTTGAACAATGAGAACACGTGGTCAAGGGGAGGGGAACATCACACGCTGCGGCCTGTCGGGTGGTGGGGGCCAAGGAGAGGGATAGCATTAGGAGAAATAATGTAGATGACAGGTTGATTGGTGTAGCAAACCACCATGGCACGTGTGTACCTATGTAACAAGCCTGCATATTCTGCACATGTATCCCAGAACTTGAAGTATAATAATAAAATAGTGGGCAAAAACAAAAGAAAAGAAAAAGAATATACAACAAAGACCTAATATTTTAGGCTTGCAAAGACAAATATTTTATTATTTGGTCTTTATAGAAAAAGTTTTCTAACCACCGCTTTGCAGCACAAATAGTATTGTAGATGTGGAATTTATTGATATAGCAGAGGGTTTTTTAGTAACTGATAAGCAAGATAAATACAACTTTCACCAACGTGTGGTATGCATGCTAATACAGCTTTCTTTGCGAGCATCTTAATATGATTGCTTATAGTACTCCACACACGTCTCAAAAAACTCTTAATACCTATTCTTCCTTTTATATCCTCCGTATCAGTTAATAGTATCACCTTCCCAACTCTCACTGCCCCATAGTGTGTTTGTACTACCATTTCCCTTACCTTCCAGACACAGGTGGTCACTAGTCATTTTTCTTAAGACATCAGCAGATTATCCTGCCTCCATTTCCTTGGTCGCTTTCTTCATCAGATACTCCTTGCAGTAAATGGGTGTCTCTGGCTGTGGTCCTAGCCCCTCAATAGAGGTAATACGTTAGGGAGAATGTATCAACAAATTGTACAGTCAACTGAGTGATGATATGTGCTAGGTATATATTCTGTGTAAAATTACTTAATTTGAATTCTTTGATGATAGAGTTAATATGAATAATAATATTTTGTTATTTTATATCCAGGTTATGAAAACCAGGCTGGCTGTAGGCAAAACTGGGCAATACTCTGGAATATATGATTGTGCCAAGAAGATTTTGAAACATGAAGGCTTGGGAGCTTTTTACAAAGGTTATGTTCCCAATTTATTAGGTATCATACCTTATGCAGGCATAGATCTTGCTGTGTATGAGGTGAGTTTATAGCAATCTTTTGAATCTGAAAATGCAGTTAAATAGCTCCTGTTAGAATTTGACTTCATATGATGAAGTAGATATAAACCAGAAAACAGTTTGTGACCAGAAGTAAATTCAATATGTGTTATTTGAACCTTCAAGTAACTTAAGAGTGAATGTGCATCAGGTCACTTTTGTATTAGATTTCCTCAGGAATTGCTTTTGTTAATGAAGAGTAAACTCAAGGTTAGGTATAGTTGTGCACCTTAAAAGGTGATTCTAGTGACTGTTTTCAGGGAAGACACAATAAGCAAATAAGTTCCTTTGTTTTGGATTTGCAAAAATCTGACATTAAGCCAAGTGACTAATGTGACTAACGTGAGTAATACAGTTAGTTACTCACGTGAGTCATACAAGGAATAAAAAAAACAAATCTTGGATCAACCCTGCCATCTAAATCATTTAATAATTTATGAATCTTACAAACATGTGTTGAGCACACACTATGCAAACCACCGGATTAGACACTAGATCTAGGGATTCAAAGGACTCAGTGTGTGCCTTGAAGAAACTGAAGGTCTGGTGGGGGAGGCAGACAAACAACTAAAACCCAGTGTGGTTAGCTAGGCCGCCATGGACATGAGCCAGGGCACATGCTAGGATGGGACCCAAGCTGTGGCATCCAGGAAGAAGGGAACGTGTAATGAAAAGAAGACTTGACTTTTTTGTTAAGGAGCTTTATTGAAATTTAGTTCATATTCCCTACATTTCACTCATTTGAAATGTATAAGCAAATGGTTCTTGGCTTCTTACATAATTTTTAAAATTATGATAAAATATAAAATTTGCCATCTTACTCACTTTTAAGTGTACAGTTGAGGGGCATTAATTACATTCACAATATTGTGCCGCCCTCAACACTGTTTCCAGATCCTTTTCCTCACTCCAGACAGAAACACCTTAACCTTTAAGCAACAATTTCCTAGCCTCCCTAACCCAAACCCTTGGTGACCTCTAATCTGCTTTGTGTCTCTAGGAATTTACCCATTCAATGTATCTTATAAGTAGAAACATACAGTATTTTTCCTTTTGTGTCTGATTTGTTTCTCTTAGCACAATGTCTTTAAGGCTTGTTCATGTTGTAGCATGTAACAGAACTTCATTTCTTTTCATGGCTGAATCATATTCCATTGTGTGTATACACCGTATTTTGTTTAGTCCTTCATCTGAAGAACATTTGGATTGTTTCTACTTTTTGAATGTTATGAATAATGCTACGGTGAACATTGGCATCTACATATCTGTTCAAGTCTATGCCTTCAATTCCTTTGGGTATTTACCTCGGAATGGAATTGCTGAGCCATGTGGTCATTCTGTGTTTAGCTTTTAGGAACTATCAGACTGTTTTCCTTAGTGGCTGCACCATTTTACATTCTCATCAGCAACATACAAAGGTTCCAGTTTTTCCCTGTCCTTACAACACTTAATTTCCTTCTTTAAAAAGCTTATTTTTATTATAGCTGTCCTCTTAGGTGTGAAGTGGTATCATGGTTTAGGACTTTACTTCTTGTGCTGATTTTTTTGAAAATTATGATTAAAAACACATAACAAAGTTTATTATTTTAACCATTTTAAAATATATAGTACAGTAGTGTTAACTGTTTGTGGTTTGTTGTGCAACAGATCTCTAGAACTTTTCTACCTTGCAAAACTTAAACTCATTAAACAGCAGCCCCCAATTTCCCCTTCACCCCAGCACTGTGTAACCTACTTTCTCTACTAGAAGTTTGACTACATTAAATACCCCATATAAGTGAAATCGTGTGGTATTTCTGTTTCTGCGACTGGCTTATTTCATGTAAAAAAATTCCTCAAGATTCATCCATGTGATAGCATGTGACAGGATTTTTTTTCCCCCATTTATTTATTTTATTGCATTTTAGGTTTTGGGGTACATGTGAAGAACATGCAAAATTGTTGCATAGGTACACACGTGGCAGTGTGATTTGCTACCTTCCTCCCCATCACCTACATCTGGCATTTCTCCCCTTGCTGTCTCTTCCCAGCTCCCCACCCCAGACTGTCCCTCCCCTGTTTCCCCCCAACTGACCCCAGTGTGTAGTGCTCCCCTCCCTGTGTCCATGTGTTCTCATTGTTCAACACCCGCCTATGAGTGAGAACATGCGGTGTTTGATCTTCTGCTCTTCTGTCAGTTTGCTGAGAATGATGGTTTCCAGGTTCATCCATGTCCCTACAAAGGACCCAAACTCATCGTTTTTGATGGCTGCATAATATTCCATGGTGTATATGTGCCACATTTTGCCTATCCAGTCTATCGTCAATGGGCATTTGGGTTGGTTCCAGGTCTTTGCTATTGTAAACAGTGCTGCAATGAACATTTGTGTGCACATGTCCTTATAGTAGAACGATTTGTAATCCTTTGGATATATACTCAGTAATGGGATTGCTGGGTCAAATGGAATTTCTATTACTAGGTCCTTGAGGAATCGCCACACTGTCTTCCACAATGGTTGAACTAATTTACACTCCCACCAACACTGCAAAAGTGTTCCTATTTCTCCACATCCTCTCCAGCATCTGTTGTCTCCAGATTTTTTAATGATTGCCATTCTAACTGGTGTGAGATGGTATCTCAATGTTGTTTTGATTTGCATTTCTCTGATGACCAGTGATGATGAGCATTTTTTCATATGTTTGTTGGCCTCACGTATGTCTTCTTTTGTAAAGTGTCTGTTCATATCCTTTGTCCACTTTTGAATGGGCTTGTTAGTTTTTTTCTTGTAAATCTGTTTTAGTTCTTTGTAAAGTCTGGATATCAGCCCTTTGTCAGATGGGTAAACTGCAAAAATTTTTTCCCATTCTGTTGGTTGCCGATTCACTCTAATGACTGTTTCTTTTGCCATGCAGAAGCTGTGGAGTTTGGTTAGGTCCCATTTGTCTATTTTGGCTTTTGTTGTCAATGCTTTTGGTGTTTTGGTCATGAAGTCCTTGCCTACACCTATGTCCTGAATGGTTTTGCCTAGATTTTCTTCTAGGGTTTTTATGGTGTTAGGTCTTATGTTTAAGTCTTTAATCCATCTGGAGTTAATTTTAGTGTAAGGTGTCAGGAAGGGGTCCAGTTTCTGCTTTCTGCACATGGCTAGCCAGCTTTCCCAACACCATTTATTGAACAGGGAATCCTTTCCCCATTGCTTGTTTTTGTCTGGTTTGTCAAAGATCAGATGGTTGTAGATATGTTGTGTTGCCTCCGAGACCTCTGTTCTGTTCCATTGGTCTATATCTCTGTTTTGGTTCCAGTACCATGCTGTTCTGATTACTGTAGCCTTGTAGTATAGTTTGCAGTCCGGTAGTGTGATGCCTCCCGCTTTGTTCTTTTTGCTTAGAATTGACTTGGCTATGCGGGCTCTCTTTTGGTTCCATATGAAGTTTAAGGTGGTTTTTTCCAGTTCTGTGAAGAAGGTCATTGGTACCTTGATGGGGATAGCATTGAATCTATAAATTACTTTGGGCAGTATGGCCATTTTCACAATATTGATTTTTCCTAACCATGAACATGGAATGTTTCTCAATCTGTTTGTGTCCTCTCTTATTTTGTTGAGCACTGGCTTGTAGTTCTCCTTGAAGAGGTCCTTTACGTTCCTTGTTAGTTGTATTCCTAGGTATTTTATTCTCTTTGTGGCAATTGTGAATGGAAATTTGTTCTTGATTTGGCTCTCTTTAAGTCTGTTATTGGTGTATAGGAATGCATGTGATTTTTGCACATTGATTTTGTATCCTGAGACTTTGCTGAACTTGTTTATCAGTTTCAGGAGATTTGGGGCTGAGGCGATGGGGTCTTCTAGGTATACAATCATGTCGTCTGCAAATAGAGACAATTTGACTTCCTCCTTTCCTATTCGAATGCCCTTTATTTCTTTTTCTTGCCTGATTGCTCTGGCTAGAACTTCTAATACTATATTGAATAGCAGTGGTGAGAGAGGGCATCCTTGTCTGGTGCCACATTTCAAGGGGAATGCTTCCAGTTTTTGCCCATTCAGTATGATATTGGCTGTTGGTTTGTCATAAATAGCTTTTATTGTTTTGAGATACGTTCCATCGTTACCTAGCTTATTGAGGGTTTTTAGCATAAAGGGCTGTTGAATTTTGTCAAAGGCCTTCTCTGCATCAATTGAGATAATCATGTGGTTTTTGTCTTTGGTTCTGTTTATGTGGTGAATTACGTTTATAGACTTGCGTATGTTGAACCAGCCTTGCATCCCCGGGATGAAGCCTACTTGATCATGGTGGATAAGCTTTTTGATGTGCTGTTGCAATCGGCTTGTCAGTATTTTATTGAAGATTTTTGCATCTCTGTTAATCATGAATATTGGCCTGAAGTTTTCTTTTCTTGTTGAGTCTCTGCCGGGTTTTGGAATCAGGATGATGTTGGTGTCATAAAATGATTTGGGAAGAATTCCCTCTTTTTGTATTGTTTGGAATAGTTTCAGAAGGAATGGTACCAGTTCCTCTTTGTATGTCTGGTAGAATTCAGCTGTGAACCCGTCTGGACCTGGGCTTTTTTGGGGTGGTAAGCTTTTAATTGCTGCCTCAACTTCAGACCTTGTTATGGGTCTGTTCAGGGTTTCGGCTTCTTCCTGGTTTAGGCTTGGGAGGAGGCAAGTGTCCAGGAATTTATCCATTTCTTCCAGGTTTATTAGTTTATGTGCATAGAGTTGTTTGTAATAATCTCTGATGATGATTTGAATTTCTGTGGAATCTGTGGTGATATCCCCTTGATCGTTTTTTATTGCATCAATTCGGTTATTCCCTCTTTTCTTTCTTTATTAATCTGGTTAGTGGTCTGTCTATTTTGTTGATCTTTTCAAAAAAACCAGCTCCTGGATTTATTGATATTTTGAAGGGTTTTTTGTGTCTCTATCTCCTTCAGTTCTGCTCTGATCTTAGCTATTTCTTGTCTTCTGCTAGACTTTGAGGTTTTTTGATCTTGCTCCTCTAGCTCTTTCAGTTTTGATGATAGGGTGTCAATTTTTGATCTCTTCTTGCTCCTCATGTGGGCACTTGTTGCTATATATTTTCCTCTAGAGACTGCTTTAAATGTGTCCCAGAGATTCTGGTATGTTGTGTTTTCATTCTCGTTGGTTTCGAAGAACATCTTTATTTCTGCCTTCATTTCATTGTTTATCCAGTCAACATTCAAGAGCAAGTTGTTCAGTTTCCATGAAGCTGTGCGGTTCTGAGTTAGTTTTTGAATTCTGAGTTCTAACTTGATTGCACTGTGGTCTGAGAGACTGTTACGATTTCCGTTCTTTTGCATTTGCTGAGGAGTGATTTACTCCCAATTATGTGGTCAATTTTAGAGTAGGTGTGATGTGGTGCTGAGAAGAATGTATATTCTGTGGATTTGGGGTGGAGAGTTCTGTAAATGTCTATTAGGTTTGCTTGGTTCAGGTCTGAGTTCAAGTCCTGGATATCCTTGTTAATTTTCTGTGTGGTTGATCTGTCTAATATTGACAATGGGGTGTTAAAGTCTCCCACTATTATTGTGTGGGAGTCTAAAGTCTCTTTGTAGGTCATTAAGAACTTGCCTTATGTATCTGGGTGCTCCTGTATTGGGTGCATATATATTTAGGATCGTTAGCTCTTCTTGTTGCATTGATCCTTTTACCATTATGTAATGTCCTTCTTTGTCTCTTTTGATCTTTGTTGCTTTAAAGTCTAATTTATCAGAGATGAGAATTGCAGCTCCTGCTTTTTTTGCTCTCCATTTGCTTGGTAAATCTTCCTCCATCCCTTTATTTTGAGCCTTTGTGTATCCTTGCATGTGAGATGGGTTTCCTGGATACAGAACACCGATGGGTTTTGGCTTTTTATTCAGTTTGCCAGCCTGTGTCTTTTGATTGGGGCATTTAGTCCATTTACATTTAAGGTTAATATTGTTATGTGCGAATTTGATACTGCCATTTTGGTGCTAGCTGGGTGTTTTGCCCTTTAGTTGAGCTGGTACTTGTTGTTCCTTTATATGTGTAGAGCCTCTTTCAGGAGCCGTTGTAGAGCTGGCCTGGTGGTGACGAAATCTCTGAGTACTTGCATGTTCCCAAAGGATTTTATTTTTCCTTCACTTATGAAGCTTAGTTTGGCTGGATAGGAGATTCTGGGTTGAAAGTTCTTTTCTTTAAGGATGTTGAATATTGGCCTCCACTCTCTTCTGGCTTGTAGGGTTTCTGCTGAGAGATCTGCTGTGAGTCTGATGGGCTTCCCTTTGTGGGTAACCCGACCTTTCTCTCTGGCTGCCCTTAGTATTTTCTCCTTCATTTCAACCCTGGTGAATCTGACGATTATGTGCCTTGGGGTTGCTCTTCTTGACGAATATCTTTGTGGTGGTCTCTGTATTTCCTAGACTTGAATGTTTGCCTGCCTTGCTAGGTTGGGGAAGTTTTCCTGGATAATATCCTGAAGAGTATTTTCCAGCTTGGATTCATTCTTCTCGTCGCATTCAGGTACACCTATCAAACGTAGATTAGGTCTTTTCACATAGTCCCACATTTCTTGGAGATTTTGTTCATTCCTTTTTACCCTTTTTTCTCCAGTTTTGCCTTCCCGTTTTATTTCATTGAGTTGATCTTTGACCTCTGATATCCTTTCTTCTGCTTGGTCAATTCGGCTGTTGATACTGGAGCATGCTTCGTGAAGTTCTTATGTTGCGTTTTTCAGCTCCATCAATTCACTTATATTCCTTTCTATTTTGTCCATTCTCGTTAGCATTTTGTCAAATCTTTTTTCAAGGTTCTTAGTTTCTTTGCATTTGGTTAGAACATGTTCTTTAGGTTCACAGAAGTTTCTTACTACCCACCTTCTGAAGTCTGATTCTGTCATTTCATCAGACTTGTTCTCCCTCCAACCTTGTTCCCTTGCTGGTGACGAGTTGTGATCCCTTTTAGGAGGAGAGGTGTTCTGGTTTCGGGTGTTTTCATCCTTTTTGCGCTGGTTTCTTCCCATCTTTAAGGATTTATCCACCTGTCGACTCTGTAGTTGCTGGCTTTCAGATTGGGTCTCAAATCTTTCAAATTGATGTTCTGTTTGTTGATGATGAGGTTATTTCTGTTTCTTGGTTTTCCTTCTGACAGTCTGGCCCCTCTGCTGTAGGTCTGCTGAGGTTCACTCCAGGCTCTGCTTGCCTGCGGTTCACCTGCAGCAGCTGCTGAACAGTGAGGGTTGTTACCAGTTTTCTTCTTCTGCTATCTTTGTCCCAGAAGGATACCCGCCTAGTGTCAATCTGATCTCTCCTTTATGAGGTGTCTCTTTGGATATATAGGGGTCAGGGAGCTGCTTGAGGAGACGGTCTCTTCTTTATAGGAGCTCAAATGCTGAGCTGTGAGCTCTGTTGTTCATTCAGAGCTGCTTGGCGGGTATGTTTAGGTCTGCTGCAGCAGAACTCACAAACTGCTTTTTGTTCCCAGGTGATCTGTCCCAGGGATTTAGGGCTTTATGAGTTTCGGTTATGCTGCTGCCTTCTCTCTTTTTTTTTTTTTCCTTCAGAGCTGCCCTGCCCAGCAAGGAGGCAGCCTAGTCACTGTCTACCTGTAGAGGCTTTGCTGAGCTGCTGTGGGCTCTGCCCAGCTGCCGAGTGAACTTCCCTGCAGTCCTGTTTATATGAGTGTAGTTAGAACTGCTTTGGCGATGGTGGCCCGCCTCTATTGAGGCAGAGTCTCTCTGCAGTGGCGGGTTGCCTTGGCAACGGCAGGCTGCCTCAGCATTGGCTGACTACCTCCGTAGTGGTAGGCTGCCTCGGTAATGGCGGACGCCCCTCCCCCACAGAGCTGGACCGTCCGGGGTTCAGCTGCACTTGCAGTGAAACTCTCAATCCAGAGTTTCTGGTTGCTGTTCTTTTGTGGGGGTGGGACCAGCAGAGCCTGATCTCCTGGCTCCCTGCCTCAGAGCCTTTTTAAGTTGGTGTTCCAGTCGCCTGTTGAAGAGGCGCCGGGGTCTGTTTGTTTTCCCCTGCGGCCACTCACTGCGCTGGCTTAAACAGCGGCACTGAGGTTTGTGGCGCTTTTTTTTTTTTTTTGCCCTGGAATCTACTGTCCTGGTTCCCTGCTCAGTTCCCTTTTTAAACAGACAAATGGGCGACTTCCCGTGGCTCCAGTCGCCAGCCAAAAGGGCACCTGGACCAGTGTATTTTGTACAGAGAACTGGAGAACCGCTGCTCCGGGGCGCCGACAAAGCAGCTGCGCGGGGCAAAGCAGCGGCGCCAGCTGGCACAGCCACGCTGGCCAAAACAGCCACGCTGGTGACCTGTGGAGCTCCTCCGGCTGGGAATTTCCTAGTCTGTGGGCAATAAAAATGTGGCGTCCACTCACCCTCTACGCTTTCACTGGGAGCTGCAATCCTGAGCTGTTCCTTAATGGCCATCTTGGATCCTCCCCAGGATTTTTTTTTTTGTTTTTAAGGCTGAATAATATTTCATTGGGTATATTTATATATCACATTTTTTTATTCATCTGTTGATGGACATTTAGTTGTTTTGATATCATGGCTATTGTGAATAGTGCTGCAGTGAACACAGTTATGCAAATATCTCTTCAAGATATTGTTTTCAGTTCTTTTTGACATATACTCAGAAGTGGAATTTCTAGGTCAGATGGTAATTCTATTTTTAAGTTTTTGAGGAACCTCCTTGTCATTTTTCATGGTGAATATACTTTTTTTTTTAACATTCCTATCAACGTACACCAATATTCCAATTTCTCCACATCCTCCCCAACACTGTTGAATGGAGTAGTGAAGTCTCCTACTATTACTGTGTTGCTGTTTTTTCTCCCTTCAATTCTATTAATGTTTGCTTTATATATTTAGGAGCTTAATATTAGGGCCACATATGGTTATAATTAATATGTCTTACTGGTAAAGAGACCTTTTTATCATTATATAATATCTCTCTTTGTCTCTTGTGACAGTGTGTGTCTTAAAATCTATTTTTTCTGATATAAGTGTGACCACCGCTGTTCTCTTTGGGTTCCTGTTTTTATGGAATATCTTTTTCCATCCTTTCACTTTCAGCTTATGTGTGTCCTTAGATCTAAAGTGAGTCTCGTAGACAAGGTATAATGGATTCTGTATGTGTTATTCACTCAGTAATTTATATTTTTTAATTGGAGGGTTTAATCCATTTACATTTAAAGCAATTACTGACAAGGAAGGGGTTACTCTTGTCATTTGGCTAGCCTTTTAGTTTTGTCCTGTGGCTTTTCTGTCTTTCTTTTTCTTCCTGGATTTTTTTTTTTTTTCCTGTAGTGACATGTTTTGATTCCCTTTTTATTTCCATTTGTGTGCATTCTATAGATACTATCTTTGTGGTTACCATTGTAACTACATAAAACATACCAAAGTTAGAGCAATCTATTTTAAACTGTTTACAACTTAACTTCAGTGGCATATAAAACTCTGTTCCTTTACATCTTTCACCTCCTCCCTACCAACTTTATGTCTTTTGATATTGCATATCCTTAACAGAGATTTACAGCTACTTTTTATGCTTCTCTTCTTTAAATTCTGTTTAAATATTGTTTTTGAAATTTAGACTTTGAAGTTATTTATATACCTTCATTACAATACTATAGAATTTTATAATATTCTAAATATTGACCTTTACCATGGAGCTTCCTGTTTTCATATGGTTTTGTGTTGCTATTTATCAACCTTTTGTTTCTCCTTTTAGCCTTTCTTGTAGGGCCGGTCTAGTGGTGACAAACCACATCAGCTGTTGTTTGTCAGGGACAGTCTTAATTTCTCCTTTGTTTCTGAAGGGCAGTTTAGCCCATACAGTATTTTTGTTTGGTGGTTTTTTGAATTGCAAAACTTAGAATATAATATTCCACTTCCTTCTAATCTGCAAGATTTCCATTGAGAAATGCACTTAATGGATTTTTTAATACATTGAGATTAATTTTTAGTTCTGTCCTGTAGGATTGAAAATTTTTAGTCTTTTTTTTTTTTTTTTTGAGATGGAATCTTTGTTGCTGAGGCTGGAGTGCAGTGGTGCAATCTTGGCTGACTGCAACCTCTGCCTCCTGGGTTCAAGCAATTCTTCTGCCTCAGCTTCCCGAGTAGTTGGGATTACAGGTGCACACCACCATGCCTGGCTAAATTTTTGTGTTTTAGTAGAGACAGAGTTTCACCATGTTGCCCAGGCTGGTCATGAACTCCTGAGCTCAGGCAGTCTGCCTGCCTTCGCCTCCCAAAGTCCTGGGATTACAAGCCATATAACATATTAACATGTATTTTATACTTAAAATATCTTATGTTTAAAAGTTGATGATCATATATATTTTATACAGGGACCTAGAGTAGTGGGGAATAAAGCACGGCCTTTTGATCAGCATGCCTGATTCTGAGTCCTTCTTAAAAGACTCTGCTGAGACGAATTTTCCTCATTTCTAAAACAGAATAATAGATTTATGTCAGTGTTTTTGTAAGACCCAAATGAAATGTATGTAAAGTGTAAAATGAGATACAGTTAGTAGAATTATTTCATTAATGCTCACCATGAGAGGTATTCTTTAGATCCTGTGGCATTTGGTATGCAGTTCACGTTTGCTTAGAAGAACATGAGTAACTGGTGCAAACCTCATGTGTTCTGCTTCCTCAGTGGCCTCCTGCATCTCCACAGAGCCACTGCTTCCTACACTGCCTGCTGCTTCTGTGAACCTGCAGCCCCATCCTGTAGAAATGGGGCTTCTCATGAGGTTGAGAATAGCTGTGAAAGTGTTTACATTGAGTGAAGTTGTAGAGTTCATTGTTTATTATTTTTCTTCTTTATTTATCTGGCAGCTCTTGAAGTCCTATTGGCTGGATAATTTTGCAAAAGACTCTGTAAACCCCGGAGTCATGGTGTTGCTGGGATGTGGTGCCTTATCCAGCACCTGCGGCCAGCTAGCCAGCTACCCTTTGGCTTTGGTGAGAACTCGCATGCAGGCTCAAGGTGAGTTTTTGATGACAGAACCACACCAGTAAAAGTGCTGCACCAGTAAGATACGTTCAGAACTCCAGATTCCACTAAGATGGTATTGCTCAGCCTTTTTTCATTATTGCCTTAAGGAATCTTTTCAGAAATTCTTTTCTAAATGCTCCCTCATCATGAAATTTTAATGTGACAGAAGCATTGCATATATACTATATGCATACATATGCCTTATACATAAACAGAGTAAAATTTTTTTTTGACTGTGTTACATGCACGTTTTAAGAGTATAAGCTTTAGTATCTGATGGATTTGGGTTCAGATCCTTGATTCAGACTTCTTGGGGTTTTTAATGGGAATGAAAATTGTACAGCATTGTAAGAAATACCAACAATATAAATAAAGCATCTGGTGTTGGTTAAATTCTTGGTAAATAGTGGCTGGAATCATTTTTTAGTGTTGCTTGGATCCTACAAGTTTTGAGCTGTGATTCCTCCTCACTGAGACACTGTCTCCACTGTTGGCTTTGATTGCACTGTACATCTATGTCCTGGTTGTTCTGCCAGCCTATTGATTACTTTTACCATTTGCTGGCTGTTATTGCTGTGCTCACTCTATTGAAGTATGAATTCTAGTGCCTTTATTTTCTCTTTCTGCTTTCCTTGGTCAGTCTCATCCACTGTTGTTTTTTTAAATAGCACATCTTGGTCATCTACAGCTCCATCCCCAGCCTCCCAAGTGCCACCCACAGCTCCCCCAACCAAGCAGTCATCATTAATTGGTGAATACTCCCTGAGCCATTGTCCCATTCTAGTCACTGCCAGATGCTAGGGGTAGAGCAGTCAGCAAGTCAGATGTGGCCTTGCCAGTGTAGAGTAGAGAAGACGTAGGACCAGCCAGTAAACAACCTGGTTAAACCAACTCCCCTATGTTAGGGGAGCACAGAGTGAGGGGCTGTAACCTGACTTCGGAGCTGCGGCACGTTGTCCGTGAAGCTGAGACTGGAAAGATGAGTGGGAGTTAGCTGGGCACAGGACAGTGGAGCAGGAAAAGAAACCCTTCCAGCTGAGGGAAAGTATGTGTGAAGACCCTGAGGTAGGCACCACGGTGGAGTATTTGAGGAGCTAAGAGGCAGTCATGGCTGCAGAGAAAAACACAAGGTAGTGAACTACATGTTTCTTATGTATGCTCTCATTTCACCATCATAACCATCTTGGGGCTGGGAATACTAATATTATCCCCATTTTTAGGATGAGTAATGGGGCAGAGGGAGATTAACTGCCGCAAGATCATACCTGTGGTTAAATAGTGGGACTATAATTCAGGTGCATGCAGTCTAATTCCAACCCTCCTGTCTGCCAGCTGTGATCCAGACCTTTGCATGGCTGAAAGATTGTCACTCCTGACCTCAAAGTCTGATCATTTTACATCTGTTCAGACATCTTTACAACCCTTTGGTGTCTTCAAAGTAAATTCCAAAGTTCTTAGTGGGAATTTCAAAGCCTTTAATAGTCTGACCCCACTTTATTCACTGTCTGTGTCATAACCAGACACACAGTCAGCTCTGTCTCTATAGCACGTGGTGCTCCTCCCCTTCTCTTGGTTCTGCCAGCGACACTGGATTTTGCTGCTTCTTCTTGCTTGTTGAGGTGATGTCCAAGGCCCAGGTCCCTGTACTTTTCCCAAGCTTCCCAGAGCTTCTTCCATACTCCCATTACTTCCCAAGATTTAACTGTCAGTGCCTGGCTAGTAAGAAGGAGGCAGCAGCGTTATACCAGACAGACCATGGAGTCAGACAGACCATTGGATCTCAGCCCTAACATTTTCTGCTTAGGTTTTTTAGTACAAGTTTCCCCATCTTTCTAAGCCTCCAATTGCTCACTTATAAAATTGGTATAATATTTACCTTGCAGGATTGGCATGGAAGGTAATTAACCCAGTATTTAGAACATAGCAATTAATATATAACTATAGTTACCATCATTATTATAGTTAGGACACTCACTGTTAGGTGCTGTATAAAGAGAATCATAAAAGGGTGTTTTCTTGGGCTCCTTAGAATAGATTTTATTCTTTTACTGTATTCTAGAATATTATTCTGAAACATAATTGTTTATTGTAATAATAATGAAATATGCTTGAATATTAAATTAGCCTGTCCTCTTTTTTTCTTTTTTAGCCATGTTAGAAGGTTCCCCACAGCTGAACATGGTGGGCCTCTTCCGACGAATCATTTCCAAAGAAGGAATACCAGGACTTTACAGAGGCATCACCCCAAACTTCATGAAGGTGCTCCCTGCTGTAGGCATCAGTTATGTGGTTTATGAAAATATGAAGCAAACTTTAGGAGTAACTCAGAAATGATGTTGAAATTCTTTTTGCTTTAGCATGATAATTGAAACTTTCAACAACCCCTGGAGTGACTTTTTCTCCTCGAATTGAAACAAGTCTATGGCCAAAGAAACTGTATTTCTTTCGCAAAAGGAAAGATGATAACAATGCAACTTTTCAGCTCAATTATATGTACACAGAAATGGTAAAATTCATAGTTTTAATACGTTTTGAAAAGGCCACACAATTATACTTTATCTGTTCTTAATAGTCCTTCTGCAAATCTCTGCCCTGAATCCAAAATCTGAAAATGTACCTGCTTAAACAAAATTTGTTTTGTGTGGTTAAGTTATAAATCATTAATCTTTATTTTGGGCGGTTTACGTTTATGCCAGTTCCTTTATACTTAAATGTCTTGTTTTATATATTTTGAATATCTTTATAGATTTCTTTAAATTTCCTGTAGAACCATTAATAGAAAATCATTACATTTAAAATATACCTTACAGCAAAAGCATCCAAATAAGTGTAGGGTTTATGTCCTTATTTTTCTTTCAGCTGAATAGGAATGAACACAGTGGTAGAATTTCTAAAGAGAAGTGATGAAATTATCTTTACTTCAGTGGGCACTTTTCTATTTTACATGTACCATTATTTAGTTCCTGGAGTTATACACTAATTTTCAGTATATTACTGTTAAATTGTCAACACAAGACAACTTAATTGAAAGATTCTGTTCTCCCGTTGCTGTGAAAAGCAGCAGGAAACAAAATCCGTTGACTCGTAACGGCTTCTGAAGAGCATCTTTTTTCCTTTGTCCTTTGTTTCCTACTTTTTAAATCAGATTCCATTTTAATCAGGAAGACTTCTTGGGGTCATTTTTAGTAACCTGAAATTTCTTTTTAAATTACATGAAGTGGGATGATCATGAGTGAATGACGTGCTTATTTCTCCCTCGTTGTTGAATATCTTTGAGCCTGCTCTTCTCAATTTGGACAGCATAGAGGTGAGAGATACATATTAGTAGTATGTATTACTCATATACATTAGATACCTACATTTAAATGAAAGGCCCAATTTGTAAACATATACATTCATATTCTCTCTTGCTCCAAGTTTTAGGAACATGTTATGATATAGGAGACTTAATTTATAATAATGATAGCATTTTTAAATTTTACTAAAGCCATTTTTGTAGTCAACTATCTTATTTGTGTGATTAGAACTTAGAAAAATATTTACTAATTGAATTTATTGTCACTTTTTAATTTAGTTCTTAAATTCATTTGACTTCTAATAATTTCTGTTATAAATTGCCAGCATTTTAATGAAAATCTAATGACATAATAGGCATTTTTTGAACCTACCTCTTTTATTTTCTGAACCAAAGAGAAAGATGAACTGGTGTTTGTGAAGCATTTTCAAAAATGTAATTTCTTTTATATTAGTTATGTTTGATAAATATCTCAGTATTTTTATAATATGATAAGCCTGGGATTCTACCTTAAGGGTTGTTTGTACTTCTGAATAATATATAAAATGACAATATTAAGGTACATGATCAGCTCTTTCTATTTTTATTCATAAAAATTATGGAAATGAATAATTTTGCTAACATTTTTGAAATTCCAAACTTCTGGAAAATATGAAAATATTCATTGTTCATTATGAATTTAAATTGTTCCCTATTTAACATTTGTAAGGCATGAATGTGATTTGTCTGTACATCTTGTATCTTTTCCAAAAAATGATTCTGTATCTTTTGGAAAAAAAGCTGAGAATCGAAGATAGTATATTTCTGGCATTACTGAATATTTACTTGCAATTTCTATCAAAAATATATATTTGTTTTTAAAATGACTTGTTTTCCAACTTTTACTTTTTTAGAGAAAATTCTTAAGACTCAGTTTCCTAATTTTAAAAAATATATAAATAAAGCAAAAATTGTGTCCTACAGCTTAGATAGCTTAGACCTTGGACACCAGTTTGATTCATGCTTTTTACGTCTGGCTCCATGTAGTCTTTCCAAATATTTTGGCCCTTCCTGAGCATCCTTAGTAGATATTGTTTGTATGATGCATTTTTGGCACAAGGTGATATTTTTTGTGATAGCAGAATTCCACATTTACCAATTAGAGTTACAACCCTGGGATTCACAGTGCCAAGGGGGACCCAGAGCTGCAGGATTGGCCTGGCTCATCTTGCCTTGGCATATCAGTTTGTCTTGAAATTGTAGGGAAAAAACTCTGAGTTCGCTGGTAAGTAATTTTTAAAAATTTTACAATGTAGATTACAAATGCAACATTTGATTTAAAAAATAAAACTTAAGACTGCAGAGAAATTCTGCATTTCAACTCCAGTACTTCCTAGACTTCAGAAATAACTTATCAGTTATTTCAGTAAGCTTCTCATTTACCTGGGTATCCAAAGGTGAGATGGCTGTAGGAGACATTGGCAGTTCCCTGCCCACACACCTGTCCCTGACTACAACTGCACAAGGCAGCTCTGTGCAATTGCCAGCATCTGCTCCTCTGTTCCCAGGGACCCTTTGTAAGAAAAATGCTGCTGGATTTGTTTCTTGCCTATTAGTCTTATCTCCTGGTGAAGAGAGTAAATTCATACAAACAGATTGTATTCTACAGTATTTTGTCTTTGAGCTTGACATTAGGTTGCATTTGTAAAAGCATGGCATGGCTTCCTCATTCCCTAATAGAAACTTTGCCAGCGCTTTTGTTCTCATGGAACTTCCTTGTTTGAGAACAGCACCAAAGGAGTAATAATATTGTGGGGGAGCAACCATCCCTTAGCATATGCCCTCATTAGGAGACATGTGGGGTGGTCTGAAGTCATTCAGGCTACTCTCTGGGAGAGCACATCCTATAATGTTCTCCCAGCCAACCCCTTCCACCATGCTCAAGTCCAAGCTGCCCAACTCAGACCACTGCTGCTCTCTGACCACAGTATAAACAAAGATGATTGTCAGTGGGCATCAAAGTCCTATACTGAGACACTCAGCCACAGCCACTAACCCCAGGCCACTCCAGCATTTATTCTACCAGCATTCACTCACTCATTTGTTCTTGCAATGAGCATTTGTTAGGCACCTGTTATGGCTTGGCCTTGTCCCCACCCAAATCTCATCTTGAATTGTGACTCCCACAATTCCCACATATCGTGGGAGGAAGTGGTGGGAGGTGATTGAATTAAGGAGTGGGTCTTTCCTGAATTGTTTTCATGATAGTGAATGAGTCTCATGAGATCTGATGGTTTTAAAAATGGGAGATTCCTGCACAAGCTCTCTCTCTCCTTGTCTGCTGCCATCCATGTAAGACAACACTTGCTCCTCCTTGCCTTCCACCATGATTGTGAGGCTTCCTCAGCCACATGGAACTGTAAGTCCAATTAAACCTTTTTCTTTTGTAAATTGCACAGTCTTGGATATGTCTTTATCAACAACATGAAAATGGACTAATGCAGTAAATTGGTACCAGTAGAGTGGGGCATTGCTGAAAAGATACCTGAAAATGGAAAAGTGACTTTGGAGCTGGGAAACAGGCAGAGATTGGAACAGATTGGAGGGCTCACAAGAAGACAGGAAAATATGGGAAAGTTTGGAACTTCCTAGAGACTTGTTGAATGGCTTTGTTCAAAATGCTGATAGTGATATGGGCAATAAAATCCAGGCTGAGGTGGTTTAGGATGGAGATGAGGAACTTTTTAGGAACTGGAGCAAAGGTGACTCTTGTTACATTTTAGCAAAGAGACTGGGGGCATTTTGCCTCAGCCCTAGGGATCTGTGAAACTTTGAACTTGAGACAGATGATTTAGGTTGTCTAGCAGAAAAAATTTCTAAGCAGCAAAGCCTTCAAGAGGTGAATTGGGTATTGTTAAAGGCATTCAGCTTTATAAGGGAAGCAGAGCATAAACGTTTGGAAAATTTACAGCCTGATTCTGCGACAGAAAAGAAAAACCCATTTTCTGGGGAGAAATTCTAGCTGATTGTATAACTTTGCATAAGTAGCAAGGAACCATTAACGTTAATCCCCAAACCATGGGGAAAATGTCTCCAGGTCATGTCAGAGACTTTCATGGCAGCCCTTCCATCACAGGCCTGGAGACCCAGGAAGAAAAAGTGATTTCATGGGCCAGGCCCAGGGTCCTCATGCTGTGAGCAGCCTAGGGACTTAGTGCCCTGTGTCCCAGCCATGGCTGTAAAAGGTCAATGTACAGCTCGGGCTTCAGAGGGTGGAATTTCAACGCTTGGCACCTTCCCTGTGGTGTTGAGCCTGTGGGTGCAAAGAAGTCAAGAATTGAGATTTGGGAACCTTCACCTTGGTTTCAAAAGATGTGTGGAAATACCTGGGTGCCCAGCCAAGAGTTTGCTGCAGGGGCAGGGCCCTCATGGAAAACCTCTGCTAAGGCAGTGCAAAAGGGAAATGTGGGGTTGAAGCCCTCACACAGAGTCCCTACTGGGGCACTGCCCAGTGGAGCTGTGAAAAGAGGACCACCATCCTCCAGACTCAGAATGGTAGCTCCACAGACAGCTTGCACCGTGTGCCTGGAAAAGCTGCAGACACTCAACGCCAGCCCTTGAAAGCAGCTAGGAGGAAGGCTGTAACCTGCAAAGCTCACAGGGGCAGAGCTGCCCAAGATCAAGGGAACCCACCTCTTGGATCAGTGTGACCTGAACGTGAGACGTGGAGTCAAATGAGATCATTTTAGAACTTTTGAAATTTGACTGCCCTGCTGGATTTCGGACTTGCATGGGCCCTTTGTTTTGGCCAATTTCTCCCATGTGGAACACCTGTGTTTACCCAGGACCTGTACCCCCACTGTATCAATGCTTTTGATTTGAGAGGCTCATGGGTGGAAGGGACTTGCCTTGTCTCAGATGAGACTTTGGACTGTGGACTTTTGGGTTAATGATGAAATGAGTTAAGACTTTGGGGGACTGTTGGAGGTGTGATTGGTTTTGAAATGTGAGGACATGAAATTTGGAGGGGCCAGGGTTGGAATGATATGGTTTGGCTGTTTCCCCACCCAAATCTCAACTTGAATTGTATCTCCCAGAATTCCCACATGTTGTGGGAAGGACCCAGGGGGAGATAATTGAATCATGGGGGTGGGTCTTTCCTGTGCTATTCTCATGCTAGTGAATAAGTCTCATAAGATCTGATGGGCTTGTCAGGGTTTTCAGCTTTTGAGTCTTCCTCATTTTCTCTTGCCACCGCCACGTAAGAAGTGCCTTTCACCTTTGGCCATGATTCTGATGCCTCCTCTGCCATGTGGAACTCTTAAGTCCAGTGAAACCTGTTTTTCCCCAGTCTCAGGTATTTCTTTATCAGCAGCATGAAAATGGACTAATACAGCAACCAGTGTGGGCTGAGGTCATAACATTGAGTAAAAGACTCAGTACTTTTTGTCTATTGGGGAGAGACAGACACACCAAGTAAAATATATAGTGTGTCAGATGGTGCTCAGTGCAGAAGGCAGAGCTGGGTCTGCGGCCAGGGCTGCAGTTTTACATAGATAGATAGAGAATGCCTTACTGAGGAGGTGCTGTTTGAAGATGGTGCAGGAATGCGCTATACTGAGTCTGGGAAGAGCATCCAGGCAGCAGAGGGAAGCAGATGCAGTGGCCACAGGACGGGGGAAACCTGAAGAAGGCCCATGTGGCTACAGGGGAGGAAGCCAAGGGAGACAGCAATCCAGGAAGCAGAGGGGACCCTGAGGGAGCCACATCATCAGACGTTTCTCCATTTCTTGCTTTCTAGTGCTGCAAGAGCAGCAGTTTCTTGAGGGTGTTCCCTAAGTAAGATTCAAATGTCTCTCCTCGGGGGATGGTAGTGTCATTGGAAATGATGGAAAATGCCCCAGTTTCTGGGAACTGCCATGTCCATCACAGGTGGAATAGTTTTCCCTACTGCTATCTGCACACAAGGGCCCATTCCCCAGGTAGCATGTCTATTGGCTTCTCTCTGCCTCTACTTCTCCAGGGAGAATTGTAATTTTTTAAAAGAGAATTAACTTAGAAACCTTAAAATCTTTCTAGGTATTTTCCAAGAATTCCAGAAGATGTTAATCTAGCAAACTAACAAGGCTACAAGTCATTTCCTTCTCTGATTATCTTGTATCTGTGTAGGGTTTGTTTGTTTCTTTGTTTTTAATTTACACAAGTTTTACAATGTTGGGAACAATCCTTTTATTTGATTTTTTGTTTTGTGTTCATTGATACTGTCCTGTTTTAAATTCATTTCCACAAAGTCAAGATAACCCTAACAAACAAGTGATTTGTATTTTGTTACTCCAGAAAGAGAGGCTGGTTTGTCCAGGTCTTTAAAATCTTTCTAAAGTACCCTTCAAACCTAAGGTTATCACAGACTCCTGGTTTTCCCCAGTCAGTATGAGTTTACACTCATCTCATTACACTGGTTCTACCACCAGTCTCAGCCATGGGCTCTGGATAAAGTGGCCTGAATCATAGCACTTGTAATCAGTGCCTTCTGTAGCCGTGCGTCACCCAGCCGGTCTTTGCCATACAGCAGGAGGTCACCGCATCAATCTTAGCGCAGCATATGGGATGGTAAAAAAAAAAAAGTGTAGTTAAGTCCAACTCCTTAACCACTCAGTGTTGTGCCAGTGATCTGGGGTGTTGGCCCCTTTGGACACTGGCCACGGTCTACACCAGTCACTTGTGAGACACCCTTTGTTCCTGCCTGCGTGGTCCCTTGGTTCCAGCAGTTGTGCCATGCTTGGAATGGGAGCAGTAGGGAAGACATGGAGATTCTGTGTCTGGGGTCTGGCCTTTCTATTCTGAAAGGGTGAGGAGTGGAATGTGAGGAGATCCACATCTCCCTTAGCCTTGGGACCCACTAACCTTTGTCTTCTTCCCAACCTCTGACCCACCTCTTTGCTCTTAAAAGTATCCTTCTCCTCTTCCCTCTGAGGCTCCTGTCATCCTCTTTGCAGGTAGCTGTGGTGTTTGCAAAAGACAGAAAAGCCTTTGTTCAAAAGTGACTTCTGATTTCTACTTTTAAAAATCACCAAGGGAAGGAAATGCTAAAGGCCTGACTCCTGCCCTGAAATAAGACAAAAGGGAAAATATAGGGAGGTAAATACAAATTAGTAGTTTACTCTGTTGTCTTGCCACAGGCTCTCAAATTCCCTCCTGTTTCCTGGTACTCTGTCTCAGGAGTAAGCCTTGTGCCTTACAGCAGTAGGCTCTGCACATAGGAGATTGTTGTTTTGTTTGTTTTAACATAAACAGATTATTATACCTATTGAATCTCCAAGTTCCCACAACTATATTGATATGTAGCAATGTAGTTTCACGACCAGACAGTTCAATAAACAGTGTCGTTTGAAGAGTCAACTACATAATTAAAATTCAATACTTTTCAGTGGCCTGGGGAGGAGATGGGAAGTATGGGAGAGGGTAAAATTAGTGGGAATGTTGAAAAGAATGATAAGGTGACTGGGAGTCTCAAGCTGTTTCTAAATCTGTTTTGGTTTTGGATGTGTTCATGAATGTGAGTGCAAGCTCTTGGAAGGCTTGGCTGATAAATCTGCAAATGCAGAATTAGAGGCAAAATTGATGAGTCGGACGCTTGAGTTTCTAAGTAGAAGAATCTGGTGGAATTCTACCAGAAGATGAGGAACATGGTTTAAAACTCATCCTTTAGTGATCTTTGTTTTTCTCCTGATTTTATTCCCTTCCCGCTTTCCTCTTTGTAAAGATGTTCCCCCCTTAAGATGTATGGGGAAATGTTCTATAAGGTAACGAAGCTACATTAAGGCAAATAACAAGTCAGTAAATGAGTGAAGACTTTTGCTGGAGCTTGAAAATTTAGCTATTTTATATGTATGTTTTCTTTGACTAGTAAAAATGTATGACTGTTGTTTTAGGGAATTCCAGAGATTGTAGGAGACTTTCTTTACTTTGCTTTTGCCAAGCCTTAATAATTCACTTACTCTTTCCATAAGGCAGTGAGAGACATTCATTGGTCAAATGGGTTGTTCAACAATGTTCTATTTTATTCTATTTTATTCAGATCTTTCTATTTTTTTCATGGTAACATTGACATCATCAACACTTGATTGAGTGTATTGGATTGATTATAACTGATCACAATAAACTGCACATATTTAAATTATATAAATTCATAAGTTTTGACATTTGTATATACCCATGAACACAAGATGGTGAAAATACCAGCGCACCTAAGTTTTCGCGTACATTAGGAAACCACTGAGTGCTTTCTTTCTGTCGCTGTAGATTGATTTTTATCTCACAGAATTTTATGTAAATGTCTAGCTTCTTTCACTCTGCGAAGTTAATCAGAGTTCCTGTGTTGTTGCATGTCTCAATAGCTCATTCTTTGTTTTGCAGAGTAGTACTCCCTTGCAGGAATTCATTCCACACCATGATGCAAGGCCCTGCAGAGAAACTCTACATAGAAAGGGTCTCCATGGGGCCAGAGGTGGTGGCTCATACCTGTTAACCTAGCATTTTGGGAGGCCAAGATGGACAGATCATGAGCTCAGGAGATGGAGACCATCCTGGCCAACATGGTGAAACTCTGTCTCTACTAAAAATACAAAAATTAGCTGGGTATGGTGGTGCACACCTGTAATCCCAGCTACTTGGGAGGCTGAGGCATGAGAATCACTTGAACCCGGCCAGCAGAGGTTGCAGTGAGCAGAGATTGTGCCACTGCACTCCAGCCTGGTGACAGAGTGAGACACTGTTTCAAAAAAGTAAAAAAAAAAAAAAAAAGATACCAAAAAAAAAGAAAGCGTCTCCATGGAATACTTGATCCCTAATTGGAAAAACAGGTCAAGGAAAAACACCAATGTGAAACAAGGGCAAAAGGTGTGAGAAAATTAAAAGGCAGTTAATAACTTCAGGAAAAATTAAAAAGCTCTCATATAAAAGAAATGTGGCCAGGTGTGGTGGCTCACACCTATATAATCCCAGCACTTTGAGAAGCTGAGGTGGGCGGATCTCTATAAGCTTGGAGTTTGAGATCAGCCTGGGTAACACAGCAAAACCCCGTCTGTACAAAAAAATACAAAAATAAGCTGGGCATGGTGGCCTTTGCCTGTAGTCCCAGCTATGGAGGGGAGGGAAACTAAGGTGGGCAGACTGCCTGAGCCTGGGAAGTTAGGCTGCAGTGAACTGTGATTGCACCACTGCACTCCAGCCCGGGCAACAGAGTGAGACCCTGCCTCAAAAAAAGCAAAAAGAAATGTAATTATAGCGAACAGTAGCTTGACAGTGAAAAATACTGCACAGTCACATTATCAATGTGCTTTCAAAATAAAACTGTAGGCCTAAATATAGCTATAGAAGAAGGTAAATGAGAAAGCAAATGTGATCAGAAGCTGAGCAGTAGGAGGGAGGAGGTGGGGCCAAAAGGGAAGGGCAGGGAAGGTGGGGATACACACGCCTCCCACTTACCTGGGTACCTGACAGGCGGGATGGCTGTAGCTGACACTGGCAATTCCCTGTCCACACACCTGTCCCTGACCATGGCTGCATAAGGCAGCTCTGTATGCAATTGCCAGCATCTGTTTTGGGGTTCCTCTTGGTGCTGGAGCTCACTTGCTGCCCATGTGACAGGAGCAGCTCTAAACCAGTGGTCCTGAGCTCTGTTTTGCACTGGTTCCCATTTCTACACTGGGTCCGGTGCAGATGCCTATGGTGCTGGCTGGTTTAATGATCTGCCCTCTATTGACGGCCTTCCCCTCATCTTACTTTCCCATCCTGTCCTTGAATCATTCATTTCAGCGTCTGTTTCTGAAAGAACCCAAACTCACGCAGTCAGTCCACCACAGACAGATCTGGAAATAGCAACGGAGCATTTTACTGAGATGATGGAGGAAAATACCAAAAGAGGCAGCTAACATTACCTCTAGGGACCAAGACTAGAGGTGGGAAGGGGCAGAACAGGAGACCATACTTTTAAATATATTCATGGCATGTGCTACTTTCATATAATTAAAAACAATCACTTAAAACATAAAGCAGGCAAGGCGTGGTGGCTCATGTCTGTAATCGCAGTACTTTGGGAGGTCCCGGCAGGCGGATCACGTGAAGTCAGGAGTTCAAGACCAGCCTGACAAACATGGTGAAACCCCGTCTCTACTAAAAATACAAAAATTAGCTGGGCGTGGTAACAGGCGCCTGTAGTCCCAGCTAATAAGGAGGCTGAGACAGGAGAATTGCTTGAACCCAGCAGAGCGAGGTTACAGTGAACCGAGATCGTGCCACAGTGCTACAGCCTGAGTGACAGTGCGAGACTCCATCTCAAAAAATAAAAAATAAATAAATGGGCCGGGCGCGGTGGCTCAAGCCTGTAATCCCAGCACTTTGGGAGGCCGAGGCGGGTGGATCACGAGGTCAAGAGATCGAGACCATCCTGGTCAACATGGTGAAACCCCGTCTCTACTAAAAATACAAAAAATTAGCTGGGCATGGTGGTGCGTGCCTGTAATCCCAGCGACTCAGGAGGCTGGGGCAGGAGAATTGCCTGAACCCGGGAGGCGGAGGTTGCGGTGAGCCGAGATTGCGCCATTGCACTCCAGCCTGGGTAACAAGAGCGAAACTCCGTCTCAAAAAAAAAAAAAAATAATAATAATAATAAATAAATAAATAAATAAATAAATGAAAAAGCAAACTGGAACAGTGTAACAAATGAAATCAGAAGGAGAGAGCACGAATATATCTGAGCAACCTGGCCTGGGGTGTACCTTCCAATGCCCCTTAATGTTGTTACCTGAATATGTCAATCATTGTCAAAAGACAAGCATAAACTGAAATAGATTATTGCGCGGGTCTGAACAGATGGAAAATATTCTCTGTACAGAAATTTAAAAAGTATAACGTTAATCACTGTGATAGGGATTAAGTATACTTCCTACCCTGTGATTTTATCATTGTATAGGAAAAGTCATGCAGAATACATTGATGATCCCTGTAGAAATGGGATGAGGTTTATTAACTAAAACGCTTAGCACTTCACCTGGCACTGCTTAGGAAGAAGCACTTTGTATAGGACATTATGTGTAGTTTATATATAAAAAGGAACATTTTGTGTCTTGGGTTTGAATGTTGCTTATTGTTGATGAATATTCTCCTGCTAGTCCACCGTGTCCCCGATGAAAGCTGTGCCCCAACAAGGATCAGAAATGCCTGGTGTTCAAGCGGTCCTGGGAAACCACTATTGCAAGTAACTGTCAGTGCCCTCCAAATTCCACTAGATGGCAGACTTCCCCCAGCTCTGTGGACAGCAGGTACCCAGGAGACGAGTGTGGAGCTTCAGATCTTTGCTTTCTCCCTTTCCCTTGACCTGGAAAATCACTGGGCTGCCTCTGAGGCCAGATTTAGATTTCCTGCACAAGCCATCGTTACCTTGTTTAAAGGAGTGAAATTAGGGTCGACCTGTTACCATTCCAGGACAGAAGATGACAAAGAAGGTCCTTTATGGGTAGCACTGAAGAGAAGAGCTTGTTCTTATTTTTAAAGACATTTTCCAAAAATAGAAAAATTCTGTTTTACAAGTCAAATAAGAAATGATTGAAAACAGGTATCACTGTTCATATACAGAGTCGGAGGTTCAGGTACAAAAATTGGGATCATAAAACATATTTTTGGATATTTGTTTTCATAGTGTGTTGAGTATTTTTTGTTTGCTTAAAATCATTTCGGAAGTGTAGTCATAATTCGAGCCTGAAATACAAGAGTGGTAAAATAAGAACAAAAATAAACAAGTAATAAAACGCACCACAACATTTCTCTGACTCCATTCCCTTTCAGGGATTTCTTTTTTTACAAGAGTTATTTTTATTGATTTGGCTGACACGTTTTAAAATAAATAAACTTTGGGTTTCAGATGAACACAGTTTGCACGGCCATCTTCCTGGAACAATACGCATCAGAGGGAGAATAGGAAAATCAGGCAACCCAATCTTCGTTTTTGGATTAATCAGGAATTTCCTTCAATTCTAGTAAACAGGTGGAAATAGAAATTTTGAGCTGAGAAAAGTAGGAATCAGGATGTGGAAGAGAAAAATCTGGGTTCTGCTGTGGTGATGTCAGTGACCTTTTATAATACGCCAGCTGTCTATTCTCCCAGCTCTCTCTGGAGACAGGAACTGAGAAGAGGCGCCCATTGCTGCCGGCCCCTGGGTGCCTCACTCCCCAGTCCTTTCACCCCACACTCTGTGAGCTGCTTTTAGAGATCTTTCTTTACCTCCCAATTGTCTCTTTCTCCCCCGCTCGTTAACTTATGAATAAACTGTGACGTGATTACCCCCATGAAAATACCACAGTCTGAATGCCTTGAGGAAAAGTACTAGAAAATTTAAAAAGAAAATTAAGGTGATAAAACTGGCCTCGTTAATCTGTTAAACTCCTTCAGCACTGCCAGAAAAGGAGATGAGCATTTTGGCTAATTTTCCCCAAAATTCACAGAAAAAAATACCGTGCTTGAAAAGAAAACACAGTGGGCCAGGTGTAGGAACTATAACCCTAGCACGTTAGAAGGCCATGGCAAGAATACTGCTTGAACCTGGGAGTTAGGGACCAGCCTGGAAAACATAGTGAGATCTTATCTCTATTAAAAAATGAACGAAATTAACCAGGTACGGTGGTGCAGCTACTTGGGAGGCAGAGGCAAAGGGTCACCTGAGCCCAGGAAGTGGAGGTTACGAGTTGAGATCGCACCACTGCCCTCCAGCCTGGGCAACAGAGTGAGACCCTGTCCCCTCCCCACAAAAAGAAAAGAAAAACACGGACGATATAAGATGGAACTGAGATAGTGATAGTCTCCCCATTATTTTAGGCAGTGCTGGGAGTTTCTCACTAAATGATCAATATTTAAAACTAAAATATTTTTATTAAAATGAGAAATGAAAGATTGTAAAAGTAAGGATTAAAATTATAAGGCTCATTCAGAGACTAAGGTGTACTAATGTAATCTCCCAGTTTTAATTGCAAGATGTTCCATGACTTATGATGGGGTCATGTCACATCCCAATAAACCTATTGTAAGTCGAAAATACCATAAGCCAAAAATGCATTTAATACCCCAACAAACCAATCATAAAGTTGAAAAATCATAATCAAACCATCACTAAGTTGGGGACTGTCTGTATTGTTTACTTTAACATTTTGGTATATTGATTTTACTGTGTGATACCAAAATCTACTTGACATTTAAATGCTGATTAACACTAATGATTTTCACTGGGTCTTTTTTAAGCCCTAGCACAGCTGCTTGAAAACTTGGCTGCACATTAGAACCACCTGGGTGGGAGCTGGGGTTAGCTTTTAAACCTCTCAGGTCATATCCCAGACCAATTAAAGCAAAATCTCTGGGGAGGGACACAGGCGCCAGTATTTTTAAAAGTCCCCCAGGTGATTCCAGCGGCTGCCAAGGTTGAGAACCACCATAATCTGGCTTCGTTCTGACCACTGCCTACACATGATGTTATTAATGGTTGAGATTAAAGGACTATAAATAAAAGGACAGTGTTTTCCAGTGCCGTCCCAGGTGGAGGGCGTCAGGAGGGAGCAATGACGGGATTTATTGACCAATTAGATAGAGGTTTAAGAGAAGCTGTTAGGCCGAGGCGGGCAGATCACTTGAGGTCAGCAGTTCGAGGCCAGCCTGGCCAACATGGTAACACCCCTATCTCTACTAAAAATACAAAATTTAGCCAGGCATGGTGGTGGGTGTCTGTAATCCCAGCTACTCTCGAGGCTGAGACAGGAGAATTGCTTGAACTTGGGAGGCAGGGGTTGCAGTGAGCCAAGATAGTGTCACTGCACTCCAGCCTGGGCGACAGAGCAAGACTCTCTAAAAAAATAAAAATAAGAATTTAAAAAGCTGAATGATGAAGTTGTTTTGAGATGGGAAGGTGGCATGAATACCAAGGTGGGTAGAGTGGGAAATGGAGAATTGGGTTTGGGGCACATGAAAGTTAAGATGCTCATGAAATCCGGGTAGAAAATTCGAGTAGGCAGCTCTGGAACCCAGGGAGGGATCCAGACTAGTAGACACACACATTTGACAGTCATCTGCATTTAGATGGTGTTGAAAGCCACACGGTCAGATGATTCTTTAAGGAGTGAGGATAGATAAGGAGGGGATGAAGGCTGGCCCCTCTAGGAAACGGCCAGAGAGACGAGGAGGGAGCTGTGAAGGTGCTGAGAAGCAGCAGCCAGCAAGGTGGGAGGAAAACGTGGGGAATGGGGTGGGCTGGGGCCACATCAAGTAAGAACCCAGCCTGCCTCGCACTCCCCGGAGCTCACCAGGGAAGGAGAGGAGGAAAAGAAGCCGTGGCTCCACCACACTGGATTTTCTCCAGCAGACTGAGCCAGAGCGGAGCTGGGTAGGTGGCGAGAGCAGAGGGGAGGGAGACTGAGGCGCTGGGGAGGGACTCTGATTAGGGCCCTTGACTCCGAGTTAGGGGAAAGGAGGCGGTGGAGGCAAAAGAAGTGTGTGGATCGGTGGACAGGGGGTCTCAAGGAATTCGAACAAAGGGCTGGGAATGAGTGGCAGATACATTGGAAGGGGAGCTTTGGGCCGGATAGATTTTGACCCATAAAGCTGACAGGAAACAGTTTGGGGTGATGACCATTTCTAGTGACCCAGCCGCCTTTAAGTCTTTAAGGCATGAGGGTGAACAGCAGGGGGAAGGTGACAACAAGGGGTGGGTCAGCGGTCAAGCACAGGGCCCGGCGGGCAGGGGTTTCCCAGGCCGGTCTGCAGTGGTGGGTGGGGCGGAATGGTGAGGGCGAGGAGGCGGATGGTGAGGGGCACCGTAGCCAGCCTGGGCTCTGTGGAGGGCCAGGGTGTCCTCCTCAGAGGCCCAGGTTCAGTAGGAAGGGAGGCGGAGAGGAGGCACCTGGGCGAGGGGTGGGCAGAGCTTTCTGATGCAGAGATTAGAGGGACGCTGAGGAAGGAGGGCCGGCTGAAGGCAGGTGCCACGCCTGTGGCCCCAGCTGCCCTCGGGAGGCTGAGGTGGGAGAGCCTCTTGAGCCCAGGGGTTAGAATCCAGCCTGGGTAACCTAACGAGACCCCGTCTCTAAAACCCAAGAAAAGCCAGGTGTGAGCTGGGGGGGTGCCCCACCAGTCCCCGCCCCTTCCTGAGGCTTCTGTTCCTGGCTGTTCCCCGAGGGGTAGGCCCGACCTCCGGCTGCACCGGGCCAGCTCAGGGCAGGTCTGCAGGCCCCACGCCGTCGGGACGCCAAGGGCGCTGGTCACTAAGTCCCAACGGAGTCATCACCCGTGTTACTAAGGAGGTGTGGGGCCTGCGGCACAAGCCCCAAGCGGGAGCGAGGACACGCTGGAGAGCCGAGTTGGAGAGAGAGCTGGAAGGGCCGCGGGACGGGGAGCGTGCTGGAGCCGGGGCAACGGCCTGCGTTTTTTTGTGCGGTGATTTTTTTTTCAGTTCGGTCCCAGTGAAGCCCGGGGTGGGCGGGCGTGGCGCATCTAAAAGGGCAGGAATAGGATAAGCGGAAGGCAGGGTTTCCCAAGAGGGCTCTGCAGTAATTACCTCAACAGTGACAAGATTGGAACTAAAAAGAGGAAACTAAACATTGTAAAATATAGAGGCTGTGCCTTTTGAATCAAGAATAGGCAATTAGCCTGTTGCATTATATAATATCTCATTCATTAGTCATTGAATTACCTCTGGCTGCATGTACTGTTTCCCTGAAGTTAATTTTTATTCCATTATGAAGGAATAAATCAAATCCAGTGAAAGGAAATCCGACCTCTTTGCTGTCTACAGGAGGAAGGCCTTGAACCAAGTCTTCTTGTAGTTTAATATTTTCAGTTTCAACTTAATAAAGAGGAGCCTCAGGGATAAGAAAAGAGGTCAGGTTTTGTCTTTTCCACTTGAAGTACATAAATAGAATAGAAAGAAGTAATGACATGTAGCCAATTGTAAAGAACATGAAGTCAACGCAGAAAATATGAAATGTTGATGGGGATACACAAGCACCAAGCATTCGTGGTACCACTGAGAATAGAGTAATTAATTCACAAAGTTCTTGTGGATGCCTGCTAACCGTCTAGCAGAGCCTCTGCTAGGCGGGAGGCTTGTACAAAGGTAAACAATATGCTGTTTTGTTCTCAGAGTTCACAGTCTGCTGGGAAGGCTGACATGAGAAAACAATTCAATACAAAGCACTAAGTGCTGTAGCAAAAGTTTGTCCAATGAGCTAGGAGAACAATGGGCAGGGTGATCCACAAAGTGTGAGAGGAGAGATGAAATTCTTGCTGTGTTTGGAGGATGAGGAGAATTTTTCCACACAAAGGTAAATGAAGCATGTTCTGGAGAAAGGAGACAGCGTATGTAAAGGCATAGAGGCGGGCAGGATAGATACATCTGGGGAAATTGCAAAGGTGTTCCGTGAGGCTGGAGTGCTCCCTGGGGAGAGTGGTGAGAGCTTTGGTTGGAAAGATAGGTTAGTACCAGTTATATGCCATGCTGAGGCACTGGGTTTGATAAGAGAACCACTGGAGGATTTAATCAAAGGGGCATGCAGGTTCAGCGGCATCTTTCCAAAAGGTTGATGGGTTAGAGAGGAGTGGATGGAAGGCAGGTGCGGACGGAAGGCAGCGGCTAAGTCCTTATCTCTCATGTCTATATCCCCATGTGTTGTGTACGTTATATGGCATATGGTTGGTACTTGATAAATATTTGTTGGATGAATAACTTAATGAAGGAAAACGAGATTTCTGATTTGGGGTGGTGGATGCAAGGTTTTGGGAGGAGCTACGTCTGGGAGAGTTGTGCCTCTCTTCTGCTCCTGCCGGTTTTCTCAACCCATGCCTCATGGCCCCACCAGCTCATAAAAGTGAAGTGTCAATTGGGGAGACTAAGCAGGAAAGAAACACCAAGGAGCTGATATCACAGTAGTTAGGGGATGAGTGTTTCAAAAAGGAAGGAGTGGTCAACACTGTCCCATGCAGGACAGATGCTCAAAAAGGACAAGGTCCTTGAGTTGTGCCAGGTCTGAGGCTTCAGTGAGAAGAGTTTGGTTGAGTGGCAGCTACAGACTGCAGACTGCAGATGGCAGTAAGCTGAGGAATGAATGGGAGGGAAGGAAGAGGGGTTTGGGAGGGTTGACATTTTTTCCAAAAGCTCCACTTGAAGGGAAGAGGGTGTGGAGGCAGCCTGAGAGGGAGACATGATCAAAAGGATGCTTTTTTTCCTTTTTAAGGGTAGTAGGCTTATGAATTTGAGAAAAAACAGTAGAGCAAAGAGGTTAAATTCACTAGGGAGAGATGGAGTAAGACAGATGAGCTCAAATATGGATAATGACAATTCAGATGTAGTTTTTAGTTTGAAGTTTGAAATCTGATTTTTCAAAGAATGTGTAAATGACAGCTAAGAAAGCAGTAAGGGATGCAGGGGAAAATGCTGGATTGAGGGTAGGAAACCTGGGTTCTGGTCCCTGCACTTTTCCTGACCAACTGGGAGTGTCACCAAGCTGTCAGTCTACTCTGTGACTTCATTGTCTCACCTCTCAAACAAGCCAAGTTCTCTGGAATGATTTCCTTCAGCAACAGAATTATATGATTCAAAGTATTGTAAGTTTAGCAACATCTACATTTGAAGATAAGACTCTTCCCAAGGTACAGTTTGCTTCCATCATAACTTAGCTACTTCGTTCTTTGGAATTTTTGCTCTTTTTATATTATCTTTAACAAGAAATGAGATAGTACATGAGAAAGAACTTTGGAGACTGAAGAAGTAAAACAGTATGAAAGTCACATTTCTGGTTATTAATAATCATGCTAATATTCTTGACCTAGAGACCTTACATGTTTTTCCTATTTTGCATATATTACCCCCGAGTAAAAAAATCTTAGCAAAAGGAAAACTAAAATTAAATTAGCTCCTCATCTAAAGCTTTTAGATGCCCCAATACAAACCTCTCATGGATAATAAACTAATCACTTCCCTGTGGATGGTGAAGTTATGGTTTGCATAATTATTTCTTCATGATTTAATTGAAAATATTAAAGATTAAGCACACAGGTACCAGGGACTCTAATACAGGATTACATATTTCCATCCTTTGTGTCTGTGGCACTTGTGGCCTGTAAGGTTTAAATAGAAATGCTTGTGAAAGATGATGAGTCAGATGTGGGGCTGGGCCATTCTTGGGCATATTTAAAGCACGGGGCCGGGGGATGCAATTTTCCAGGGTCTCATGAAGAGATAGCAGTTGCCTTTCCCCACCACTAGCTTCTTCCTAATCCTGCCCATCAGATTACCCTGCAGGATCTGGCAATAACACACCAACTGTTCACACCCTCAGGCCTGGCAGCACAGGAACTGTCTGGCTTGTTATTATATCGGTCTTATGAACCCACCCACTGCACAGCTCTCTCCTGAACTGTTTTAGAGGCACAACCAGCTGCACCAGCTGGAAGGCTGATGGCCAACCTCAGCTCCTGCTTTTCTTTCTTCCCCCATGTCCCATGCATCATCTATTACTTTGGATTTTGCCTCCTACCTAGCCCTTCTTTTGTGTCCCCTTGCTCTTGCTGCGTTCATGAGCTGCCTTCTCCGATTTCTGTTTCTAAGCCTACTTCCTTCATATCCACACACTGTTGCCAGCATGAAGTTCTGGAAACTGGTTTTCAAAGTTCCTCCTGTTTTGGCCTCAGAGGCTTCTGGAGTCTGGTCATCCCTTCTGCTTTCACATCTATTAATAGATCCCCACAAACCGTGGTGGCTCTGTTTTTGCCTAAACTGCCCTTGTACGTGGCTTTTCCTGACCCTGGAACTTCTGTTCATTGTTAATGTCAGCTTCCCTTTGAAGCCTTCCTAGTCCAGTTTCTCCAACCCACTGAAGGAGGAATTGATAGTTTCTTTGTTCTACTCCTCTTGTTGCATATTTTAGAGGTTCTACATCATATTTAGAGGTTTAGTTTTGTCTATCATCACAATTAGACTCTGAGCTTTTTAAAAGCAGGGGACTAGGTCCTACTCGTCTTTGTATCTTAATGCCTAGTATGTAATGGGCACTCAATACATGCATATTAAATGGCGCTGAATTTTGTTTTATTTTTTCCTTCATTAACTAACTTTTTCATTTTTATTTTCACAAATGCATTTCTTAGAACAAAGAGATTTTTACACATATCCTAAGAATACTAATACTAATATTACTACTACTGATTACTTTTATATATTATGTGCTTCCAAAATGCCAAGCACCATTCCAAGAATTTTACATACGTTATTTCTTTTATTCTTCACAACAGCCAGGTGAGTGGGGCGTGACTGTCCTTATCTTATCTACCTGAAGAAACGTAATCTCAGAGATGATGCGACTGGACTAAGGTCCCACAGCAAACAGACATTGAAACAGGCCTGCCCACCTGGGCACGCCAAGAGCACACACTCTTAGTTGTCTTGCATGGGACTCTTACTAATTGTACTTTGTTGAATGTACTTTAGCAACAAAACCTCCATCAATTGTTTTAAAAAAATTTTAAAAATTGCAGAAAACCACAATGAGATACCATCTCACACCAGTCAGACTAGTGATTATTAAAAAGTCAGGAGACAACCAGATGCTGGCAAGGCTGTGGAGAAACAGGAACGCTTTTACACTGTTGGTGGGAGTGTAAATTAGTTCAACCATTGTGGAAGAGAGTGTGGTGATTCCTCAAGGATCTAGAACCAGAAGTGCCATTTGACCCAGCAATCCCATTACTGGGTATATACCCAAAGTATTATAAAGACACATGCACACATATGTTTACTGTGGCACTATTTACAATAGCAAAGACTTGGAACCAATCCAAATGCCCATCAAAGGTAGGCTAGATTAAAAAAAATGTGGCACATATACACCATGGGATACTACGCAGCCATAAAAAAGAATGAGTTCGTGTCCTTTGCAGGGTCATGGATGAAGCTGGAAGCCATCATTCTCAGCAAACTAACACAGGAACAGAAAATCAAACACGGCTTGTTCTCACTCATAAGTGGGAGTTGAGCAATGAGAAGTCATGAACACAGGGAGAAGAACATCACATACTGGGACCTGTCGGGAGGGTGAGGGGGTAAGAGAAGGGAGAGCATTAGGACAAACACCTAATGCATGCAGGCCTTAAAACCTAGATGATGAGCCGGGCGCGGTGGCTCACGCCTGTAATCCCAGCACTTTGGGAGGCCGAGGCGGGTGGATCACGAGGTCAAGAGATCGAGACCATCCTGGTCAACATGGTGAAACCCCGTCTCTACCAAAAATACAAAAAATTAGCTGGGCATG
>NW_022437071.1:3991331-4011367 GCF_009761245.1 Sapajus apella | reverse complement strand
GAACCCAGGAGGCGGAGGTTGCGGTGAGCCAAGAACGTGCCATTGCAATCCCGCCCGGGTAAAAAAAAGCAAACCCCCTCCTAAAAAAAAAAAAAAAAAAAAACAAAACCTAGATGATGGGTTGATAGTTGATAGGTGTAGCAAACCACCACAGCACATGTATACCTATGTAACAAACCTGCATGTTCTGCACATGTACCCCAGAACTTGAATTAAAATTTTAAAAATTGCACACTGTGTGAATACTTTCTCTTATTTAAAAGAAAACATCACAGGAAGAGTTCTTTGACTACTGTAAAGGATAGAAAAAAAAGTGTTTTTCCTACTCTTACAAATGTCCTACTCAACACAGTGCATCCTGCTTCATTCCTCACTCCAGATGTGCACATAGTTTTCCCCACACACCAAGCAGTTCTCCACTGGACACCAACTGGGTGTTCTGTCATTCAATTTAATTCTGACACTGTCTACCTGTAGTTAGAGTCAGATCCCACAGGTGAAGGGCTCAGCCTATGAGACTACCTGCTACTTGAAAATGCCAATTGCAATTCCTAGCCTCTAGAACATCTGCCTGACTGGCTATAAATTGGGGATTTCGGCAACCCCTCCTCCAGGTTTGATCACTTGCTAGTGTGGCTCGTGGAACTCAGGAAAACACTTGTGTTTACCAGATGTTATATTAATATAGGACATAACAAAGTGCACAGATGAGCAGCTAGATGGAGGAGAAGCGTGGGGCGTGGCATGTGGGAAGGGTGTGGTGCTTCCATGCCCTTTTAGGGAGTGCCACCTTCCAGGCAGCTCCATGAGGTCAGCAACCTGGAAGATCCCCAAACCATGCCCCCATGGCTCTATGTGAAGTTTTGTTACATAGGCTCGATTGATTAAATCACTGGCCATGATGATGAACTCAACTTTCAATTCCTCTCCCCTCCACACAGGGGACTGTTCTCATCCTCTAACCACAAGGTATACCTGTCACCAAATTGTGTGCTAATAAAATTGTGTAATAGGGTAAGAGAAAGCTATTTCAGAAAAGAGGCCCCAAATATAGTTGATTAAACAAAGTAGAAGTTTATGTTCTCTCACGGAATAGTTCCGACGTGAGCAGCTGAAGTAGAGAGTTGGCTCCATTCACATGGCCATAGACCATGCTTTAGCCATGCCTGCAGGGTTAAAGCTGGGTGGAAGGTAGTTCCAGATCCCATCCTAGGAAAAGAAAAATGCATAGAGCTCACATTGGTGTTCTAAGAAGCAGACCTCAAAGAGGCACACAGCACTTTTCCTGATGTGCCGTTTTGGGGACATGGGCATTTCATATCTTAATAGATGCTGTTAAATGGCTTTCCATAGTGAGCAACTGTACCTGTTTAAACTGTTGCCAGCAGAAAACGAGAATCTTCTTGCCTCTGTTCTCCTTATCACTTGATAGTAATGGATTTAATTTTTTTCTACTGGTTGAAAAGATGAAAAATGGCATCTCATTTTTCTGTTAAGGTTTTTTCTTATTGATTCCTAATTTTCTCTTTCTGTTGGAGTCTGCTCTTTTATCTGGGATATATATGCCAAACAAATTCTGTCTGTCTTTAACTTGTCTATTAACTGCTATGATTGGGTTTCTCAACCTTGGCACTACTGACTTTGGAGCCAAATAATTATTTGATGGGGGGTGGGGGTGCTGTCCTGTGCATTGTAGGATTTTTAGAAGCATCCTTGGCCACTATCCATTAGATGCCAGTAGGACCCTGCCTCCCCTCCTGAGTGTGGCAGCCCGAATGTCTCCAGGTATTGTCAAATATCCTCTGGGGAGCAAAATTGCCCCAGCTGAGAACCACTGATTTATACAAAGTGTAATTCTTAGTGGAATCAAATTGATAAGGTGTTTATGATGTTGCTTTTTGTGTCTTGTTTAGGAAAGCTTTCCTACCTACAAATAAGATATCTTCTTTTATTTTTTCTAGTATTTTAATTGTTTACTTTTCTTAAAAAAATAGGTCTTTAATGCTCCAGAATTTATTTTTGTATAAAGTAGGAGGTGGGGATCTGTAGAAGACCCAGTTTATTCACCACCCTAGATCTCCCTGGGTCTGGTGACTGCCCTGATCCTGGACACCTGCCTTGCTTCCTGGACAGAGTGACCCTGGCAGTGGTTCACTCATGGTCGTAAAGTTATGGCCCCCAATGCCACAGACCAAACAGCCCCCTGCACAGCATTGACTTAAAAGTAGAGTTTGCCACGCAGGCCATGTGGGACCTTGGAAGGCTCTGACTTTCCCAGTGGCTCCCCAAGGGGCCAGGGAACCTAACCAGGAAGTGCAAGGGAGTTAAAACCTCAACAGGTGGGCTTCTGCTAATGACAGTGAAAAGGGGAAGGGAAAAGCCAGCATTTAGATTGCTTCCTTTCCCCATGGTGTTCCAAGATGCAGAGGTTTCCAATGGCCTTCCCCAAGATGTGCTGTAAGAGCAGGCCATGAGCTGTGTTGGTGCCAAAGCTGTGGCCAGCTGAGTAATTTGCTGTTCCCCCTTGCCACAGGGAAGTGATGTGAGCCCACAGGCTCTTCCTCGGGCCTGTTCTAAAGTTAGACTCTGGTACTTTAACATTTACCCCACATGGGTAACTAGTTTTCCCCCAATTTTTTATTGAACTCACCATGTTTTGTTCACCCTGAGAATGATTTGGCTGCAAGCGAAAAAAAAAGAAAGAAAGAAAAAGAAAATTGAAATGAGGTGAATGAGGGACCGGTCACGGATGAAAAATTTAGGAGGGACACAAACAAACTTAACAAGAAAGATGAATATTATTCTGACATAGTATTTTTTAAAATAAAAATCATTGCAAAAATCCCATTACGAACAAAAGATTAAAGTTTTAAATGCGGACAGAATTCAATCCTACACTTGTTCAACCGTGCCTCACTTATCTCACGCCAATCCTGGTCTTGCTAAGCAGCTTAATCAATAAGGAATTACTGTGTCCCATAACAAGAAATCCACAGGAAGAAAAAGGCAGGTCCCAGGCACGTGGCTATCCTCAACTTGATGATACCATCAAGACACAGATCCTTTATATCTTCTGTTCCGTCATCCTTGGTATCAGCTTCAGCCCCAGGCTGGTTCCCTGTGGGATTGCAGCTGGCTGTATCGGTCCAGGAATTACAGCCAGAGGAGATGGCATCCAGAGCCTAAAGGGGTACATATCTGCTGGTGCTTATTCTCGTGGCACTGTGGAAAGGCTCCTGTGATATGACACCTGGACATTCAGTACTGTAATGAATTAAGAGTTCTTAAACTCCTGCTATGTTCTAGGTCACTTCACACATTTTCATTTTTAATCCTAGAAGCTCTGAGTGGTGTACACTACTCTATTTTAATGTAAAAAACCAGAGGCTTTAAATCATTATAGGCTTTAAAAACCGACTGCTAACAAGTGACTGAGCAACTATTCAAGGCCAGATTTTGCAGAATTTCAAATTTCACACCCTTTCTACTATGCCATTGTATAAAAACTCGTTAAAAAATATCAGCCACTTTTCCAACTCCTTTGATATGTGTGGTCCATAGAAGACCAGGCTGGGGGTAAAGGTGGTTTTTCCTGGCTGTGTCTGACACCAGCTTGACTGGGGTCCTTGGTCAGGTATGCCCCATAGGTCATTGTTCAATCTCAGGAGAATGGAGGTAGAGGGTGGGTCCTGGGCTAAGATGGCATCAGAGTGGATTCACGGAACTCATCTGATCCAATTGCAGGGTCAATCAGAAGAAGGAGAAAAAATAAACTGAGTAGAACAAGGAGGTGCCCTGTAGCTGTCTGGAGTCCCTCTTCTCAGGTAGGATTCCACCCTGCCCAGGTGTTCCAGTGTGACGACGGATGTCCTTGCCCTCAGGTTGGGACACATGAGGAGGCCAGGCTTGGGGGGTTCTATGACTATGGTTACTTTAGGGCAGTGCAATGAGAGTTAAAAGATAAAGACTAAAGTGGACCTACAGGAAGTTCCGTTTTTTCTTTTGAAGAGAAGTTACCTGGAAACCACACTGATGGTCCCGTTTCCTACCATTTCAAGGGAGAAACAAAAACTATGCCTTAAAGGCTATGGCAAAGGCTCTCCTGCCCCATTTACTCACCTGGTGAAATTCTACTAAGCTGTGTTTTGGACAAAAAGAGGGGAACCTTTGTATGTGTTAATTCAATAAGATGTTTTCTTCCTGATAACGTAGTTTAGCTTCCCTGAGAGAGACTGAGTTTGGGGGATGTGAGTAATCATGGGGAAAATGAAGACCTAATTTGTGATTTTTGAGATACTTCAGAGGAGGCAGTTCTGGGTGAGTTCTGGGACACCAGAGAATATGAGGTACAAGGGCACTGGGAATTTGGGAGGGGAGATGGGTGCCGGAAGGAAGGAGGAGAAGGAGAGAGCAGTGGGGGAGAAGGAGGCTGAGTAATGACTGCTGTAAAAAGTGTGTAGGATCTGCCTGCTCCGCTGCCCTCAGTGACCTTTTGATGAGTCCCATTTCCAGACAAGCCCAAGCTGTTATTTGACCTTGAGAATGTGTTCAGTTTCTCACTGGCTCCAGTGACAGGCTCCATGGATATTTACACAGAACCTGGGGATACTTCCCAAGCTGGCTGGGCAGGGGCTTAGCAACTGTTCAGTGCTCTCTGTATGTGTGGCTGCCCAAGAATGCACATGCATGCCTTTGCATCTTTGATGGCTCCCTGGAGTCCATCATCCTCCCGGTCCCCTGATGGGGCAGCCTGGAGGGCCAGGTCTGGAGGGCCCTCTCTTGGTCCCATGTCACGCTGAGTTGGCTGGCTCTCTGGAGGCTGAGCATCATAACCTTTGTTTGGGACTCATTAGATCCTCGGTTGACTGATTGCTGTTCCAAATGAGCTGGACCTTTCCAGGAAAACGTGGTGTGTCTTTACCCATTAGACTAAAAGCAGAGGCTGGCCACAGCTGAGGGATATTATACAGTCTCTGAAAGGACATACTGGTAACTCTTGTTAGGGGAACCTCCATTTCACAGCCTCATGTTTACCTCATCTAGCACTTCTAGCCTTGTTCTTAATCCGTCCCTCAGCTCATTTCTCCCCTTGTGTGGAGGGTGGGAGGAAGCAACTTGATTGATCTGGGAAGGTGCTAAGCATGTTTGGCTCAGCCATCCCCTCTTTTTTTTTTGAGATAGAGTCTTGCTCTATTGCAAAGGCTGGAGTGCAGCGGCATTATCTAGGCTCAATGCAACCTCCGACTCCTAGGTTGAATCGATTCTCCTGCCTCAGCCTCCCAAGTAGCTGAAGTAGCTGGGACTATAGCCATGTGCCACCACGCCTGGCTATTTTTTTTGTATTTTTAGTAGAGATGGGGTTTCACCATGTTAGTCAGGCTGGTGAACTCCTGACCTCAGGCAATCTGCCTGCCTCAGCCCCCCAAAGTGCTGGGATTATAGGTGTGAGCCACTGCTTCCGGCCCACCCTCCTCTTTTTACTCTCTGCTACAGCTTAGGTATATATATCCCTTCCCAAATCTCATATTGAATTGTAATCCCCAGTGTTGGAGGTCATTGGAGTGGATTTCCTATGAATGGTTTAGCACCGTCCCCTTGGTGCTGTTCTCACGAGATGTGGTTGTCTAAAACTGCGTGGCACCTCCTCATGCCCTTGCTCCTGCTCCCTCTTCACCTTCTGCTGTGATTAGATGCTTCCTGAGGTCTTCACAAAAGCAGATGCCACCATGCTTTTAGTCTGCAAAACCGTGAGCCAATTAAATCTCTTTTCCTCATAAATTACACAGTCGCATGTATTTCTTTATAGCAACAAGAGAATGGACTAATGCGTGTTCTTTCAGAGCCACCTGTCCACAAGAAAGGCTTATTTTGATTTGCTTTTTGCCATGTACAGTATGGCCTGACCAGTCAGGGAGGCCTCTGACTGGGCAGCTGGGTGAAGGATGGGTGCTGGTGAGTCTATCTTGGAAGTCCATTGCAGCCACATCTAAGTTACATGCTTCAATCCAGTTATATCACTAATAAGGCTATTTGATTCATTTTTTTCTCAATGTTCTGAACTATGGAACCCTGGTTATCAAAATCCCAACGCAAAATGGGATTTATTTCCAAGGAAAGAGAAACGGAATCTTTTCCTATGGAAACTTTAAATTTGCTTAGCAAATATTTATTGGTGCATACTAAGTGGATGATATGGCTCTAGGTACTGGATATATATATTGTGGTGATCAAATCCAGCATTATGGAGTTAACAGTCCAATGTGGGGGTGGGGTAGGGTGGGGGGCAGTCAGTAGCAGGTAATTCCCCAATTAATTCACTACAAATGTTAAAAATTTTACTACGGAGGAAATGTGCTGTGAGAGTCATTGTTGCTACCCAGCCAGATTAGCCTGCCCTCTCAGAGCCTTCCCACACTCATTTCCCACAAGGCCTAGGGTACCCGTGCCTAGGGTACCTGTGCCAAGCGAGTCTGAGCAATATCTTCAGGTGTCACAAGAGAGATATTCTAATAGTGATTCTGGGTTACAGAAATATCTTTAATGAGATAAATTGTCAAAATTAAGAGAAGAGGGAAAGAAAAATTTAAAAAGAAATTGCATCAAGGAAATAATTCCTGAATAACCCCACGATGTCCTACTCTTTTAAGAATATGAACAGAAACACTGCTTTTCATCTTTGATCCTTCAGAGCGGGTGTTGTATTCCTCTCAGAATTCTGGAGCAGTTATTGAGCAACTCTGAAACATGGGAGTGTGGAGAGAGGAACTGAAGAGCCAGGGAGAACCCTGTGTTCAAGAGTAGTTTTACAATATCTCCAGCAATTAGAGACTCGTCTCGAACAACCTATTATTAGGGTTAAAGCTGTTAGCAATTTATTTGTTTAACGTAAATTGCAAGTTTTGAAAGGTAATCTCTTTCTGAGACCTGGAGTAGATCAACAGCATTGGGATACCAGGAATTTGAGTTGAGGAGTTGAGGAAGTAATAATAAATGACTATTATTTACTGAGCATGAAACCGGTAAATTTCCATGGATTATCTGATCAGGATCTCTTAAGGTACATTCTATTATTATTCCGTGGTATTTAGAGGAGGCACATGACTGCTTAAAGTTGTACTCCTCTTAGTTGGCAGAGTCGGAACTGGAACCCAGGATGTTCTGATTTCAGAGTTGAGGCTTTAGTCTTATGGAGCATATCTGGAAAAATAGGGGTGGTGATGTGGACCAAGGGGAGGAAGGCCCAGAATCCAGTGAGGGTGGGATGGAATAATAAAGATAAATTAATGTTATAAATTAATATTAATATACAGAGGGCTATAGTATATTGGGTGCCTACTCTTTGTCACCTATAGGGGAAGAAAAATAATTTTTCCTCTACCTTTCTAAATTCTCAGCTGGGCCCCTGTAACAAAGGACAGACTGGTAAGAGAAAACAGCAGTTTATTAACATGTATATCACATATATAACACATAGGAGGACCCAGAGAGGAGTAACTCAAAAATTTGGTTAGAACTTGAGTTTATACAAAATCTTAACAAAGGGATAACAAAGTTTTAGTGATAGACAAAGGAAAAGGATCTTGAGTCTCTAAGGGAAGCAAATTGTGGGATGGCAAATATATGGTAAACTAATAGCAGATGAGGGCTTGTTACTAAAGTTTGTTATATAGATTGCTCTGGTGCCATCTCCAGGCTGATAAAAGTTTAAATTTGTCCTCCCTGGGAGAGAGAGGAGGAGGGATACCTTTGTAAATCTATGTCCTGCTTTGTGGCAAGTAGGAGGAGGGCAGATAGCTTTTCTTGTGTTTGTTTCTTCTCAGTTGCCTTCAGCTCAAAATAATTCTTATGCGAAAGTGACATATTTTGGAGAGGCATATTTTGATCTCCTACAAGCCCATCTTATATATATCATGTTATTAACTCTCTCTCAACAACTCCAGGAGGGCTATGTGATCCCCATTTTACAGATGGAAAAAGCAAGGCTGAGAGAGGTTGCGTGAAATTCTCTTAGCCACACATCTGCAGAGTCTAAAATTCTGTTAGCTTGTTATCTTACTTTGAATTTGTTATGTTAATATATTGAATAAACCCAGAATCACATGTAGAGTTTAATTTGTATGCCTTCCCTGGGGAATTTTGGGCCTATTGCAGAAATTTAACTTCCACAGGTAGCCCTGGACCCTGGAGGGTAAGGTAGGGAGGAGTTGCAGGAGGTGCCTCAGAAGGAGTCTTATGGTCCCTGGGCTTCCTGAAAGTGGCCTAGCCTGGCTGTGCGTTAGTTCTGTGTCATCTTCCCTTGATTCCTCTCAGAATAGCATGGAAATCCCCAAGTTGCTCAGTGCTATTCTCAAAGTCACCAAAAGACACCTCATCATCTCATCACAAAGTCATTCATGAGCATGAGCCTCTGGGAGGCAGGATGACACGCTAAGGCTCTTTTTAAAAATGCAATAACCTCTTTGCCATTTTTATGTCTTCTTTTGAGAAATGTCTACTCAAATCTTTTGCCCATGTTTGATTGGATTATTGGATTTTTTTCCTGTAGAGTTGTTTGAGTCCCTTATATATTCTGGTGAAACATCTCATGTACCACATAAATATATATACCTACTATATACCCCCCCAAATTTTTTTTAAATAATAATTTTTTTAATGCAATAATCTCCTAGGCTGTAATGATTTGTGCTCTGGAGGCTTCTCACAGGAACTCAGGATGGGCTCATGAGTTTGTTGGTGGGGGCTGCTGTGAATGGGTGCCTAACACTCTTGCTACTCATGCCAGACCCTAATCTTCCTTTGTGCTCTGATTATCACCTCCATTTCTTTTTCATGAACTCCCAAGAAAGTCCTGGTGCTCTTGACATATTTCTCAAGTCCCAGAATAAGGATTGGATTCACTATTTTTTCTAGGTGTATAAATACATATTAAATGCCACGAGTGATGCCGTGCCATACTCACAGATTTGGTAGCTTAATTAGCTGTTTTCTGGAAATGGAATTAGGCATGCTAATAAGACCTTAAGTCAAACAAGCCAGGCTGACTGATGAAAAAGGGTTTTGCTGACAACTTCATTAAATATATATGAGGAAGTGAGTTAAGCATTTCAGCAGAAAGGAAATCCAGGAGACAGTGGGCAGGAAATAATAGGAGCACCAGCAGGGCTTAGCAATACATGAACAAGAAAAGCAGAGTTCTGAGGATGAGAATAATTGGCTTTGGCCTGGATGTATGCCATGATAGAGACTTAATGAGGCTTTGTTTATTCACTCATTAAAAAATATGTATGGAGCTATTTCTCCATCCAGGTGCTGTACTAGATGATGGAAAATGGAGTGAAGAACAAGATCTACTGCCTACCCTTTTGGTACTTCCAAGTCTAATGGGCTAACATTATCAGAAATTTGGTAGATGACTATCGCTAGTGGACAGTTTGGGCAAATTATTTACTAATATTTTTATTTTAAAAATCTCTGTTTTTGAAACATGCAGTCAAAAGTGTCTAAACCTCAAACATACAGTTTAATAATAATAATAAAAAAACCTGAATAGCTATGTCTTAGCTTAGAAACAGAGCATTACTAAACTTTAGAAGTCTCCTGGGAGCCCCTCCCAGTTTAATTCATTTCCCAGCCCCCACCTAAAGGTAACTACCCTGAAATTTTGGTTAGCTGTTCTTTCTATGGCTGTTTTCCTTTTGTATGTTTCTCTCTCTGCACAATATTTTGGAAATCTTAAAGTACATAAGTGAATCTGAAGATCATTTTATTAACTTCATTATTATATTAAATATTTCTGTCCAGGAATATGACAGATCTCTACTTGGTTTAGGTCTTTCACGGAGTCTTGAAATAAAAATTTATGTGTTTTTCTGTAAAATGTTTTTATATCTCTTGTTAGCTTTTCCTCCTAGCTAAATGTATCCTTTTTAAAAGAAAAAGTGTATCAAATATATTTTTTAAATTTTGGTTTCTGACTGCTGAGAGTATACAACAATATAATTGACATTTTTATATAGACTTTGTAAATAGCAATGCTAAAATTTGTTATTTACTTTGATTTTTTTGTACTGGTTTTGGATTTGTATGTAGACAGTCATGTAACTTGCAAATATTGGCATGTATCTCCCTTTCAAATCTTCATTTTATCTTATTTTATTTTACATTTTTCTTGTCTTATTGTACAGGCTAAGATCTCACGTACAATGTTAAATAGAAGTAGTGGTAAATAGGCATTCATGTTTTGTATCTAAAGGTGCCTGACAGTACAATGCTGAAAGCACTCCTTTTAAGAATAAAGTTTGCTATTAGTTGTTTTTAGATGTCCTTTAATAAGTTAGAGACTTTCTATTTTTAGTATGCTGAGCTTTATTCTTTTTAATCATGAATGAATATTGAATTTTATTGAATGCTTTTCCTATGTCAATTGAAATAAGAAATTTAGATACATTTATATTAATTAGCACTTAATTTTAAATCAAACTTTTATTCCTGAGAATGAAAAACAACTTGATCATGTTGTATTATCAATTTATATGCTTTGAAATTCAGGGTGCTAATATTTTCCTTAAGATATTTACATTTGTGTTCCTGAGTAGAGCCTGACTTTAGTGACAAATCTCCTTCTTTGTGCTGTCTTCATTTGGTCTGGGTGTGGAATTGTAACAGTAGTCCATAATTTGAGTTGAAATTTTTTTTAATGTTCTCTGGAAGAGTTTATGTAAGATTAGAAAAATTATTTACTTAAATGTTTGCTAGAATTTGCTGATAAAGCTTTCTGGGTCTAGTCTTCGTTGTGAGAAGGTTTTACAATGTTGATTAAATTTGTTTAATGGTTATAGAAATATTCAGATTTTCTATTTCTTTGGTTATTGCTGGCAAGGACTTCTCCCTCTGGGGGTTGATATGTTTCAAATAACTTGCAAATTTACAAAAAAAACATTGTTCATAATATCCTCTAGTATCTTTATATTTCCCGTCTCAGGCCTGAAATTAACCGTTCTTCCAAGGAGCCCAATTTCCTTTGGTGAGGAATAGTATTTACAGGCCATAATCAGGGTGTAAGCAGTGTTTATATTGCCTTTAAGTAATTTCAGGGACACAACTAAGAAAAATGTGTTTTTTGAAAATACAGCAAAAATTCTGAGTTCAAACTGATAGTTTTAATTCCACCTTAACACCTAGTGTTTTTACTTCTTTGACTTTTTAAATTGTATTTTTAAAATCTCACAGTGAAAATTCTGGTTCCCAATAATATTAATGTAAGTCTTTATTTGGTTTATCCTATAGAAGATATTAATTAGTTTCAAAATAATAGCAAATATTATACTAACCATAAGACTATTGGATTAGGTTAAAGATTTCTTTTTGTTCTTATTTGTCTTTAGAATATATTCTACTGAATAATACAATCAAACCAGTGTATTCTAAAGTCACTCAAAATAACACTTTTCTCTATGTTATGTAGCCAATCGATATACAATTCACTTTTTAACTTAATTATATATTTTAGAATATATAGAACAACTATGTGATTCAAAAATTAAACCATATAATACAGTATGTTGAGATAAATCTTGCTTCCAACACTGTCCCCTTCTCCTTCTAATAATTAACTACTTAAAAGAAAGGTTTATCCTTCTTTTTGCAAACATGAGCAAATATATATAACTTGCGTTTTAAAAAATAGCTCCAAATCCTAGGCAGATATAGTATCTTTTCCCCTGAGCTGTTATTCCAATGAATGATTTCTTGGTTACCACACTGCTAATTCAACCTTTACTCCCAGCCTCTAATCAATTTGAAGGTATTTATCCCTGAATTCAGATGTCTGTGCCTTTGTCTGGATTTTTGCTCCCAAACTCTGTCTTAATTGTCTCTTCTTGTGCCCAAACTTCTTCAATGTTACCTTTTACTATTTAAGATTGAAAAGTAGTTGCCTTCTGCACTGTGTAAGTCCCAGAATTCTCTTTTCCTCCTTTCGGCAAACCAGCTAAATATGCTCTGAACTCGCTCCATCCCTATGGTTCCTTGTTGAATGTAGACAATCGTAACCAAAACATATAAATAACATTTTGTTTTCTGAACTCTTCCCCTAGGGTTATAAATTCACTAGACATATGATCTGCCTTCCAGGTTGCTATAATGACAGTTTTATCAAATGCTTCCCACAAAGCATAAAATGGATAGCCACTCTAACCTCTAATTGTAGTTGATCTGTGCCTACTCCTGACCAATGGACCACTAAGGCAATGTCACACATTGAGGGTTTTTTTTGTTACAGCAGAATCCCACTTCTGATACCATTTTTTGTTCCTGTGAAGGTAAGCCTAAGTTGTGCTGCAGAACCAAATGACTTCAAAATCTCTGTGGCTTAACACAGTACAAGTTCAATTTAGGGCTGCGAGGCTCTGCTAATGGTTACTCCTTGACAAGTGCTTCCATGATCATAGCAGTAACGAAAAAGATGGCTGTGCTGGTCATTTGCCTTTTTGCTCATGGATCTATTTTTTGTCTCTCCCTTACCTTGTTCTATGATGTAGGAAATCGACACCTTGTTTCACTGGTTTCCATGTCAGCTGTATTTTGGTGGGTTTGCTAACGGGAGGTACTGGTTGGAAATTATCGACAATTTCTGAGATTTGACAAGGCTGACCATCATACTGTGGATCTCCTCTCATTCCCACATGTAGTGTGTGCTCTATGACTTGATGCCTATGAAGCCTTCTCTCAGTTTCACCAGTTGTTCTCAGGTATGCTTCCCGGGGTGCCACTCAGGTGGGCTCTTCTTTTTGTGGAAAGCATTTGCCAGCATTTTTAGGATGTTCTGTTTGGTTTTCAGGATGAGTTTTGAGAAGCTTTAATAACTTCAGATTGCGGCCATTATTTTTATTTTAGCACTTTTTTAAAAAAAAGATAGGGTCTTGCTATGTTGCCCAGGCTGGAGTACAGTGGCTATTCATAGACCAGCCTCAAACTCCTGGCCTCAAGTAATCCTTCTGCTTCAACCTCCAAAGTAGTTGGAACTGCCCACGTGTATACCTCATGCTGCCATCATTCTTTTCCAGAGAGTCCCCTGGGGCTACTCAAAATTTTCTGCTTGAATTTCTGGGCTGCATAGTTGATATGAATTTAGTTTATGAACCCCCTGAGAGCCCTGTGTGGTTATGAGATCTCAAGAAAAATACTGTTTTTCCCTTTCATGCATCATTAAGGTGGAGGCAGATTGTCTCTTTCTGCATGGAGGCATTTATATTTCATTACTTTTATTCTGAGAGTATAGCCCTTTACAAATTCAGCTCTATGAAGGGGGTTTCCCATTTGATTCTCTACTTTGCATAGTACCTGCAATTTTACCTTTCCTGCCTGTGTACTATACCGTTTTTCTAAAAGTGTCTCCAGGTCTTCAGGTTTTAGCACAAACCCTCGCTGCAGGGTTGGGTACTTGCTTGCCACTCAGGGTTCCTGCTTTCATCTCATTTTTGGATTCCATAGATTCTTTTATGCCAGCCTAGTGATGCATTTAAAATACTTTTAAACCACATTTTTTTTTCTGAATTCTAGTTGATTCCGTTGAGAGAGTTGTTCAGAGCATCTGATTTGTCCATAATGTCAAAAGGAAGACTATTTCTAGCCTACTTTTTGTTCTTACTGTAGGAGCAAAACTCACTGGGACAATAGTCCTCATTTTAAAGTGCTGTACAGCTAGTGCTCGACTTACGACCACGACTGGTTCCGACAGACCGGTCGTAACACGATTTGGTCGTAAGCTGAGTAGGCTATATGCACGCGGAGATGGTAGTGCTGCCGGAAGCTGGTCCGCACTGTCGTACGCCCAGCTGGGCAACGTTTGCGCTGCCAGACGCGGAGCAGTTGTGGCTAGCGATTGTGGTCGTAAAGTCGAATGGTCGTAAGTTGCATAGGTCGTAAGTCGATCAATACCTGTAATACCACCAAAAAGACATGGGCAATAGAAAATATGCTTAGGTGTGGATGACTGGATTAGTATTTATTACTAGCTACTAACAAGGTAATTTGATATATTTACTTATTTATCAGTTGTCTGAAATTTCTCAGGTCCTCCTGTCTGCTGGAAAGTAGGAAGGCATGTTTAATGAATTTAAATAAAACTGGCTTGGCCGGGCGCGGTGGCTCAAGCCTGTAATCCCAGCACTTTGGGAGGCCGAGGCGGGTGGATCACGAGGTCAAGAGATCGAGACCATCCTGGTCAACATGGTGAAACCCCGTCTCTACTAAAAATACAAAAAATCAGCTGGGCATGGTGGTGCGTGCCTGTAATCCCAGCGACTCAGGAGGCTGAGGCAGGAGAATTGCCTGAACCCAGGAGACGGAGGTTGCGGTGAGCCGAGATCGCGCCATTGCACTCCAGCCTGGGTAACAAGAGCGAAACTCCGTCTCAAAAAAAAAAAAAAAAAAAAACTGGCTTGAAGCCCCACCTCAAATTAAAAAGAGAAATATACACTCCCTTCAGTAGAGGGCGTTTTTAGGTGGAGGAGGCTGGCATTTAAGGTTCCCAGATTTAGCAAATATCAATATAATTATATTTAGCATAAAAATTTCTCAGGTAATATTTGGGATATGTTGTATTTTTATTAAAAATGGTATCTGAAATTAACACTCCTCTAAGAATCCTTTATCCGGCAATCCTATTTGCATTTCTCCTAGTCATCACTTGCTCACATTTTCTTCTTCCACCAAGTTCTTCCTTGATCTATTTCATCTTTCATGGATATTTTTCTTACTTTGCTCTTGGTCAACCTAAAGAGAACAATTTCTTTTTCTTATTTCTAGGAAGTAAGATGACGAAGGTTTGCAGGTTGATGTCAGGTTTGTATGACATTGCAGCAGAGCCCAGAGAGCAATATGAAATAGAATATTAGCTGCTCCTGTTCATCAAGATTGGCTACCATGCCCACAAATTTGAATTTCTCCATGGTGACCTCTTCTTTGGCATCAGCCTCTTGCCACTGTACTTGCCTGGTCTCTCTACTTTCTCTTATCTTCTCCCTCAGTTTCTACATTGTTCTCAGACTCCCTCTACCTCTTCTACAAAAACTTACTTATATGTAGAACAATTTAGTTCTCTCTACTTCATTCCTGGCCTATCCTGAACCCATCTTAAGGGTGAATCTTTCTACAATCGAAACAAATGATGTTCTCTTTTAGAAGGATTCTGCCACCTAGTTTTTAAAACTATCTTTCTTCTCCCTCTCCCCCTCCCCATGTGATCTTTAATGATTGTAGACATGAGCATGAAGAAAGAGAAAGGAACGAAAATCGTTATTGGAAGTTCTGAGACTAAACTGTATTGGTAAAAATCAGGAATACAAGTGTTTTGAAATTTAGCTATCTTTTTTAAACTTTATTTTTAAATGGACAAATATAAATTGTATATGTTTATGGTGTTTAACATTAGTTCAAGAAATTTAGCTTTCTTGGTGGAAAAAATTATTCAAAGGTATTTATAGGATTGATAAAGCCAGCAAATGTATTCATAGTTTTCTTTTAACTGGCATTAAAATGTTGCTTATGAATACAATATGTGCCATCAAATTATACAATTGCTGTTCATGTTGTGAAGATTTATAGTTAAAATGGCATGTTTTCACAGTATTATATGGTTGAAACACTCTTTCTTAACAACTTTTTATTTATTGCATCAATAAATCAAAAATTTACAGCACCATAAATATTTCAGTACTTATGATTCCCATTAAGTTATATTTGTGTTTTTAAGACTATCAAACTCACAGAGTAAACATATTAACCTCTCTCATAAATAGAACTGAATAACAGAAGCAAATTCGAGCCTTTAAATGAAAGTGACTGTCACTGCATGCCTGTGAGGTAGTAGTAAGTGCCTCTCAGGGAGCAAATAGAGCTGCTTCTAATACATATGGCCTTTATCTTGGCCACCAAATTATTTATTTAATTTGTTATTTATTTTTGTCCTTGTAATTTTAATAAAACATTGTTCTTAGGTTTCAGATGCATAGCACTGATATTCCCCTTTGGATAGTATCTTTTAAAAAATAATTTCAAGTTTTATTTTAGATTTCAGGGGGTACACATATAGGTTTGCTACATGGCTGTATCGCATGACACTGAGGTTTGGAGTACAAATCACCCAGGTAGTAAGCCTAGTACCAATGGGTAGGTTTTCAGCCCTTGCTCCCCTTCCCTCTCCCACTTTTAGGAGTCCCCAGTGTCTATTGTTCTTATCTTTATGTTCATATGTACCCAATATTTTACTCCCACTTATAAGTGAGAACATGTGGTATTTGGTTTTCTGTTCCTGCATCATTCACCCAGGATGATGATCTTAGCCACTTTAATATAACCACCACTCTTGCTACAGTTTTCTGTGTTATCTTAGAGTCCCAAGGGTGACACTTCCACAACCAGTGGATTTCATGCTAACCTCAATGCTCCTAGGGTCCATTGGTCACCTCTATGTGGATCTACATTCTTAGCTAATATGGGTAAATGCCTTATAAAATAAGGCAGAATTTTTCAACGTTGTTGGCACTGAAGATTAGAGATTTTATTATGAGCTCACAACGAAGGCCTTATGGTAGATTGCATTAATGGATTGCATTATGCAGTTCTTTGCTGCTCCCTGCTTCTATACTCTTGCCATGGCGTGGCTGTGGCTGAAATGTATTTCCCTACTTCATGGCCTTGCGCTCAGCTTTGTTATCTGTCCTTGCTAACATCGTGTGTGCAGAAGTGACAGTGTACTGATTCAACCTAGGCCATAAGAGGCCTGTACATTTCTGCAGGCTCTCTTGTGCCTGTGCCATCACCATGAGAAGGACATACCTGGATTAGCCTGTTGGTCCAAGGAGGATGAGAGACATGTGGAGCACAGCTGCCCAACCATGCCTAATCTAGATCAGCTCAGTTGAGGGTTGCTTTAAACCACTGATTTTGTGTTTTTAAAAATATAATTTTTGTGGTAATAGCAGACTGCGACCAGCAGATGTTATAAAGACTCTAAATGAATGATTTTCAACTTCAACTTCAATTTTACCATAATTCTGGTTGATGTTCCTACCTGCATGATGCATTGTCCTGAAAAGGATCTCATGTCAGATCTAGGTATAGCACAAAAGTGATGTGATTGATTACTAATGCCTGCCACAGGACTGGGAAGGGAAGGTGGAAGGATGCGTACCCTGTCTTGCATCCTCACTTAGGCTCATCCATCCTACATGTGACTGGGAATTAATGACTGGTAGGGTCAGTGGACCATCAGGAGCTTTCCAAAGTCGCTTATAACTTGTCATTGAACCCCAGTTAGCTCTTTGTACTTTGTATTTTGTTTGTCTAAAAAAATACATGTTTCTCTAAGTATTGTATCTATGCATGGCATGGCAGATAGCCTTCCACATTCACTCAAATATCCTTTTAGTATGCTTTCCTGTACAGCAGAGGCTAGAAAGCTAAAACCACGTTTCTAACTCTCCCTTGTGGCTGAGGGTTCTGGTTGTAGTGTAGGTTTTGTCAATCAGGTGCAGCTGACTGATGCAGAACTCTGCCAAGCATCTCTTGGGTGGAAAGAGATTGTCATGGAGTACCAGGGGTCTTCAGTCAGTGGTCTAATCCTTTGGCAATTTCTTTCCATTGGAAGGAGAAGCTTTCTGGAGATAGTTGCAGAGGCAGCATGCTTCTGGAGTTGGGAGTTGTTTCTGGCAACTCAGGTCTTCAATCTATCCATATTTAGGATTTTGTAAGATACCCTAATACTTGGAAATGGCTATCTTTCAGTTTAAATTGGCTAGAGTGTGTCCTGTTGTATACAATCAACTTTAACCTGACACAAGAAGTCTTATCAGGATTAAAATGTAGTAAAAAAAAGCACTGGAATTGGAATCAAAAGATTTCAGCCCAAATGACAACTCTCACGCTGATTTGTAGGACCTTGGGTAAGCCACTTACCCCTCTATCTGTAAAATGACATGACTATTATTTAACACATAGGAGTTAATTAATGAGCTTTAAAAACTCATGAGAAATTTGTAAATATTCTTTTTTTTTTTTTTTTTTTGGGACGGAGTCTTGCTCTGTTGCACAGGCTGGGGTGCAGTGGTGCGATCTCCATAAACATTCTTCATAAACTGTCAAATGATCAGAAAATGTTATGTATTTTCCCCTTTTCTTACCATACAGCAGGAGTGAATTATTTTTCTTTCTTGGCTTCCTCCTGCCCCTCATCCTCAATTCTCAATGAGTCCATTCCACAACAAATCCTCTCAGCTACACTGGTGGCAACAGGTGTATCCCCCCAGCGTGCCCTTACACAGTGACTGTCTTTGTCACCATCCTCCCTATTCCTCCAAGCATTATTGGTGACAGCATTCCTTTGAAAATATTTGATTCTCATTTCTGGAAGAAATCAAGAGTCACATAAAGTGCTATGAGTCCCATAGGTGCATATCTGAAAGGGACCCACACAATTGAGTGTGGTGTTGGAGGGGGCAGCTCTCTGTGAGACCAAAGATTGCATTTCTAGACTAAGAAAGCTCTTTCTAGTCTGGTGCTGGGAGTGAATGACCTTACGTAGGTTGAGGGAAAAAAATCCAATCTTTATTGCCCAGTTTTGTTTACAGTTTAATTAATGGGAAAAACTTCCTCCCCCTTTTAAAAAGTCAATAATAAAATGAAATATTAAAGATAGAACAACAATCAGATTGCAGGCATGATGAAATCATCAATAGCCACAGAGTAATGCCCTGTTGAGTTGAAGGTGACCTCAGAGGTAGTTTAATCTAATATCCCACTCAATAAAGAAATATATCACCCTTAAAAAGGCTGATCTCTCACTAAACATTCCAGAAAAGGGGGCTGGGGAAAATCACTACTTCATTAGAAAATTCTAATTCAACTCAACATTTTCCTAAGCATGCTCCAGTTTGGAAAGTGGTCATTTGCAGAAAAGGTTCTGAGATCAAATACATTGGGGAAATACTTTACAAAATTATATCCTTTTGAAGAGCCATTGTATAAATGAGCATAATAAGAGTTCTGAAAAAGCATGGTGGGGGGTGGGGGAGATTTTTCTATTTTGTTTAACCCGGAATTTCCCAAGCATTGGTCATGGAACATTTTTTCCTCTCCTCAAAGAAGCGCTCTGAATATATATTTGGAAAAATACTGCAATAATTATAAAGCTCTTAATAATGAGTGAAATTTTGTTTTTGTTTCTTTCCTCACACTTATACCAATTAGACTTAATTGTAACCTGACATCTCAGAGAAGAATGACTAATCTCCATTTTTCATGAAAGTTGCTGTCTGGACTGGGTGTGGGGGAGAGGTACAGGGTTATGGGTAGAAAGAAAGGCGGTCATGAGGGATGGAAGAAAAAGAGCCTCTGTTTGTCTTTCTTTCAGGCTTGTGACGCCTGCTATTCTGTCCTGATTTCTTCTTCGCTTTGCCCATAGGGTGAGCTTTCTAATCTGACCAAGCTGCTCTCCTCAAAATGTCAGTGGTCCCTATCATGGAATGGATAAATCCCTGCTTCCTTGGCACAGTATATAAGCTGTGGGATCTTGTCCGTTCTTCTTGCATTTTCTTTGTGAGGGGTGGGGTGGTGGTAAAATTTTTTCACCTCATTTCACTTGCACTTGCCTACAGCAATAGCGAATTATTTATTTGCAGTTTTTGGACCCCAAGCACCTTTCACAACTTCCAGGATTTACAGAGGCTGGTTCCTATGCTGAAAGTATATCTTTTCATCCACCATCCCTGAGATAGCTCAGCTGAGTGTGGAGTGATGAGTAAGAGTTGGGTGTGTTTGGGCCGGGCACGGTGGCTCACGCCTGTAATCCCAGCACTTTGGGAGGCCGAGGCGGGTGGATCACGAGGTCAAGAGATCGAGACCATCCTGGTCAACATGGTGAAACCCCGTCTCTACTAAAAATACAAAAAAATTAGCTGGGCATGGTGACGCGCGCCTGTAATCCCAGCTACTCAGGAGGCTGAGGCAGGAGAATTGCCTGAACCCAGGAGGCGGAG
>NW_022437071.1:3964703-3991231 GCF_009761245.1 Sapajus apella | reverse complement strand
AGCTGGGATTACAGGCACGCGTCACCATGCCCAGCTACTCAGGAGGCTGAGGCAGGAGAATTGCCTGAACCCAGGAGGCGGAGGTTGCGGTGAGCCGAGATCGCGCCATTGCACTCCAGCCTGGGTAACAAGAGCGAAACTCTGTCTCAGAAAAAAAAAAAAAAAAAAGAGTTGGGTGTGTTTTTGTGTCTAAGGCTTCATGGCACGGGGGATGGTCGTCACTGCATCGACAAGCCAATAAACGCAAGTTGTAAACGAGGATCAATTTATAATCCCATGTGGCGAGAGAATAAATTGACAGGCAGGTAGAAGTGAAGATGATTGGAAAGCCAGAAAGTTTCTAGATCGTAAAGGATTTTCTAAGCCATGATGCCATTTGTTTTTTCACTGATTACAAATATAATACATAGGTAGGCGATATCCAAACATTAGCAAAATATAATATCAAAATAAATTTTACCAAATCCAACTGCAGAATAACTATTGTCAACATTCAGCTCCCATTCCTCCAGTTACTTTCTGTATATACTATAATTTTATCACAGTGGGATTATATTACATAATTCCATTGTTCTTCAGCTTTCTTTTTGAATTAAGTAATAATTCTTGAGTATCTTTCTGCTTCAGAACACATGGTTCTACTTTTTAAATAACTGCCTGGTGTTCCATGATGTGAGTATTGAAGTGTATTTAACCACTTCCACACTGATAAATATTAGTCTGGCTTCTAAGTTTTGCAGTTACAAATAATATTGTAAAGAAGATTTAAAAATGTGTGTTTTGGGGGGTAGCTGTGGGAATACAAATAAATTCATATAAGTAAAATATGAACGTGTTAAAAGGAAAAACCAAATTGCTCTTCAAAAAGATTATCAATTTGTCTTCCTATCAATAGTTTGTGAATACTAATTCCTCCAGAATACTATCAATCTTTTAAGAATATTTGCTGATATAAAGACAAAACTCACATCCAGTTATAATGTTGTTTAATATAGCATAAATGATTGTTTTTTCAAATATTTATTCACCATAATTATTTAAAAATATTCTATTTATGTACTGTGTACCATTTTCAATTTAAATATTTTCCTATTATTTACAAGGGCTCCTATATATTATAGATACTAATTATTTGCTTGTTAAACTTGTTGTAAATATTTACTTCCAGTCTGTACTTTTGCCTTTTAACTTTGCTTATAGTGTCTTCTACCATATAGAATTCTAGTTATATAGTGAAATCTCTCTCTCTCTCTCTCTCTCTCCATATATATATGCATTTTAATGACTTTTGGGTTTTATGTTTTGTTGAAAGAGGGTTTCCATATCTCACAATATAAAATACTCTATATTTTCTTGTAGTCATTTATTTTTATGCTTAAGTTTTTTTGTCAATTTGGAATAAATTCTTGTATATGATATGAGATGGAGATTTAGTGATATTTATTTACTTGTTTTTCCATTGGATTATTTTTTCCTGTCTCACCATCTTGGAGATATTTACTTTTTCATATACTAAATCCCCATATATCTGTGGCTCTGTTTGTAGGGTTTAATTTTGTTCTGTTGAGTTTTTATCTATCCTTATTCCATTTCCACAATGTTTAATTACCAGAGCTTTGGAGTGTGTTTTCACATCTGAGATGACAAGTCCTTTTTTATTTATCTTGTTAAAATTTTTTTGTCTGTTCTTGTGCATTCTACTGAATAGAAACAGGTTTAAGCCTAAAACCCAAAGCTAATGGTAGCTTAAATTAGATATAAGTGTATTTCTCTATCATGCACACACAACCTGGTCCAGAGGGACTATGGTGGGTCCGTGACTAAGAGGATACAGAATTTTCTACCCTGTTGCTTCACCAGTTTCAACATTCTTGGCTCCTATTTCATGGTCTGAAATGGTTGCTCAGCCTCTAGCCACAACACCTGGAGGAAATGAGTGGGGATGAAAAGGCAAATGGAGCACCTTTTAAGGGGTTGTCTGTTATGAGGCTTTCCTGGTAGCTGACACACAGTATCAGTAACTATAGCTCATCGGTAGAACTTGGTCCCAAGGCTACACCTAACAGTTTGAAAGTCTGGAAATATGTTCTCTCTAATTGGTCAGGAGCCCAGCCTAAGTTTGGAAGTTTTTATGTCTCAGAGAGCTTAAAGGACACATCATGGGTTAGGAAACTAGCAGTCTGGACATCTTCCATCCTACTGGGGTTTTGATGGAACTAAATTAAGTTTATAGATGAATTTGAGGACAATATTGTTATAATATCAGATCTCTCTACCCAGGAGTGTGGCTTGAGTTTTTTTTTTAAGCAAAATTTTGTGTTTTTATTTTCTCATGCACATTAGACATATTTGTTTTAAAATTTATTTCTAGATATTTATTTTACTAGTATGAATGGTACCTCCATTTCATTGTTTTTTCTATGTGGCTATTACTTCTATTTAAGAAAATTATCAATTTCTATATATTATACTTTTAACTGGCCAAATTGTCACTCTTCTTATTAGTTATAATAGTTCTTCAGTTGATTCCATTTTCTTGATAGATAATTATGATACTTTGAAAGTCATGGTAACTTTTTCTTGCCAATATTCACAATTATTCTTTTTTCATCTTGTGAGGGTTAGGTTTTCTGTATCAACACTGAAGCAAGGAAGTGATAAGGTCAGATTTACAATTTAGATATACCATTCTAGCTAACTGGAGAATAGATTTAAGGGGACATAAGGAAGGCAGGACACAAATTAGGAGATTATTAAAGTAGTGTGGGTGAACGGACAATGAAGTCTTAAATTGACTCTATAGAAGTAGGGATAGTGAGCAAGGAAATTTTTAAAGAAATATTTGGGAGGTAAGTCAGCAGGACTTTGATGGCTGATTAAATTATGTTGGTGAGAGGGAAGCATCTTCCTGAAGGGATTATTTACGTGGCTTAATGGAAGGAAGACTGTTGTTAGGGCCAAGGCCCTGACTCCTTGATTGATCTGTCACCTTGTACCCCTATGTGGTTCTTGGAAAAGATAGGACAGAGGTTGGCTAGGAACAAGAATTTTATTTTGCTAGAGCTCCAGAATCAAATGTGCATTTAGAGTGTTCTTATTCTTACAAGTGAGTTGTTGAAGTAAAGTGTGAATAAAGGCTCTTATCATCTGGAATCTTAACACATTTTGAATCTACGTTGTTGGATGTATGATCACATGGAGGTTAACGTTATTCATGAGGATGACAAAATTCCAAAGTTCTCAATATGCAATGCGGGTTGGTGATCCTGGCAACAGCAAAAGGCAGCAAGTAGTGGGAGGGACGGAATGCAGTACAGCTGGCATGTATATCCTGGAAGAAAAAGTTTGGGAAAGATAGTGAAAAGAAAACGTATCAATGTTGTGGCTGAGAGACAGAAAATTGTTCTGTGGAATATGAGGTATGGGAATTTAATGACAAGGTAATGAGAAGAGCTTGAGTGTGTAGGTGGATGTGGAGAAAACTCTTCACATGGTATGGGTGCTCTTAGGATATGAGAACTGATAGCTGGTGGAGGATGCCTAAGAATGAAATGGGAGTCATGGGTTGTCTATCCTATCCTAGGCATATCTATACAATAGATACTATACTACATCTAAACTGAACTAGACTAAACTAGACTAGACTAGACTAGACTAGACTAGGGGTTTGGCATGGGCAGCTGAGGGTAATAGAGGCTTCATGTTAGCAAAAAGCAGCCTTCATTGATGAGATGTGTTTTGGTATCCAGATAGTTAAAGGGAAGGATTAGCTGGTCGTTGCAACACTATTTCAAATGGAATCATGGGCACCTGAGATAGCTGGGAGGCATAGAATGAGTTGGAGGAAGTAACCATTTGCCAGTATTCTCTCCATTTATTTGGGGAAGGGCTCGTGGAATCCAGAATTCTTATTTTGGTGGAGACGGGCATGGGAGAGGAGTATCAGGGTATCTGTAGGTATTTTCAGGTCAGAAATTATTCTTAAAATTAGACTAAAGAGGGACGAGTTTTGTGGAAATGGGTACTAAGCCATAGTGCAGGAAGCCTCCCTACAAGTTGACGTCTATTTTGACTTATGCAACAGCTGGGATTAATAGAAGAGGAAGGTGCAGGAGGAAGAAGAAGAAGAGGAAGAAAAAGGAGGAGGAAAAGGAGCAGGAAGAGGAGGGGGATGCGGGGAAAGTCCAGTATTAGTCTACCTGTTTCTTCTTTCTCACTCTATGACTGCCTCTAGCTGCCCACTTCAACGTGTGGTTAGCTGTCCTGGATAAATGAGTAGAAAACAATTGTCTTTACTTTCCACATATTGGATTTTCACATTAAGTGCAAAGAAAATGCATATTATTATGAAACATTTAAAGTAATCTTTGGGTAGGAATTTTAATAACACCAATGTGATCAAGACTTGATATTCATTATTCTAAAAGTTGTGTGATAATTTAGGACCATGCCTGTATCTTGCATGTTTGGTTAGTTTCATTTTCCAAATTAAGAGGTCGCTAGAGTAGTTCTTGATCCATGTGACAAAGAGTAGGTCCTGATCAGTTGACAAAAATTGTAGAGTTATGCAGTTAGAAAAAATTACTGGAAAATAATATGAAGCCAACATAAACCCCAAAGTAGAGTTATGTGAGCAATTACTGAGAAAACTGAAGGCATGTTACCACTACCTCTTTTTAAACTTGTTACATTAAGTATCTTATGTTATAGACCTCATGATATAAGAGGAGATTTAAATAGTTGCTTTTTGGGGAAGTTGGAAAAACTGGTTGTAGTTTATGAATGTATTTATATATGAAGCCATATATAAATATGGCTTCAAATTTCAGCTCTGCTACCTTCTTGGGTGAACTTAGACAATATCCCTGAGTCTCAGTTCTCTCACCTGAAGAATGGGGATGATAAATATGTCTTTCACAGAACTGTAAGGATTAAGTTTAGAAATATTGATAAATACTGTCAACTCCTATGAAACTTCTACTCACTCTGTAAATATCAGCTCAAATTCTGCCTCCTTTGAGGAGTCTTCCCTGACTGCTCATGGGCAGCTCAGACACTACCTCCACTAAGCCCCCACCACATTTTGTATATATGTCCAAGAAAGCAAGCCTTAATTGTATTGTAATTGAATATTTGCCTCTTGGCCTTCCTAAGTGTCTTGGGAAGAGGCCAGCGATGAGGTGTTATTCAGGGTTGTATACCTAGTATCTAACACAGAGCCTCACATCTGGAATATGATTAATTTTTTTTAAATTAAATAAATGCATGAATGAGCACTTATTAGGATTTCTGGTACTTGGCAGGTGTTCAGTGAATATTAATTTTAACTCCCTTCTACCGTTTCTTTTTCTAACAGTGGGTATATGATGCAAGGATGGGAAAGGAAGGAGGAGCGAGATGGAGACACGGTTTGGGATTCATTTATACATAAATATAAAAACATTTTGGTTTTCCCATCCTCCCAACCTGCTTCCTTGGGTCACTGTGTATCTACCTCATGAAAAGAGGGGTGCTTTGTCACTCACAGTCCTGAAAATAGCTTTGACTTCACTTCAGTCATGGAGTAAAATGCTCTTTCTAAGGAATAGTCTCTCATTTCCTTAAGGTCAAATATTTGTAACAGGAGTTGAATACAATAAAATGTAGTTCATTGATTTGTAATATATTTTGTCCTCAGTTCTTGAATTTTTGAAATCTCTTAAATCCCACATGCAAAAGAATATAGAAGAGCCTAGACTATCAGGGCAGGAGCATGTAGTAATATTTGGCAAGGGAATCAGGACTCATGCTGGCTAACATCCGAGACTTCCAAGTGCAACATTCATTTGATGACTTCTATCATCAGGCCCAGACCCTTCACTGATGTAAAACAGTTCCTTGGAATCCCATTTGTTGACCCAACCTTTGGGCCTTGCTATTTGTTAAAGCAAAAAGCGAGTGGTGCAAGTTGTTTCTCATGAGGTCAATGCACTGGGTTTCTAATATTGAAAACAGCTGTGTTTTCTGTGCAAGTCTTCCTGCCAGAGCATCATCTCTAGAGGATTTCCCATATATCCGAGCATGCCAACATCCAAAATTGTCCGTTCCTTCTCAGTTGAGCTGGTCTACTAAGAGTGAATGAATGTATTTCATTTCTATACATCTCTTATTGTGAAAGGCACAAGAACTTCCTCTGTAATATGTGGCTGTTAAATATTGTTTGGGCATGCTCCAATGAGGAATTTATGCATCTTTTGGAATAAGCATCTTTCTACTCCCAGATTATACATAGAGTGTAGGGTTTAGCTGTGCTTCAAAGCAGTGGAAGGGTTTGTGAGGATGCTGGGCTAGGAGATAGGACAACAGAGTGTTAGCTTTTCCTTTTCATTTAATAACCAACTGACTCTCAGCCAGGCTTTTTAACCCACTTCTGGATAATGCTTTTGTAACTGCCAATATTGAACAGATGACATTCAAAGAGAAAAGTTTCTCTTCCTCTAAGAACTATGTGTCACTCAGATATACAACCTAATTCCTAACACATTTAAAACTAGTGTGCAACATTTGGAGAATAGGGGACACTCACTGAGATACTAGCATATTATTACTTGCCAAATCTGACATTATTTTAGGTAGAAAAATAACTTTATTTCTTTCTAAAGTCTTTTGATATAGTATTTCTGAAATAGCCAAGCATGGTAGCTAATGCCTATAATCCCTGCACTTTGGGAGGCTGAGGCAGGAAGATTGCTTGTGTCCAGGAGTTCGAGACCAGCCTGGGGAACATAGTGAGACCCCGTCTCTACCAAAAATAATTTTTTAGAAAATAAGGAAAAATATTTCTGAATAAAACATTCTGAAATATCAGTGACTAAGAAGGATCATGACTAGAAATGTATAAAGACAACAAATATTGGTTTTAAATATTAAACGTCTCAAGTTTTTAAAGAACAATATCTTTTACCTTGTGGTGTCCCTCTGCTTGCATATTTTTAGATCATTTTAATAACAGTGCACATACTGTTTTGTATTCTGCCTTTGTTTTGGCAATAGGAGATAAAAGAAGAAGTACTATAATCAAAAAAGAATTCTTCTGTTGAATATAATTGTAACTAAAAACATCATTCGTAAAGTCACACAACTTGGAGGAAAAACAAAGACAACAGCGCCTTATTTGTGGAACCTGTCTTTTCTAAGCCACATCAGCAGAATATTCTACCCTCCTTGGACTTTCTGAATCTCCAGCTTGTTTAAAAGAAGCTTACATGTGTTTGCAGAGCTAGGTGCTTGGGAGCCCAGCAGCTTCAGCTATCTCATCCCCTATGCCATTTTCTTCTGCTGCTCCAGAGCTAACTTCCCAGGCCCTGTGTGCAGCAAAGGCTTCAGCTGACAGCAAGCCCTGGGCAGGTATTTCCCTCTGCTGTGGATTTCTCTCCCAATGATGGTGGTCTATCTCCTTGTGACCGTGCTTTGTCAGGCCAAAGCTCCTCACGTGCCAGTATCCTCCATAAGCAACAGTTCATCTTGTCTAAGTGAAGTAGACAGAATTGCTTCACTCTCTGTGGTGTAATATGCTCTTGGGTGAGTCCTAAAGCAGTTTTCGGACTCTATCTTCCCTTTGTGTTTGTGAAAGCAGCTTTTTCACCTTTTGTTTGTGGTGTGCTCTGCCATCTCCCAGTGATATCACATTGATGCTGGTAGTATGCTCGTACCTTAAGGGCCTATTATCAGGCCATGCCCAGGGAAGAACTCCATAAACACACTGTTGACTCTCGGCTGTGTGTACTGGTACTTTGGTAGTAGGGAGTTTAATTCTGTTGAATGTACTGAGTTTCAATCTTGGATAGAATAGTTGGCAAAGGCAGAGCATGGCTTCTGACCTTTGGAGCTGGGTTAGGATATAAAATAAAGAGCATGGGGGAGGATGTGTCAGCAGATGCCTGCTTGTGAACTCAGATTTAGGAGTTTGCCGAGGACATAAATGCATGGTCAGAAATATTTCCCAGAGAGCCTCCAGGAGGTCTGGGGTGACAGGGTTCCTATAGGATGGGCTGTCCCTTTTGTCATCCTTTCTGAAATAGTACCGTGGTTCTGACCCGGATACTTCAGTTCAGACTCCTGAACTTGAAGAAGGTTTTGGATCCTCTGCTATTGGCAAAACTAGGCTGACAGCAAGGGCAGAGATGTTTTTGCCCCTGCTGAAATTCTGTCTGTCCTACGTGTTTTTGAATTAAGGATCTAATAGAGTTGGTGTTTGTCAAGGTGTAACAGGAAGCCTGTATCTCCCAAATGGAGAGCAATTTTACGTTCATGATCCTCCAACGCCTTGCCAAATAAAATTAGGTATTACAGACAAGATAGCAGTTTCATGCAATTTATGCCATTAATCATTTTACCGTTGATTTTTTAAAAATAACAGTGGCCCCAAGATCCCTGGGGCCATACTTTTAAATCGGACCCCTACAAGACAGAAGAATGCCATCTAGATGCATATGATAATACTCATGTCGTCAAACAATCACTGAAAATAACTGGCTTCCTAGCATTTAGTCTGCACTATCCTGGACTTGTGGCTTTTTTTTTTTTTTTTTTAACACAGATGTATTTTGGTGCATCTATTCACAATGCCATAGTTCATATTACATCTAAATTTTGCCTTGTTTTTCTGCCATAACCCAATAGAAGAAGCATATGAACTACAGGATTTAGAGATAATTAGGTGACTATGCCTTTTGGTTGGTCTGGGACAGTCTTGGCTTTATGCCTATTATTCAGGTGTAAATATTAATTAGTAGGACTCCATTTCATTCTTAAGTTATCCTGGTTTGAGCAATAAAGTACATGGTCACCCTTGAGATGATACACTTAATCGTTAGCTCTGATCAGCTGTTAACATTAAGTAGAGTACTCTTTCTATGGTGTTATTTTCAGGGTGAAGTTTCCTATATCTTTATTTTATGTTTTTGCCCTGACCCGGATTGTGTTACACTTAGGAAGAACATAATGTTACTCCTTGCTTCGATCTTCTTCCTCAGTTTCTTTTCCCACACCTCAAAATAAAAAGTTTTCAAGATTTAAACAAGGTGTTCCAGCTGTGACAGCTTTAGTAGAGGAAGCAGATTCTATCTTTTGGCAGGATCTGCCTTCAGGACAAGGATAAGAAAAAAAAATCCAGAAGGTCCCTAGCCTCTCACCTGCAGTATTGGGCAAGTACTTTAGAAGAGCTGGGGTTGTACCTTATTGGTGAGCTGCCCCTTACACATCCATCCCCAATCCAGGCATGCGATTGCTGCCGTAACCCTCTCTTCCTTAACCCTACCCATCCTTCAGAAGATTCCCCCTTCCCATACTCCAAGTGGATGGAAGCATTTGGACTTGGGTGCAGAATCCCAGTCCATACAATGTTTATAAGGGGAGAGGCTCATGAAACTATAGTAAGATGATTTCAGAATTATGGTCACTTGTCACAATTAAGCCCTCCAGAATACTAGGCTAAATTTGCCTTTTTGTTTCTTTTGAAACTCTTTTAAGTAAAAATTTCAAAGCAGTTTGTAATGTCCCTTTAATTTCGGTTTCACTGGCATCCATTTCGGAGAGCATCCACACTTTTTTTCTGTGCAATAACAGTGCAGGCCAGACATTAGATAATACTTGTTCTACATGTGGTACTTAGTCTGTGGGGCAACTGTGTATTGGACAAAGATTCATCATCATCTGGACAGGCTGCCCACTGTTTCTCCCCTTCCCCCTGCACCGCCCTCAACGCAAGTATAAGTAGTGTAGATAGGCAGGTTTCACCAGACTTGGCCATGCGTGCATTAATACTTCAAACTATGGCTTCCAGACCTCTTTAGCCAAATTAGCAGGAAGGCCAGCTTTTCCCAGCCTCTTTCTTCAGCTGGTGTTTCTGAGAATTACAGAGGGTACACATTTGTTCCTAACAGTTGTCCCGATCTTTGTATTTGTAGGCAGCTTTAGAACTCAGACGCCTTCTTGAGGCTACCACTGGTCATGAGGCCAGTTCCCCAGAGTTTATCACCAGCTGAGAATAGCTGGCTCTGAAGTGGCAGAACAATAATGTTGGCGTTAGCTATTAGTTCCAAGATTCGAGTGTCACTCTCATAGGATGAGAATGGCTCCTTCTCTAATAGCAAGTTTGTTTGTGCTCCAGTGAGTCTTGTGTTGGTAAAGTGGCTCTTGCCCTGACCACTGGGACAAGCTGGTATCACTGCCAGCTTTTCCAAGGCCCTGGCATCCCCTCAGGGATCTGGACAGCTGGATCACACCTCCTGCTGACCCTATTACCTGTTCCATCGACCACCTCTGCTGGGGCAGGTAACGGTGGTGGGATGTCTAGGATGAGGGAGTGCTCCTCTCTCTGCCTTACTTTTGAGCTTCCCAGAAATAGGCCCTGACCCCTGAGGGCCAAGTCTCTTCTGATGCAAACCTGTCTCTAGGACAGCTGAGTTGGGGAGAGTGCTAAGAGAGGCGACTATCCTGACCCAGAACCCGAGGCAAAGACCCGTCTACTTCTGATTTTTCCTTCCTGCAGGGGGATATTTTTTCAGAATTCTCACTACTCTCCTGGTTAGCCCTCTCACCCCCAGTCCTTCAGACAACTTAAAAAACTTCGAATCTCACAAGGATTTGGGATCTTCTAAGTCTTTACTCTCTTTCTTAATTTAGGACACATAAATACTGTGGCCAGAGGCTCTGTAATTCTCAAGCTGAAATGCAAATAGGTATATGGTGAGGGGCCTACAAACCCACCAGCCTCCTGAGTTGGGGCTGGCACTTGTCCAGGAAAGCATGCTCTACCCTATGGTAATAATTCATGTAAAAATAAAATTTGGATCATACTAAATCATCTCTTTTATAACCTTCATGTTTTTTCTTAACATCATGAACACCTTTTTATAATAATAAATATTCTATAACATCATTCCATAGCTGCATGGTATATGTTGCTGATTCTCTATTACGAGACATTTATTTCCAGTTTTGCCACTATCATGAATCATAATGAGGTAAATATCTTATTACAAACAACGTGGTGTACCTCAGTGATGATCTCTGTAGGGTAATTTCCTACATGTGGTATTTACTGGGCACTCTGGTTTACACCAACACCAGCAACCTCTGAGGCTTTGCAAAGGGCTGTCAACAGTTACCTAAAATAATTCAGAAGACTTCTCCTGTGGATGTTCTCTTAAATGGACTATAAGAGAACACAATCAAGGCTTGGAATTGTTTGAACACTCTACTTTTGAGTCCCTGAATGTCACATTAGCTAAGACAGTTTCGTGTTCTAAACTGTTTTTTGTATTCTCTTAAAATATATTTTATTAAATATATTTTTCATATTTCCTTTTCAGAAAAATATAATGATAGCTGTAATACTAATAATTGCCAGGAAGGGTTTTCCCTAATCCTCTGAGTATTTGTGGGTCAAAGGAACAGATTTTACATCCTTTCAAAAGAACAGTAAATATGGTGGGGTGAGGGTGGGGCACAGTTGTGTCTCAAAGGCCCTCCTGTTTCAGAGGAGACTCATGTATTATTAGAAATTATTAGAAATTAGAAATTATTTACCGGTGGGTGTAGGGTCATTTTCCCACCATTATGGTACCCTTAAGAAGAATTCTGTGTCTTACCCATGAGTGATGTTTTGTCATTTTGATTTTTAGGTTATTACTTGGGACTTTTTTTTTTTTTTTTTTTAACCTTTTTGAAGCTTCCTATGGTATTTTGGCTCAGACTTGTGACATTTTGCCTTCTTCCCTGAAGGCACAGGGAGAGTTAGGGAACCATCTGTGCTTGCCCTCAATACTGTGTTTAAGAGATAAAGAAGCAATTACTTCTCTCCTCGGGCAAGCTCTTTTGTCTGTCAGGAAGCCTCTGTCTTGATCCTGTCTCAGTAAACAGAAAAAGTTATGTAGCAATTCCACAGCCATAGAAGCCTATGGCTGGCTTCAGACTACATTCAGAGAAGTACAACATGTGCACTGGTTAAAGTACAATCCATTTGTACTCTGTATATCTTCATTCTGCAAACTTTTCCTATGTATTATGCAGTGGGCACTGGGCCACATGTTGAGATTCAGGGGTAAAAAGACATGCCCTACACTCTAGAAGCTCAAGCAGAAGGGAGAGAGACATGGCCACAAACAATTGTCGTAGGATGATGTAACGATTTTCATAGGTATTTGTTCAAAGGGCAGGAGGTGTGTAGGGAGGTGGAACATCTGGAGTAAATAGCCAATGAGCTCTTGGAGGATAAATAGGTGTTTGCCCAGCACGTGAGCGAAGGAGGGAATTCTAGGCAGGAAACAGCATGTGAAAGTCAGGAAACTATACTAGTTTATGGAGTGTTGGGTGAAACATCACGTATTCTAGTTTTGCTATTAAAACATGAAAGGTAGATGGGCAGGAGATGAAATTAGAGGAGCTGGCAGGAACAGGAGATGAGGAACCTTATATGTCATGTGTGGGAGAGACTGTTAATTGTCCCCATTATTTGTTTTCTTCCCTTTTCAACTGGTGATAGACATGTTGGTTGGGCACAAAGCTTCCTGGATTAAACACTACATTTTCCAAGCTCCCTTGAATGTAGGCATGGCCAGCTGATTAAATTCTGTAAAGGGAAATGACACATAGCAGCTCCAGGGAGTCTGCTCTTAAAGACAGACAGCAAGACAGCATCTCTGTCTCTCTCTCTCTCTCTCTCTCTCTCATCTTTGTCTTTGTCCCCATTTCCATCTAAATTCTGGAAAGCAAATAGTACTGGCCATACAGGACAAGATAGAAAGATCCTGGGTTCCTGAAGCCATGGAAAACTTTATAGCCATAAATCACTACCCAGATTTCTACTGAAGAGAGAAAGAAATTTCTGTTTTGCTTCAATATCTGTTACTTTGACTATTCTGCCTCTTACAGATATACCTAATTTTAATGCATTGAGCAACGGAGTTTAGATTTCATGCTGTTGCTGTTGGACAGGTGGTAGAGAATTTGAGCAGGGGCAGCACCATGATCAGAGTTGCAAGTTAGAAACATCTCCTAAAGACACCTGGGAAAGAATTATTAGGGTGGGACCAATTACTAGCAGGTAGAACCATGTGATTCGGGGGAGAGACAATGCAGGGAGTGGCTCTGCACTGGGTCAGCTTAGCTAACTAAAAACAGATTTTCCAGAATTCCTTTTCCTGGAGGGCTATAGTTAGGATCGGGAAGGGGGAAGTGAGGCAGCAGCCACACTGTCGCAGGAAATCAGCGTAGGGTCAGGAGCTACTGCAGCTCACATGTGTAGTGCGGGATCTGCTGGCTCACCTTCTTGGCATGAGGCAGCAGCTGGGCTTGCAGCTCCTGTGACCACTGCCAGGTCTCCTCTTTCAGTGTGTCCAACTCCTGGGCCAGCCATGGGTTTAGATTCCTGACAAAGGGTGCCAGCATCATTGGCAGGTCACCCACATCATTGAAATTGAAGGCTTGGAGGCAATGAGGGACTGACACTCGTTCCAGTTTGTCCTCTTGGGTTCCAGCTTGTCCTTGCTCTCTCCCACTTCCTGTCCATCCTTCCTTCCTGACTGCCTACTCTGATGACTTCAGGCCAGCACCAAATGAAGAAGCAACCACTGTACATAAACCTGTTAACCAGCTCCCACACTTGTATGAAGTCAAATCTGTACACCAAACCTCTTACCAGTCTGAGTGGTTCTGCTTTTTTTATTGGACCCTGATTGATATTGAGTATGAAGATGGTGAGGGCAAGATCTGACTTTCTTATTTACCACTCTGTTCCGAGTCTAAAACAGTACCTGGAAGATAGTAGATGCTCAATAAATATTTTTGAATGATGGGAGATTTTTGGGAGGTAGAAGTAATAGGACTTCATGATTGGATGTAGACTTAAAGGAAAGATGAAATTAGTAGTACTCCAAAGTTTTTTGCTTTGGCAAGTGGGTGAAGATGGGGTCATATGCTGAGATAGGGAATTCAGGAGGGAGATTAATCCAAAATGTCTCTTCAGGAAGATATTGAGTTAAAATGAACCATCAAGGTAGTTCTTGTGCAGCAATGCTTGTGTTCTTAGAGAGTTCTTGAAGCTGTAGAATAAAAATTGAACCAGATAGGCTTTGCAGTGCCTTTTGGACTTAGAATTCCATGATAGGATAAGATGATTAGTTCAGTTTTTAATATACTGGATTTGAGAAGAACCGTGGAATATTCTTTTGGAGATACATGTGAACTGAAATTCAATTCATACATCAGTAAAGGGGTCTGGGCTAGAGATTTATTTGGAGGAATTGTCTGTTAAAAGCAGTAGTTGAAGCAATGGGCATGATTTTTTAAAATTTAAATGTCATTAAGGGACCACACTGAGCACTTAGGGACCAGCAACATTTAGGAGTCTGGTGGAAGAACAGAAGCCTGCAGAGGACGCTGAAAAGTAATGATCAGCGAGACAGCAGGTGAGCCAACAGAGTGTGGCTCCAGGAACTGAGTGAGGACCTGGTTTCAAGCAAGAATGACTATACTGAGCACTAAATATTGTAAGGCATTTCAGTAAATGAAGACTTAGAAGTATCCCTAGAAGGAGGAATTTGGTGGCAAGTTGAGGTGAGAAGGCAGAGTGAAGTGAGTTGAGGAATAAGTGGTAGATAGCAAAATGGGCATTAGAGAGTGGAAAGCACTCTTTCTTAAAGCTTGGCCAGGGGGTAAAAAAAAAGAGTGATTTGAGATAGGAGGTAAAAGAAAAGTGAGAGCTTGACAGAGAATGGTTAGAATGGACCAGTGGGATTTAATATTTCAGAGGGGAAGATGTTCTGAGTGATGACAAAGTGTGAATGTGGTCTCGGGCGTTGGTGTCTGTGGTGTGGTGGAGGTGAAGGTCACTGGAGTTGAGATCAAGGAAGTGGAGGTGCGGATGTGGAGACACAGTCTGTGTGGGTGCTGGTCCCCTAGCAGGTGATGAAAAGATGGAGGAGAAAGATGACAAGCATTCATGATGAATATGAGAGAATTGACAAGAGATTGTCAAATGACAAGGTTGAAGAAGCAGAGAGGTTATCATTCTCGGAGGGTGTGGGTCGCAAAGGAACAATAGGCTGTTTATTCATTCAACATTCAATATTAAATGCCTACAGTAATGACCTGCATGACTAAGGAACCACCACTGACTAGGCGATAAGTCAGGCAGGGGAGAAAAAACGTTTTCATAGCCTCAGGAAGAATACAGGTTTCCTCACTGGATTTTAACCCTTACTGTCCATTAGAACTCCCTGGGAGCTTTCCAAAAATACCAAACCTAGGTCCTACAGCAGCCCATTCTATCAGAATCTGTGGGTAGTATAGCAGTATTGATATTTTTTTAGGGGGCCCCAGGGATTTCTAATGTACAGTCAGGGTGGTGAGCTACTGGTGAACAAGGAGCCCTTGGGCATAAGAAGATTTTTATGCTGAAGCTGACATGGGCCTCCAGTTGCTGGTGGTGAGGTGGTGGGTGCTAACTGGCACCTACCTTTGGCACCCAGGGATTTAGGGGACAGGAGGTGCAGTGGGGCCCTAGGATCTGAACAGTTCTGATTGTCTGCAGCTGAAGCTCTTGGCTGGAAGGCAGGAAATGAAGCGGGGCCCAGAAGCAGAGCATCTTATCATTGCCTGCAGCTGGGCGCCTGTGCAGGTGGGAGGGGACAGGAAGGGAGGCGGGCCCCAGTGTTAGTTCCCACTCGGAGGCTACTTCTCGAGTTCTGTTATCAGTCCTCCACACCACACTTGAAAGGTACCATGAGAAATTGGAGCCTGTCTTGTGAGGGCAAACAGGATGAAGGCTGAGTTCAGGAAACCAGGTCACATTAGGGATGAAAAAAGGAGCTGGGGACTGTGAGAAGAAAAATGCGCTTGTGGCTCTGACAACTGTCACCAAATAGTTAAAAGGCTCTCATGGAGAAGAGTGATAAGATTTAGCTCCAGAACACAAACCAAAGATTAGGAATTCAATGGAATTCATCTCACTTTACAGGAAGACAATTTCTGACAATTAGCTTTCACTGTACACTTGAAAGCGTCTTCATATAAATTAGAGTGCTATTTTAGAGTTTAATGGGAGGTTGAATGACCAGATTTGTAAATGGTTATAAAACTATAACCCTACTCTGGGTAAAAGTATGATGATCTTTAAGATCACCTAGTCTTAGATCCTAGAAAATTCTTTAATGTGAATATTAAAGGTAGTTAAAACAAACAACAGAAAAGCAATTTGGTGTGTATTGGCCATAGTCTTGGGCAAAATGAAGTCTTAGATTTTTAAAAATCTAAAATTATACTGGGGTAAAAACATTAAGCTATTCAAACTGGCATTCTTTTGGAGTTGAAAATCAAGGGCTTGCTTACTTCATCATGTATATTTATAGTTTAACACTATAAATTTAATAATAATGTTTATAGACCTTGACATTTTCAGAACAACCTATTAGTTAAATCCCACAATGTTTCTATTTAAGTAGGCTAGTATTTTTACAAGATGAGAAATCTATGAGACTTGAGGAAGGTCATATCTTAAGTCAGCATTGCAGCCAGGAAGAACCAATTGTCATAATTTGACAGGTATATATACATGTCTCACAGTGAGCCCAAACTGAATACATAATACAGAGCATGTAGATAAATATAGTCCCCATTCAAATGGATTTCCACATAAACCAAGGCCAATGACAATATGGAAAGAAGATGTGTTATCTTCCTTAGGAAGGCAGTAGCTATAACCTTGCTTTCCATTGCTGGATTCTTTTAAGACCTTGTAAAGAAACCACATTATAACCACATAGAATGTTTCTATTGTAAATTTATTTAAAATTTTGTAGAGGTTAAAAACAGATTTTAAGGAATTACTGTTCAAAACCTAGAATAAAAACAACAACCCAGAAGTGGTTTTAGAGGAGGACTAATTACTAGGTGATTTTAAGGAATTAATGTGAAAATTATCACATCTCCCATGAGCTGCCAAACATGGGAGATGGTAACTGAGAGAGTAGGAACTTGGTTACCAAGGATACAAACCCTGTCTTCTGGGGGGCAAGAAAAAGGCAGTTAATGATACCTGCAGATGTTTAGGTATATATAATATAACCAGGTGATGATGATGAAGATTGTCTGTTCTGAACTTTCAAAGAGAGCCAACAGGAAACAAGAGGCAAACAGAGTTACTAATCCCCTCCAGAAGGACCTGGGTAGATATAAGAGCACCGTGTGCTGTGTGATCAGGAAAGTTAGGAAGGTAAAGGACCCCTTCTTTATGAAAACAATAAAACGCTCTGAAGCTCCTGAGAACAGTGTAGGAAGTGATGTCTCCAGGAAGTTGTGGGTTGCACAGGCCCTAAGACTGCAAACATCTGAAGCATGAAAGAAAGTAGAAAGTTTCTTCTTAGAAGAAAAAAGAGAAACAGCATTGGATTGAGTGGTCAATATCCAACAATTGATGTTTATAGTGAAGCTATTTGTTTTCTACTTGAGTTTTAAGGCTTATTCTAAATTGTGCACTATGCTATTTACAAATGGGCTTAAGCATTCTCTTTGATTAAAGAGATGTAATTATTTTCCATAGAAAAATAATGTGTTCTGAATTGTGAATTAAAAGCTCTGATACCTGATATCCTTACCTGGGGAGACTCTGGACAGGTGGGCCAGATGACCATGCTCCATAGAATCACACTTCAGTGAGTAAAAATTCATCGAATTGTAGAAATGAGTGAGTCTCTAAGCTGTAAGTGTAAACTTTAGCTCATCTTCAGACATAGGCATCCTCACGTTTACCTCCCTCTTAGGCCTTTGGGAATAGATCACTCTCCTATTTAAATAGGTTGTTCATTATAAGTAAGTGGTGAAAATTTACAGACCAAAATGTTTAGCTGTGAAGTGAGGTAAAGTGGAAAGTGTCCCTGTTGGTATCTAAGATGCTATAGTTGGAGACAAGTGGCTAAGTTGAGGTGATTGGGGAATGATGAGTCTGGTATAATGGCCCTTTAATTTTGGTCTTCATCAGAATCATTCAGAAGGATTGTTAAAAAATACACATTTCCAGACACTACCAAGGTGGATATATGCAAAGAAGCACATAAAAAGATGTTCTAACATCATGCATCATTAGAGAATTACAAATTAAAACAATGGTATATCACTGCACATATATTAGAGTGACTAATACTTTAAAAAACCAAACCTGATAACAGTAAATGCTGGTGAGGATGCAGAGCAACAGAAACTCTTATTCATTGCTAGTGGGAATGCAAAATGGTACAGCCACTTTGGAAGACAGGCTGTTTCTCACCAAGCTAAACATAATCTTATCATACTATTCAGCAATAATGCTCCTGGGTATTTACTCAATTGAGTTCAAAACTTATGTTCACAAACCTGTACACAGATGTTTAAAGCAGCTTTACTTATAATTGTAAAAACCGAGAAATAATCAAGATGTCCTTTAATAGATGGATAGATAACCAAACTGTGATAGACACATACAATGGAATATCATTTAGCAATAAAAAGAAATTAGCTATCAGACTATGAAAGGACATGGAGGAACCTTAAATGCATATATCTAAGTGAAAGATGCCAGTCTAAAAATGCTACTTTCTCATTCCAATTGTATGACATTCTGGAAAGGACAAATCTATATAGACAATAAAAAGCTGAGGGGTTTGTCAGGGACTTGGGGTGCGGAAATGCACGAATACGTGAAGCCCAGGGAAACTTCAGGGCAGTAAAACTATCTTGTATGATACTGTGAAAAAGTATACATGATATTATGCATTTGTCAAAACCCATATGACTTTACAACACAAAGGATAAGGTTTAATGTACACAGATTTAATAAATCATTTAGGAGTTCAAAGATCCCAGGAAAAAATGCAGACTGTGACAAGAGAATCTAATTGTATTATAAATGTGTAAAATACCCTCACTCCCAACACTTTGGGAGGCCTAGGTGGGCAGATCATCTGAGGTCAGGAATTCAAGACCAGTCTAGCCATCATGGTGAAACCCTGTCTCTACTAAAAATATAAAAATTAGCTGGGTATGGTGGTGGCTGCCTGCAGTCCCAGATACTCGGGAGGCTGAGTCAGGAGAATTGCTTGAACCCAGGTGGCGGACGTTGCAGTGAGCTTAGATCATGCCACTGCACTCCAGCCTGGGTGATAGAGTGAGACTCCCTCTCAAAAAAATAAAAATACTACTACTAATAATAAAATGCCCGCACTGAAGGAGGGAAAAGGCGCTGACCTAGGTAGCTTTGAAAATGAATGGAGTGTGTAGGGCTAAAGGCACATTAAGTAGAGTATTTTATTTTAAAAAGTTGTTTCTCATGGAAGTAAGTATTAACAATTCTGATATTGCTATACATGTCTGCTGGAATTGAACAATTAATTTTTTGTAAAAGAATTTGCAGATGGTGGGAGCCAGGTTTCTTATTGTTAGAGTAGGAGATTATAGCTAAGTGAGAGAATGATCCATGTGGTAATGGACTAGAGTTGGTGACATCAGTAAGAACTCATGTTTAACTTAAAAGAGATAGAGATGTTTACATGCAGTCATATTCCTGTATATTTACATACACAGCGTTTTATATACACATATATTTCTTTGCTTTGTGAGCTGACAGGGTGTAAAAGAAATTACATCCAGTAGTAAGGAACACACCAAGCACTCAAACCTTGGTTTCTTATACTATCCTCCAATAAAGGCACCAGGCTCTTTGGAGAAATGGCTGATTCTAGGACTGGGGCAGTGACTATACAAAATGACTCTAGTGCATTTCGTAGTGCCAGAGGTAAGTCTCAGACACACACACTCACACACACACACACACACAGGGTACGTCAAAAGTGCAAATAAGCTGACTGAAAGAGCTCTCACCTGCCAAAGCTAGCATATTTTGAGAAACAACATAAAGTCTCTTTAGAGTATAACTCAAAGTACAAAATAAATGAGTCCTTACTGACATAAAGAAATTATTGAATAAATTAATAAATGATGGAGAGGAGATAAATCGCCCATGTGGGAAAACTCCAAATAAATTATGTAGACTCCCTCCAAATGGGGAGGGATATAACTCCTCATTTCTTAGGTGTAGGCTGCGTGTAGTAACTTCCTTCCAATGAATACGTAATGGAAAGGGGAGATGAAAGAGTAACGTTATGACGTAGAAACCTGTCTAATACTACTTAAGCTGAATGCTCAAGGTCAACCACAGCCATAAGTCATGTGACAATATGTACCCTTGATATGCTATGAAGACAGTGGTTCTTCACCTCTGTGATCCTCCTTCCCCAAACTCATAACCCAAGACTAAAACATCAGACAAATTCCAATATAGGTCCAGCCTACAAAACACTTGAATTTTACAGTACTCCTTAAAACTGTCAAGGTCATCAAAAACAAGGGAAGTCTGAGAAATGGTCACAGCCAAGAGGAACATATGGAGACGTGATACCTAAACATACAATATGGGATCCTGAATTGGATTCTAGAACAGAAAAAGGATATTAGGTAAAATCTAAGGCAACTGAAATAAACTATTGCCTTTTATTAATAATAATATATTAATATCAGTTCCTTAATTGCCATGAGGGTACCATACTAATGTAAGATGTTAATAGGGAAAACTGTGTGTGGATAACTTCCTGCATTATTGCCTTACTTTTTCTGTAAGTCTAAAACTGTTCTAAAAAATTAAGTCAATTAATAAAAACACCAACTTTAAAAATACACATTTCCGGATCCACCACACAGGTGATTCTGATATACATCAAAGTATGAAAACTATCTAAAAAATGCTTCAAAACCAAGAGAAGGTTTAAATTTCAGACCTTTTACTGGACCAATAATTTTTAAAGATTTATAAAACAACCACAGTGAATGTAACATACTGGTAAATTTTTCTTAAATCTTACATTTATGTTTTTTTTTTTTTTTTTTTGACATCTATGTCCTCAGCTGGATGGGTCAGGTGCAAGAAGCTGTCTGACACTGGGAGGCCAAGTAGACACTTGAAGGTAGAGCCCTGGGGAGAGAAGGTGAGGGAAATATGTGGGTTCTGAATCTCCTGCAGTTGTCTATTTCTTTATACAATTTAGGGGTTATACAGTTAGTGGGATTATTTGTTACTGTATGAGATTTGTGTTAAAAACTGTCATGAACAGTGTGTATTAATAAAAATACCCCTAACTTCCAGTAGTCAATAATTTTCATTTTTCTTCACTGGCTATTGATTATTGAATGACAAGATCATTAAAATAAAATAGAAGAAATAATTGGATAAGCAAGCTCTTTTCTCTTGGTTAAAAGCATCCTATACTGTTTTCCCCTGAAGTTTAGTAATGGAAGATGGCCATCTTAAACTCATTCTTTAAAACAACAACAAGAAAACAAGCAAATAGGTAAACTGTGTTAAAACTGTAGGATAAATGATCGTGGGTCCTTAAGGATGGAAACATCAGACTTATAAATGCCTTACACGTACAAAGTTCAACCTATGCTTATCACCAAATCTAAAAGAGGGATATTCTAAAGACAGTGAGTTTTATCCTCTTGCATACCGTGTGGCCTGTGGCCAATAAGGCACCACAGCAGTGATTCTCAAAGTGCGCTTCCAGGACTGTCTGCATTAGTATCACCTGGAAACTTGTTAGAAATGCAAATACTGGGGCCCCACCTCTGCCTTAACCACATCTGGAACTCTGGAATGAGGTCAAAAATGTGTGTGATAACATGTCTTCTAGGTAATTCTGATGCACTGGAGAACCACTAATCTAACAGAAGGGAGTGAAATGCGCTCTGTATCATGAATTATCTTCTTTCCATCACCAAAGTAACCAAGAGCGATCTAGAGGATCAGGGAAGGTTATTTTTCTCTTTGCCAAGGAACAATTTTTCACTCAAAGAATGCTTTCTAAATAGATAAAGAATAGCTAGGGATCTTAAGAAGGTCCACAGAGGTTTCTCTTATCCACAACATGACTGAAGTACTCATACTGATATAATCACCATTTAGAAGGTTTGGGATGGTTGTGCCATGTCTGTTTGCCATATCAGTAATGCTACCCCTTCTAGAGGTTTATTTGCAGCAAGGGAAGTTTTGTTATAGGGGACAAAAATTCAAAGTTAAAAGAAAATCACATTTCTTCAACTTTAAGATGAGTAGTTTTTTTTATAAGCTAATATTTCTGAAATAAAGATGCACCTTACAATTGGGTGTACGTTCAGTGTGCTGGGTTTCTCACCAAATGCTCTAAAATCACTTTTAGATGAAAAAATGTTTCTTGCAATTGACATCTTAGAACTGAGGAAATTTAGTAGTCTGAATGTTACTGAGCAATGGATTTGCTGTCTGGTACACATAGAAGCCAATGCTATGGCACCAGTTTTTGAGGAAAGAAAGGATTTGTTGTGAGGTCCACCTATAAGAAGACAGGAGGAGAACTCAAATCTGTCTGTCTGATCTGGGATTTGGGGCAAGTGTTATCAGTCAGGGAGGATCAATTGGTATGCAGAAGCACTGGCAAGGCAGGTTTTGATTATTGAGAGGACTTTTATAAGTAAGACTATTTATGGTAAGTCATGGGGAAGGGTCTCATCAATGAACATTCCTAGAAAACGAACTGCTCACTTTTGAAAGTTTTTAGTCCCTTGGGTTCCAGCCGTGTCCCAATCATTTAGTTCTGTGGTAAGGACTTTATTTCTAGGTGTTATCTGAGGTTGAAGTTTTCTTCTGCGGGTGCTCTGGCTGCATAACTTGCTACTTCTTAACTCTGCCTGCAAAACAACTAGACATTCTGTTAGTAACAGAGTTTGGCCAGATAAGACTAGCCCAACAATTGCAAGAACATGCTCTGGGAGGTGAAGGCAAAAGCCTCTAAATCAATTCCCCCTGTGAATCCAGTGAGGAGAGTGAGGAGGCAATTTTACTTTCTCATCAAATTCTAAAGATGATACATTTAATATCTGCTCTTCTTTGGTTAAAAGACGTCTGCTTTCAGGCAAGACAAAGTAATAAGGCTGTATTTAACTCCTGTCTGAAGCAACTAGAAAACCAGACAAAACACGTGAAACAGCAGTTTTCAAAATGTTGAGACATCAGGCAACAAAGAAAAACAATCATTGAGATAGGGAAACAACACAGCTAAGCCCTGGGACTGCCCCTGTGGATGTCTAAGTGTTTCTAGGCTGTGGCACAGGTGCCCAGGAGGGCATAAAACCACCCTCTGGAGTGGACGGGAAGGTTCCATGCCATGGTGGTGATAACCCGGTGATTTGGAGTTATAATGTTGTTTTGTTCATTTGGAATATATTTAAGATAATTAGGTAACTTGATTTTTAAATGTATAATATAGAGTGTCAAGGTATTGATCAGGATTAGATGTATTTAAGTATTGCTATTTTCAGGAAAATGGTGTTATATCCATGACTTAATCATTCTAGGCTTTTGCCCAGCTGCAGATGGCTTGAGAGAACTGCCTCCTTACAGCGGATGGTGAGGTACAGTCAGTGTGAGTGTGTGGGGCGTGCACACTCAGTAAGCAGGCAGCAGCTGTTTGGTTAGAGAACAAAATTGGCCAATTGGAAACTATGGAATTATTCCTTTATGCAGACCTTATTCAGGACATCCTGGCTTCTTCTGTGATGTGGGTGATGATATATGGACAAGATTCTACCTTATGGAGTTGAGGCTTTTTGAGTTGATGTCCCCAGTTGGACTGAGCCACTCATAGTGTGGAGTATGCTCTTGACCTCACCATAAAAGATGTTGGAGAAATGTGGAATTAAGCTGCTTCTCAATTGCATCTGCAACATATCAGGGAGTGGTCACTACGGAATATGAGCAGAAGAATGCATATGTTAAGTTGCGAGTCAATAGACTCAAACACCAACAGTGATCACCACTAGCCCAGTGCAGACCTAGTGTATCAGAATACCTTATCTCGGCACTTGAGCATCAGTGATTATTTAAATACATCTATGTGATTTCAATGTGCATCCAGGCATAATATCTACTCACTAGTAACTGATCTAAAAGTTCCCTTCCAGACCTTGAAATAAAAATTGTAGTCTAAATTTTGGCAGATGACAGAACATTGTCTGCCCCAGCTCCTTCCCCTTGTGACGTTTTATCTTTCTCCTAATTTCTTTTCTAATTATTATCATTTACTTCCACATTTGCAGATGTCTGTAACTTTAAACCCAATATCTGGAATGATACATCTGAGACCAGCACTTTCTACCTCCCAGGACTGGCTGGAACAATATATCAGTGTCTTATAACTCTTATTATTTTAATGCACTTCCTGCTATTTAAAAATTGGGCTAGCAGTGTACTCTCTCTAGGCTCAGTTGCTCATTGCTAACAGCTGGTTATCATCCTAATTAGACTGAGTGTTGGCTTCCTTTTCAGGCCCATAAGTTAGAATGTAGGGGCTGCCAAGTTGAGGTCAGTTTTGTTTGTGGGATCTAAAACTTGCCAGAGTAACTTTGATAGCTAAAACCTTGTATAGTTTCCTAAGCCTGCTTCTACCACATTATTTTCTTTCTCAGGACTTAGGGAATCAGTTGTAACCAGGTGTATCAAAAGCTTAAAAATTCAGCGGGGTGTGGTGGCTCACGCCTGTAATCCCAGCACTTTGGAAGGCTGAGGTGGGTGGATCACCTGAGGTCAGGAGTTTGACACCAGCCTGGCCAACATGGTAAAACCCCATCTCTACTAAAAATACAAAAAAATTGCTGGGCATGGAGGCGGGCACCTGTAATCCCAACTACTCAGGAGGCTGAGGCAGGAGAATTGCTTGAACCTGTGAGGCAGAGGTTGCAGTGAGCAGAGATTGTGCCACTGCACTCCAGCCAGGGCAACAAGAGCAAAACTCCATCTCAAAAAAAAAGGCTTAAAATAAATCACTGAAAGCATGAAAATATGATAACAAATATTTCATGGCAATGTTATTATTTCATAACATCCAAGGTATAGAATCATAGGCTCTTGGGGGGGATTTATATGGTCATCTGCTGTTTTTGTTGTTGTTGTTTTCTTTTGTATTTTTAGTAGAGACAGGGTTTCACCATGTTGGTCAGGCTAGTCTCGAACTCCTGACCTCATGATCCACATGCCTCAACCTCCCAAAGTGCTGGGATTACAAGCATGAGCCACCACTCCTAGCCTGGTCATCTACTTTTTACCACCAAAAATCCCTTCTATAATATCACCAGTGAGCACGTACCTGTCTTCCAAACACTTCTAGTGACTCTAATTTGTTACTATGTTCACTCATTAATGATTTGTTTCTCCTAAGCATTTATTTAAATTTCAACATTTCAAATATTTATGCTAAATTTAAGGATTACACTGGTTTAGGAAAAGAAGCCAGGATTTATGTTCCCACATTTATTGGGGGAAGCAGACAATATAACAACTATAACAATACAATGAGACAAGTGCTTTTATAGATTTTCCTGGGAGCTTCCAAGCTGAGAAATAATTAATTTTCTTGGGGCTGGTGGCAGGGATGAGAGGGAGAAAGTTCAGGAAAGTTTTACAGAGAAAACTTCAAGTATGCGTACATTTTCAGGCAGAAAATACAGAATAGGAAGAGGGTAACCTCTCACAATTAAAGCCCCACTTTTATCTTTGGTATCCGTCTAATTACTGCTTTGTCTTTCTGTCTCCCTAAGACAAAGAACAGATACATCTTTGTTACTCAAAGTTATGGTTTGGATCAGCAGCTTTGACATCATTTGGGAGCTTGAAAGAAATGTAGAATCTCAGATCTGACTCCAGATCTACTGAGACAGTAGGTGTATTTGAATAAGATCCCTGAGTAATTTATATGTACATTAAAGTTTGAGAAGCACCAAGCTATGACTTGTGCCTCTATTTCCTTGCTTCCCATTCAGTCTTTTAAATTTTTTTTCTATTTTATATTTAACTAGTACATATATACAGTTTAATAGTCAATTCTGCAAGGCTCATAACAAAAAATGGCAGGCCCTTTTTTAACTCCTTTCCATCTCTACTAATAAATTCCTAGAATTGATCAACTTTTACATCTTTTAACTATTTCTTCCAGTATTTACCTCCAATTCTGAAATAAAAGTATATTACTCTTTATATGTTTATCCATTTAAAAACTAACCTATACTGCTTACAGCAGGTAAGAATTTAACTTTCTTATACTACCAGTTTGAATTATCCATCTCCTGCTTCCAACATAATTATAATTTTGATTAAACTAATATTTAGTGATTTTAGTGTTATGACTATAAACCTTAGTCATTAAACCAAGTAGAGTACCCTTTTGTGTTTTTCCTGTAATTATTGCCTTCCTTTTTTATTTGTTTAGATTTTTATGTACCTGTCTTTTTTTGCTTGTCTTGTTTTGTTTTTGTATTTTTTTTTTTTTTTTTTTTTTTTTGACAGAGTCTTTTTTTTTCTCAAGGGTGGGGTGCGGTGGGGCAATCTCGGGGCACTCTACACTCCCCGATAAAAGTGCAAGGGGTTCTTCCGC
>NW_022437071.1:3848233-3964603 GCF_009761245.1 Sapajus apella | reverse complement strand
TTTTTTGAGACAGAGTCTTGCTCTGTCGCAAGGCTGGAGTGCAGTGGTGCAATCTCGGCTCACTGCAACCTCCGCCTCCTGGGTTCAAGCGATTCTTCCGCCTCAGCCTCCCCTGTAGCTGGGACCACAGGCACGTGCCACCATGCCAGGCTATTTTTTGTATTTTTAGTAGAGATGGGGTTTCACTATGTTGGCCAGGATGGTCTCGATCTCTTGACTTCGTGATCTGCCCGCCTTGGCCTCCCAAAGTGCTGGGATTACAGGCGTGAGCCACTGCGCTGGGCCATTTTTGTATTTTTTTGAGATAGAGTCTCACTCTGCTGCCCAGGCTGGAGCGTATGCAGTGGCACGATCTTGGCTCACTGCAACCTCTACCTACCAGGTTCAAGTGATTCTCCTGCCTCAAATTCCTCAACTCCATGCCTGAGTAGCTGGGACTACAGGCATGTACCACCACTCCTGGTTAATTATTTTGTATTTTTTGGTAGAGATGGGGTTTCGCTACATTGGCCAGGCTGGTCTTGAACTCCTGACCTCAAGTGATCCACCTCTCTTGGCCTCCCAAAGTGCCGGGATTACAGACATGAGCCAGTACCCAGCTATACTTGTTTTATATTTAATTCTTTCTTATCTTTCCAAAATAACTGTAAAAATCCTCTGAACATAGGAGCACTATACTATCAGTTTCATTTATTTTCCTTAAAGTTTTCTCTTAAATTTCTTCATCCCTCTGTTCTAATCTGGGTTGGCTACTGCTGTATAGGCAACTGATATACCTGTTATCCTAGGACTTCCTTTGTCATCATCTGGGAAAGTTCTTTTGTCTCTTTTCTGTCTTGAATTCTGAGTTTCTAGGATCTCATGATGTCTTCCTTTTTGGTTTAATCTTTCATTTTGTGGAGGATATCCTCCAGTGACTTCCAGAAAGAGTGTGTGCCAGGTATCTGCCCACTGGCATTCAGTACCTCTCATGGTCTTCCCTGTATGACACAGGCTGGAAGCCTAAAACTACATTTCCCAGAATTCCTTGCTATCAATGGTTTTGTTTAGAGTAGATCAGTGAAAGACGGTCATATGAGACTTAAAAATAGAAAGTGAGATAGGTTTAATTCTTCAATTAGAAGTAGTGACAGACGAGCATGGGCTTTTGCAGTGGCTGTCTCATATTTCAATATACATTATTAGCAGCTGTAGCTTTGCCAACAGATTTATGTGGTTTCCTGATTATTGTGTAGCTTCCTCCTACTCCTCTGGCCATTTCAGCAGTATGAGATCAGTATATTAGATCATTTCCTTCTTGGGCTACCTACAGATTTTTTTTTCTGATTAAACACTTACCAAGAATGGCTTCAAGAAAAAGACCTTCAAAAATATGCATTTGGCTTAATTATTGGACATCTCCAATAACTAAGATTTGAAGCAGTGATGATCTCTGGGATATCAGTAGTTCATGGCAAAAGAGTTACATAAATTGTTCCCTATATTTGCACAGGATTAAGTGCCTAATATTAAAGATACAGTTTTGGGAGACAAAGATACTATTGCAATATTTGCATGCTCTTGTAGTGAAGACTACAGAAACTGAATAGTGCGCTGGATATTTCTGAGTACGCTGGAGAGATTACAGAAATGACCTCAGGGTTTCAAAAGGTTTGCTTAGACATCATCAAAAAACCAGGAAGCTTCTGCTGTGACTGCCTCAAAATAAGATCTTATCTTTTAGAGTTACAGGACTCTATATACCAAAATGTACCAAAACCAGAACTCCAAATACCAGTATAACTAAAAGCCAGAGCCCAAATTCGATCTTGCATACAAGAGAACTGCAACTGACTGCCTCACCAGGTCTACTATGTTAAGATACATTAAGAAAGAAGAGTATGTAGTGGACTGAATTATGTCCCCCTTTTTATTCATATTTTGAAGACTTATGTGACTATTGTGACTATTTGGAGACAGGGCCATTAAAGAGGTAATTAATGTCAAGTGAGGTTCCAAGGATGGGGCCTTAATTCACTATTACTGGTGTCATTCTAAATAAATGAAGAGACATTAGGGATGCATATGTGGAGAGGAAATGCCAGGTGAGGATTCAATGAGAAGATGATGTCTGCAAGCCAAAGACAGATATCTCAGGAGAAACCAACCCTATCTTGATCTTGAACTTCCAGCCTCTAGAACTGTGGAAAAATAAATTTCTGCTGTTCTAGCCAACCAGTCTGTGATATTTTATTATGGCAGTATTAGCAAACTAATACACACTCTTACTACATCTCATCGAAGATATCAAAGGACACCACCTTTATCAAAACATCAGGGAAACATTAATCAGAGGAGCTTCATCTTTCTTGGAAAGCCCTCCTATGTCTGTCCTTGAAGGCTGAGGATGATAACTGAAGATGCTACTATAGAAATAGCCTCCTTGATTTCAGTGTAGATGATTGATTTCAGAGTGTTAGGGGCTAAGCGGCAGCAGATACTGACAAAACAAGGTGGGATTGGCTAGTGATAATTAGAACAGTTTAACCCACACATATTTTTGATGATGGCTAATTGATTATTGTGTTCTTAAGTCTGAAATAGAAGGGTAATTTTGTGTTTATGTAATACAGTTTTACTTTATATATAAAATAGAAAAATGTCTAGGTCATGACTACAGTCTTAATTTTAATCACAATAAAGAGTTAACACTGTTCACACCATTTCCAGACCTGAGCCATTTCTCAAATCTGGAACCCTAGAAGGGAAGGAAGGCCTATCTCCTGGAAGAAGAATCTTCTGGCATTGCTACAAGTACATGTTGTAAATATTCTACAGAGGAATTCCAAGATTTTTCTGGAATTACTATATACTGCTTCTGAGATGACATTACTCCATAGGGCTCCAACATGTCACTGTGGTCCCCCAGTCAGGGTGGAAGTCCATGCAGGTCAGTCAATGCAGTAGATCCTATTACTGTTTGTTGAATACTCCATTTTCTTTCCTTGTAGTGCCTTTAAGATGGCAGGATTCTATGATGCCATTTTGAACTCAGGAGTGGATGTGTGATTTGCTTTGGCTGATAACATGTGGACATGTGTCATATGTCACTCCTGGGCAAAAGCTTTAAGGCACTATATGTTTGGCCATGTTTCTTTTTCTTCTCCCATAAGATTAACAATGCTCCAGATAACAGCTACTAGCTTAGACCCTGGAGCAAAGAAATGTATGATAGAGCCATATCTAGCCCATGATGGATGTGTCACATGGACAAGAAAGTATCTTCTGTTTTTTTTTTAAGGCATCGATATTTGGAGTTATTTGTTTTTCTGCATAACATAGACCATCTTGACTAATGTAAGTGTCAAAGGCCCCAAGCCTCTATTGTGGTGGGTTCAATGGGTTCACAAATCCATCTAGTGGTTTTTCCCCGGGACCTGAATGGAAAGTTAGAATACACATATTAAGCAACTAGCAAACTGTTCACTCTGACTTGTAGTTTTATAATAGAAAGGACACATTTATAAACCAAAAGCAATACGGAATTCTTAAGAGAATAGCAGAGATTAATGCTGCCATTAAAGACATGCAAGATGCATGGCTGGTGATTCCTATTACTTCTTCATTTATTGTTTGTTTGGTCTCTGCAAGAAGACAGATGGATCTTAGATAATGACAGTAGAGACCCATAAATGTAATCAGATGTAATCATAAATGTAATCATAAATGTAATCTAATTGTATATATTGTTCCTAAAGTCTTATCTTTGCTAGAATCAATTAGCATAGCCCCTCACTTCTGTTATTAATCTGGAAAATAATTTGTTTCTCCAAACTGAATAGCAGAGACTAGCAGAGCAGTTTGCTTTTACCTGACAGGGACAGTAATGCATCACCCTGTCCTTTTTGCTGACTGCTTATCCAGATCCAATGCTCCGTTCTCTACCTGCCAATCTTGAGTCTAGACCTTTCTTGGTTCTCTAAAGAAGAATGGCTCTGCCTCTACTTCTGCTGCCTCTGGTATTCCAGGCTTCTGGGAATTTTGTTTGTTCGTTTATTTTTTCCAACTCTGGCTATGTGTTAATATGATTAGACTCACTTTATCAAAAACTCTATTGTAAACATCCGTCTGATGCCACCTTGTCTTCATCACATCTATAACTTTATTCTTTTTGGGGTCATGTGGTAGAGAATTTTGTTCACCAAAAATTCTCCAAAAAGATTTGAAAATTTGTTAAAGTGAGAAAATTATACTTCCTGGGAAGCTCCACATATTTTCTTCTTTGAGGAGAAAAGTGGAGAGACACCATATTTTCCAGAATTCTGAAGCTATCTGATGCAGCTCACAGGGAAAAATAGAATTTTCTATTTGTAAGTGTTGCTACTTGTAAGTGTATAGTAAGGAGATATTACAGCAGGGTGTAGGGAATGAAGGAAACATAAGAACCTGAAGGGTAAGTACCTGGGACAGTTGAGACACACACATGCACACACACCTACACCCACCCATCAACCCACACACACACACAGACACACACACACAGAGAGAGAGAGAGAGAGAGCACTGTGGCTGCAGGTGGAGAAGATATAAGAGATAGAAAGAGGATATTGCAGATATTTGCTGTTGCCTAAGAAAGCACTTCTTACTATATTGTTGGGATTTTTTTCATTAAGGAAGACACCATGTTAAGGCTATAATTTAGGGCCTAGATGTTTATTTGGGTTATATTTGTATAACTTTATTCTATATCAATGGAAGCTGATGAAGAGGAAGTCAAACATGTGCCCATTCTGCTCTCTTGAACTATTTTACTTTGAAGACCACTGTCCTTTATTATAGTGTTTAAGATGCTTATCTTAATTGAACAATTTGATCATCATTCTTTATAATTAATGTGGAAGCAAAAGTGGATGTGTCTTCTCTCTATCATCTGTTGAGATTATACCATATTCATTTCATTATATAGTATATCAATATGTTGATCAATAATCAGTATACTATATCATCTATATCAATTATACATTAATTAATTAAATATTAGTTGCTATTAGAGTTTGTGAATTACTTATGGAAGTTTTGACTTTCTGACACAATTTTTACAGATGCAAAACTAAGGAAAAAAACAATTTCCACCCTCACAAAGTCTATTCTTACAGATGGTTATTCCTGGTCTTATGCCTGTCCTTTTTTTTAAAAAAAAATGTATAGTTTTGAGGCTGAGCTAATCAGACAGCTTCTGTAAAATCTTTTATTTCTTTAAATGCTACTCCACTTTTCTTCCACAAAGGATGGAATTGTGACTATTTACGTAGAATTTCATACCTGTAAAATATCTGAACCCTCATGTGCCAAATTCCTCTTCAGGATCTTCAGTCATATTTATCTTTTCTCTAAAATAACTAAATGTCCTATTGTCTAAAGCCTATGGTACACGTCTGACAGTTTGCAGCTATCCTTTCTTTCGCTATCACAGGCTCCAAAATGACATCGTCACTTCCTGTCACATCCAATCACCAACAACATTTTCCTTATTTCTTGGAATTAGGTATGGAGTATCAGTTCCCTTTGTGGCTTCCTGTGCCTCGCAAGAGATGATATTACCAGCCAGGGCAAGTAAAGAATGAGCCTGAGACTTGGTTTTCAATAGAAGAGGACTTTTAGAATCTGTTGATGTCATTAGTTCATTGGTACAGTTGAACTCTGCCGTGGATTTTTTTTTCTTTTCTTTTTAACTCACATAATAGTTTTAGGGGTACATGTACAGGTTTGTTATGTAGGTAAGTTGTGTGTCATGGGGGTTTGGTGCATGGATTATTTTGTCACCCAGGTAATAAGCATAGTATCCAATAGATAGTTTTTTTATTTTCTCCCTCAGGTAGGGTTGATGTTGTGTCTGTTGTTCCCTTCCTTGTGTCCATATGTTCTTAATGTTTAGCTCCCACTTATAAGTGAGAACATATGGCATTTGGTTTTCTGTTCATGCATTAATTTGCTTAGGATAATGGCCTCCAGCTCTATCCATGTTGCTGCAAATGATATGATCTTGTTCTTTTTTATGGTTGCATAGCATTTCATGGTGTATATGTACCACATTTTCTTTATCCAGTCTACCATTGATGGAAATTTAGGTTGATTCCAAATCTTTGCTATTATGAATAGTGCTGCAATAAACATACTTATGCATGTGTCTTTACAGTAGAATGATTTCTATTCCTTTGGTAAGATACCCGGAAATGGACTAACTGTGTCAAATGGTAATTCTGTTTTACATTTTTTAAGAATTCACCACACTGCTTTTCACAATGGCTGAATGAATTTACATTCCCACCAGCAGTGTATAAGCATTCCCTTTTCTTGGCAGCATCTGTTACTTTTTGACTTTTCAGCAATAGCCACTTTAACTAGTGTAAGATGGTGTCACATTGTGGTTTTGGTTTGTATTTCTCTAGTGATTAGTGCTGTTGAGCATTGCTTCATATTGGCTGTGTCTATGTCTTTAGAAAAGTGCCTGTTCATGTCCTTTGCCCACTTTTTAACAAAGTTGTTTGTTTTTTGATTGCTGATTTGTTTAAGTTCCTTATAGATTCTGGATATTAGACCTTTGTTGGATGCATAGTTTGCAAATATTTTCTCTCATTCTGTAGGTTATCTGTTTTCTCTGTTGGTAGCTTCTTTTGCTGTGCAGAAGCTCTTTAGTTTAATTAGAACTCACTTGTCAATTTTTGTTTTTGTTGCAATTGCTTTTGACCTCTTTGTCATGAAATCTTTGCCAGGGCTATGTCCAGAATGGTATTTCGTAAGTTATCTTCCGTGGGTTTTATAGCTTAAGGTTTAATATTTAAATCTTTAATACATCTTGAATTTATTTTTATATATGGTGTATGGCAGGGATTTATCTTCTGCTTATGCCATTAATTTTTAATCTCTGTTAGGAAAGTAATTACTTTCACCTAGCTTGGTGCTCTATAAAGCTGCCCATGACTATTTCTTTTGTATACTTTTCCTTTTTATCCCTACTTAAATATTTCCTAATTTGTGTATATTATCAGAATCACGGATTCCCAGATGGGGTTTTACTAGTTTACTCTGGTGTGTTGCCATTTCTCTGCCTCTTTGCTTTTTATTAATGAAGTATATCCTTTCAATACTGGGTTCTGCATTTCATCTCTCTCAGTCTCTAGAGTCTGTCTCTAAAATCTACTAATATCTTTCACATATCTCATTTCTCCCATGAAGATGCCTTTATTTAATATATATTTTTCTCTTTTCTAACCCTTACAGTACCGTCACTTATAATATGCTATGTGTTTCCTAACCCTGCTGTAACAAATTACCAAAAATTTAGTGGCTTAAAAGAACAGAGATTTATTATTTTACAGTTGTAGAACTCAGAAGTCTAAAATGGGTTGGGAGGGCTATGACTCTTATGGAGGCCCAGGAAATAATTCATTCCTTTGCTCTTTCTAGTTTCCAGAGGCTGCCCACATCCTTTGGCTTGTGGCCACACATCATTCCAACCTCTGCTTCTATTGTCACATCTTTTCTAACTCCAATTCCCTGCCTCCCTCTTCTAAGTACCCAGTGAGTACAGTAAGCCTGCCCAAATAATCTAAAGTAATCTTCCTATCTCAAGATCTGTAACTTAATCATATCCTTACAGTCCCTTTTGCCATGGAAAGTAACAAGTTCTGGGGATTAATATGTGGGTACTTTTAGGGAGCTATTATTCTGCTTATCAGAAATACTCTATACATACACAGCTATGATACATTTCAATCCATACCTGTAATTTAGCTCCATAGTTTATATAATTTATAATTATTTTGGATATGGAAGTACCATTTTCTTTATCAATTATCAGTCCCCTGGGGGCATATATCTGTCAGAGAGCTGGGTGCATACTTACCTATTGGTTTTAGAATTTCAATCTCTTCACTGACAAATATTGTATATTGCTTTGGTGTAAACATAAACACCAATACATCTTTATGTTTAATTGACTACAATAAAAGTTTATCCACTCCTCTTGTTTCTCAGGTGTCTAAGTTCTCATCCTGTGATAAAACTACATAAAATCCATAAGCTTAAGATAAAAAGCAGTCTTTATCTTTTAATCATGCTTAAGAAGAGTCTTAATAATACTTGGTCCTTTTAGGCAATAGCTAATGGGATATTTGAATTCTGTAGCCTTTCTGTATTTTGTTTTTAAATGTTTCTTGTTTGATTAACTAATTTTAGACTTTTTATTGTAAAAAATTTTCAACATACAGAAAAGTATAAAAATTGTTTAGTCAATATCCACATATTCACAACCCACATTAAGCAATATATGCATAACTACATGATTTTCTGACAACCTATTTTAAAGTAAATTACAATTAAATAATTTTTATTCAATACCATAAAAAAGTGAGAATTTATGTACATTTCCTATGTTTCTTGAGACTTCTCAAGTGATAGCTGGAGTTGTAGGACACCTTAGTATATTATAAGTTTTCTCTTTTTATAAAAGACTCTCTGGCCTACTTTTTGCCTACTAAGACATCTGCAGACAATTTTTTTTTAAACACATGATGGGTTCTGACTACATTTTATTTTAATAACTATGTCTTAGCATTCCTCTTAATTTCTTAACTAGTTTCCTAGAAAAAAAAAGTCAACTAATTTCATTTTATTTGGGGTCAAATCTCCTTTCAACTCACTACAACATTGCTTTATGATAGAAGACTAAAGGGATAATTGCTTTGGTCTTGACATTTATACCAGTTTTGGGTTGCTTTATTTCTTTCCCAGAAAAGAGAACTTGGATATAATTTAACATGTACTTATGCAACTACATTTCTCTTGTTTCTGCTAAGGGAGTCGTGGGTGTTCTTCAAAACTATCTCCAAGAACGTTTGGCATTATTATAACTACCCAATGCCAACCATATGAATGATGAAAGTATTGTTTTCCAAGTAATGAAAGCCTCCTCTACTTTTTCTCTGTTTTTGCTATACTTTCTCCTTTCATAATAGTGACAAATCATCTCCCAAACTTATGCATCTTTCACTTGAAAATTTAAATTCAGCAAAAATCTCTAAGAGTTACTTTGGCTGTTAGTATGTCAGGTTGTTGCTGTTACTGGAGATTTCTGTTGTCTGAATGAACAAAGCAATTGCTTATGAAAATATTTTGGAGGTAGAACTGGGCTAAAATTCTCTCTCTCTCTTTCTGTTTTTTTGTCTGAAGAGCCTCGAATAATTTCAGAGGAAGGTTTCCTCTAAGAAAGGAATGTTTTACATTGGATGGTAGAGAAAATGCTTTGTGAAAAGAATTCAAACTACAGGGCTCTCAGAAGAATCTTACTATTCCAACTCCAGTTCCCTGATACCAACTGGATGTCCTACAATTCAATTCTGTTCTGACACCAACTACCCAGAATTAGTGTGGTTTAAAAGTTTAAGGGTTCAGTCCCGCAAAACTGCCCTCACTTCAGATGCCAGCCACAAGCCCCAGGAGCCATCGCTATCCCTGACAACCAGCTACACTTTTGAAGGGTCCCACAATCCTCCCAGGTTTGACAATTTGCTAGAACCACACACTGAGCTAATTAGAAGCATTATACTTACAATTTTATTATGAAGCATACAGATCAGGAATGACAACTAAAAGAGATGCATAGGGCAAGGTCATGAGTGGGGGCCAAAGCCGAGTTTTTCTGTCTTCCCCTCATGAAATCCTGGTGTATCATCCCCCAGCTCGTCAATGTCTTCGCCAACCAGGAAACCCCTCCAAGCTTGGGTCCAGAGTTTTTACTCAGGATTAATTACATAGATGTGCTTGATTAAATCATTGGCCATGTGGTCTAACAACTACTTTGCCGGGAGGTCCAGTGGGCCCAAAGTCCCAATCCTCTAATCACGTGATTGGTCTCTCTGGTGACAAGCCCCCATCCTAAAGCTATGTAGGTGCCCACCAAGAGTCCCCTCATCACCATAATGGACGCTCCTGCTACTCAGTATATTGGTTTGCTAGGGCCGCCATAACAAATTACCACAGACTGGATGACTTCACCAATAGAAAATTATTTTCTCATGATTCTGGATGCTAGATGTCAGAGAACAAAAGGGTATGGAAAAGGTTGGTTTCTTCTGAGGCCTCTCTTTTTGGCTTCAGACGTCATGTTTCTCCCTGTGATTTTACTTGGTCTTCCCTTTGTGTATGTCTGTGTCCTAATTTCCTCCTTCTGTAAAGACAACAATCCTATTGGATTGGCACCCACTCTAACGACCTCATTTATTTCATTAACCTCTTGAAAGACCCTGTCTCCAAATACAGTCATATTATCAGGTATTGGTTAGGACTTCAACACATGAATTTGGTGGTGGGGGAGGGGGGAAATAACACTGGGGAAATGATAAGGGTTTGCAAAGCTCTGTGCCAGAAACCACAGACGAAAAGGCAGGATATCAACTTCATTATTCCACAGTATTCTTCACATATTCCATCTCCTTCAGAGAAACATCCTTACATTTGGCCACTAACGACCTGCTTGAGATGAATGCAGACCGAGTGGTTGTGTTTCTCTGCCTAGGAAGAGGTGAGGCAGATCACCTTTCTGGAGGTGACACATTGCCTGCTCCTGTAACTCATATTCTGAAGCCCCTGAGAGCATCACATCTAATTCTGTGAACAGGCCCATACTTAGAGGTGGCTGAAGGGGGGACTCCTTTGTTTCAGGATCCTCTTTCTGCTGTTCATTTCTCTCCATCTTGGCATTTAAACATCCTTTCTCCCAACCCAGGCTTTCTCTTCTCCCCACTATTTAAACAAAGATTCGGTAATAATCTCGTTCATATTTAATCTGAGCATGCATTTAAATCAGTATGTTACCTCTCCCTAAGATATTTGTACTAAAATTTTATTTTCTTACTTCCTTGTTCTTTTGACATTACTCCTAGGTGAAGCTCTTGTGTGTAAGGTTTGTGCTCCCTACAAGAGAAGTGATATATAATACTAGGATTTCATTTTCTCCCATCGGGAGTTATTTTGAATCTGAACCTATCAACTGTAGGATCGAAAATCTCCTTAAATTCATTTCAGTTTTTTTCAGTATACCCATACCATGCCGAACTACAAATGCGATTCTTTCTGTAGAAAATGTGTCCATGTTGTTTGTTACAAACTCTGAAAACCTTAGTTAGGGCTTGCCTTCTCTTCGGCTGTTGACACTTTTGATTCCTAAGGGCAGACAGCTTATTGGGAAACAGCAGTGAGGAGAAGGCAGGAAATGGAGTTGGGTGTGGGGCTGTTCTCTTCTTAGTCTCTCAGGGTGAGATGGGCAGCTGAGCTTGACTTAAAGAGCGTCACAGGATCACTTCCTTTTAGAACTGGAAGGGGAGAAAGACACACACACTCCCCAGTGTGTGGGGTTTAAGTAGTAAAATAAACGTAGGAATACAACATTCAATGTGGGTAATAAGCATATACTTACAGATATAAGATCCTGGAGGGAAAGGGGTAAACTAGGCCTAAATGCAAATTTAGTTTATTCATTCTGGTTTAATTATTTGAAGGAATAATTTTATCCTGATGCTAATTCAGAAACATGGCAGCCTAGGGCATTAACCCAGGGTCTCTTTCATATAACATTTTGAGAACACAGAGAAAGAAGCCAGATTATTTTTCTTTTGCATGAGTTCATGTTTTTCCACGTACTTCAACAAACATTTATAAAGAGAAATCTACATGCCAAGCACCTGGTAAAAATAAGCTATCTTGTTTAAAGTAGATGATCTAGAAGTTATTGAAGAAATTCTCTCTCATCATAGGAAGTGAGCGTTTTGTTAGTTTCAAGGATCTGAGTCATTATCTAGAGGAGATAAGGTACGTACTTCTGTCCTCATTTGTGAAATCAGATGTTTTATCTAGATGATCTTCAACTTTTTTCCAGTTCTAAAATTCTAGGGATCTGTGTTCTCTGCCATGATTTCTATACCCCAGAGAATGAAGTTCAAATACAATCAATGCTTATGGGGTAGGAATCTTTCCCAACTGAAAAACTCGTAAAACAAGTGAACCTGAGTTTTCACTATTGCGCTGAATTGTAAGATGCTAGTCTTAGGCAGCATCTTAGATCAGGCAGTAGCTGGTCATAGTTACCATTTCTTAATATAGATATCAAGACTTTGGTCATTTCCACAAGATCATGGAGGGGGCTAGTCTTAGGATGGCTTTCTTCCCCAAACAACTCTTATGTCTGCCGTGAGACCAGAAATGCCATACTTAGAAAATTCCTGTTGCTGAAGGCTTGCCCTCTATACAGCCCATTCTAAGATATGAATAACAGACTAGAAGTTTCTGGCTTTTCCATTGAATCAGTGAGGATGTTTTTGGCTGTAAGTAACAAAATACCTAACTAAAAGTGACTTAACCAGTAAAGCATTTGTTTTCTAACATAGTGTCAGAATTGGTTAACTGGATTCCAGGTCAACTTCTTTCATGTTTATTGGCTTTCCCTTCATGGGCACAAAAGTGAAGTCTACAAGCATTGTGTCCTCCCATGACAGTGTCGAAAGAAAGAAAGGACAGTTTGTCCCAATGTAACTCTTTTTTTTTTTTTTTTAACTTTTATTTTAAGTTCAGAGGTACAAGTGCAGGTTTGTTACATAAGTAAACTTTTGTCATTGGTGTTGTACGGATTATTTAATCACCTAAGTATTAAGCCTAGTACCCATTACTTGTTTTTCTTGATCTTATCCCTCCACCCACCCTCTACCCTCCAAAAGGCCTCCATGTGTGTTGTTCCCCTCTATGTGTCTATGTGTTCTCCTAATTTAGCTCCCACTTGTAAGTGAGAACATGTGGTGTTTGGTTTTCTGTTCCTGTGTTAGTTTGCGAAGGATGATGGCCTCTAGCTCCATCCATGTTGCTGCAAAGTATATGAACCTGTTCTTCTTTTTTTTTCAAAACCAACATTTTATTAGAATTTTCCATACTTCTAGAGCAGTCTGAAAGTACTTGATAGTAAAACCTATAGGAAGGAAATCAATTATTATTATTATTATTATATATATTTTATTGCATTTTGGTTCTGGAGTACATGTAAAGAACATGCAGGATTGTTGCATAGGTACATACATGAAAATGTGGTTTGCTGTCTCCATCCTCATCGCCTATCTGGCATTTTTCCACATGTTATCCCTCTCCAACTCCCTACCCCCCACGGTCCCTCCCCTATTCTCCCACAACAGACCCCAGTGTGTGATGCTCCCCTCCCTCATTGTTCAACACCCACCTATGAGTGACTACATGCAGTGTTTAACTTTCTGTTCTTGTGTCAGTTTGCTGAGAATCATGGTTTTCAGGTTCATCCAGGTCCCTACAAAGGACATGAACTCATCATTTTTTATGGCTGCAATAGTATTCCATGGTGTATATGTGTCACATTTTCCTTGTCCAGTCTATCATCAATGGGCATTTGAGTTGGTGCCAAGTCTTTGCTATTGCAATCAGTGTTGTAATGAACATAGGTGTGCATTGTGTCCTTATAACAGAATGATTTATAATCCTTTGGATATATACCCAGTAATGGGATTGCTGGGTATAATGGAATTTCTATTTCTAGGTCCTTGAGGAATTGCCACACTGTCTTCCACAATGGTTGAACTAATTTACACTCCCACCAACAGTGTAAAAGTGTTCCTATTTCTCCACATCCTCTCCAGCATCTGTTTGCAGATTTTTTAATGATCACCATTCTAACTGGCATGAGGTGGTATCTCAATGTAGCTTTGATTTGCATTTCTCTAATGACCAGTGATGATGAGCATTTTTTCATATGTTTGTTGGTCTCATATATGTCTTTTTTGTAAAGTGTCTGTTTGTATCCTTCGCCCACTTTTGAATGGGCTTGTTTGTTTTTTTATAGTAAATCTGTTTTAGTTCTTTGTAGATTTTGGATATAAGTCCTTTGTCAGATTGGTAGATTGCAAAAATTTTTTCCCATTCTATTGGCTGCTGGTTCACTCTAACGATCATTTGTTTTGCTGTACAGAAGCTCTGGAGTTTAATTAGATCCCATTTGTCTATTTTGGCTTTTGTTGCCAATGCTTTTGGTGTTTTAGTCATGAAGTCCTTGCCTATGCCTATGTCCTGAATGGTTTTGCCTAGATTTTCTTCTAGGGTTTTTATGGTGTTAGGTCTTATGTTTAAGTGTTTAATCCATCTGGAGTTAATTTTAGTGTAAGGTGTCAGGAAGGGGTCCAGTTTCTGCTTTCTGCACATGGCTAGCAAGTTTTCCCAACACCATTTATTAAACAGGGAATCCTTTCCCCATTGTTTGTTTTTGTCAGGTTTGTCAAAGATCAGATGGTTGTAGATGTGTGGTGTTGCCTCTGAGGCCTCTGTTCTGTTCCATTGGTCCATATCTCTGTTTTGGTAACAGTACCATGCTGTTCTGATTACTGTAGCCTTATAATATAGTTTGAAATCAGGTAGTGTGATGCCTCCAGCTTTGTTCTTTTTGCTTAAAATTGACTTGGATATGCGGGCTCTCTTTTGGTTCCATATGGAATTTAAAGTGTTTTTTTCCAGTTATGTGAAGAAGGTCATTGGTAGCTTGATGCGTATAGCATTGACTCTATAAATTACTTTGGGCAGTATGGCCATATTCATGATATTGATTCTTCCTAACCGTGAGCATGAAATGTTTCTCCATCTGTTTGTGTCCTCTGTTATTTCATTGAGCAGTGGTTGGTAGTTCTCCATAAAGAGGTCCTTTACATCCTTTGTTAGTTGTATTCCTATGTATTTTATTTTCTTTGTAGCAATTGTGAATGGAAGTTTGTTCTTGATTTGGCTCTCTTTAAGTCTGTTATTGGTGTATAGGAATGCTTGTGACTTTTGCACATTGATTTTGTATCCTGAGACTTTGCTGAAGTTGCTTATCAGTTTAAGGAGATTTTGGGCTCAGACGATAGGGTCTTCTAAATATACAATCATGTCGCCCACAAATAGAGACAATTTGACTTCCTCCTTTCTTAATTGAATACCCTTTATTTCTTTTTCTTGCCTTATTGCTCTGGCTAGAACTTCCAATACTATATTGAATAGGAGTGATGAGAGAGGGCATCCTTGTCTAGTGCCAGATTTCAAAGGGAGTGCTTCCAGTTTTTGCCCATTCAGTATGATATTGGCTGTTGCTTTGTCATAAATAGCTTTTATTATTTTGAGATACATTCCATCAAAACCTAGTTTATTGAGAGATTTTAGCATAAATAGCTGTTGAATTTTGTCTAAGGCATTCTCTGCATCTATTGAGATAATCATGTGGTTTTTGTCTTTGGTTCTGTTTATGTGGTAGATTATGTCTATAGACTAGCATATGTTGAACCAGGCTTGCATCCCTGGGATGAAGTCTACTTGATCATAATAAATAAGCTGTTTGATGTGCTGTTGCAATCGGTTTGCCAGTATTTTATTGAAGATTTTTGCATCCATGTTCATCATGGATATTGGCCTGAAGTTTTCTTTTCTTGCTAAGTCTCTGCCAGGTTTTGGTAACAGGATGATGCTGGTCTCATGAAATGATTTGGGAAGGATTCCCTCTTTTTTGATTGTTTGGAATAGTTTCAGAAGGAGTGGTACCTGCTCCTCTTTGTATGTCTGGTAAAATTCGACTGTGAACCCATCTGGACCTGGGCTTTTTTTGGTTGGTAGGCTACTAATTTCTGCCTCAACTTCAGCCCTTGTTATTGGTCTATTCAGGGTTTCGATTTCTTCCTGGTTTAGGCTTGGGAGGGTGAAAGTGTTCAGGAATTTATCCATTTCTTCCAGGTTTACTGGTTTATGTGCATAGAGTTGTTTGTAGTAATCTCTGATGGTGGTCTATATTTCTGTGGAATCTGGGCTTATATCCCCTTTATCGGTTTTTATTGCATCTATTTGATTAGTCTCTCTTTTCTTTTTTTATTAATCTACCTAGTGGTCTATTTTGTTGATCTTTTCAAAAAACCAGCTCCTGGATTTATTGATTTTTTTGAAGGGTTTTTTGTGTCTCTATCTCCTTCAGTTCTGCTCTGATCTTAGTTATTTCCTGTCTTCTGCTTTCTTTTGAGTTTTTTTGATCTTGCTCCTCTAGCTCTTTCAATTTTGATGATAGGGTGTTGATTTTAGATCTTTCCTTGCTTCTCATGTGGGCATTTATCGCCATAAATTTTCCTCTAGACACTGCTTTAAATGTGTCCCAGAGATTCTGGTACATTGTGTTTTTGTTCTTGTTGGTTTCAAAGAACATCTTTATTTCTGTCTTCATTTCATTGTTTATCCAGTCAATATTCAAGAGCCAGTTGTTCAGTTTTCATGAAGTTGTGCGGTTCTGAGTTAGTTTCTGAATTCTGAGTTCTAATTTGATTGCACTGTGGTCTGATAGACTGTTATGATTTCCGTTCTTTTGCATTTGCTGAGGAGCGATTTACTTCTAATTTTGTGGTCAATTTTAGAGTAGGTGTGATGTGGTGCTGAGAAGAATGTATATTCTGTGGATTTCAGGTGGAGAGTTCTGTAAATGTCTATTAGGTTTGCTTGTTCCAAGTCTGAGTTCAAGTCCTGGATATCCTTGTTAATTTTCTGTCTCATTTATCTGTCTAATATTGACAGTGGAGTGTTAAAGTCTACCACTATTATCGTGTGGGAGCCTGAGTCTCTTTGTGGGTCATTAAGAACTTGCTTTATGTATCTGGGTGCTCCTGTATTGGGTGCGTATACATTTAGGATGGTTAGCTCTTGTTGCAGTGATCCTTTTACCATTATGTAATGCCCTTCTTTGTCTCTTTTGATCTTTGTTGGTTTAAAGTCTGTTTCATCAGAGACTAGGATTGCAACTCCTGCTTTTATTTGCTCTCCATTTGCTTGGTAGATCTTCCTCCATCCCTTTATTTTGAGCCTATGTGTGTCCTTGTATGTGAGATGGGTTTCCTGGATATAGCACACTGATGGATTTTGACTTTTTTTCCAATTTGCCAGTCTGTGTCTTTTGATTGGGGCATTTAGCCCATTTACATTTAAGGTTAATATTGTTAGGTGTGAATTTGATCCTGCCATTTTGATGCTAGCTGCCTGTTTTGCTCATTACTTATTGCAGTTTCTTCATTGTGCCGATGCTGTTTACCATTTGGTATGTTTTTGGAGTGGCTGGTACTGGTTGTTCCTTTCTATGTTTAGTGCTTCTTTCAGGAGCTCTTGTAAAGTAGGCCTGGTGGTGATGAAATCTCTGAGCAATTGTTTGTTCATAAAGGATTTTATATCTCCTTCGCTTATGAAGCTTAGTTTGGCTGGATATGAAATTCTAGGCTGAAAGTTCTTTGCTTTAAGGATGTTGAAAATTGGCTCCCACTCTCTTCTGGGTGTAAGGCTTCTGCAGAGACATCCGCTGTGAGTCTGATGGGCTTCCCTTTGTGGGTAACCCGACCTTTCTCTCTGGCTGCCCTTAAGATATTTTCCTTCATTTCAACCCTGGTGAATCTGACAATTATGTGCCTTGGGGTTACTCTTCTTGAGGAATATTTTTGTGGTCTTCTCTGTATTCCCTGGACTTGAATATTGGCCTGCCTTGCTAGGTTGGGGAAGTTCTCCTGGACAATATCCTGAAGAGCATTTTCCAGCTTGGATTCATTCTCTCCGTCACATTCAGATACACCTATCAAATGTAGATTAGGTCTTTTCACATAATCCCATATTTCTTGGAGGCTTTGTTCATTTCTTTTCACACTTTTTTCTCCAATCTTGCCTTCTCATTTTATTTCATTGAGTTGATCTTCAGTCTCTGATATCCTTTCTTCTGCTTAGTCGATTCAGCTGTTGAAACTTGTGTATGCTTCATGACGTTCTCATGTTGTTTTTCAGCTCCATCAATTCATTTATATTCCTCTCTAATTTGTTTATTCTCATTAGCATTTCTTCGAATATTTTTTCCAGGCTCTTATTTTATTTGAATTGGGTTAGAACATGATCTTCTAGCTCAGAGAAGTTTGTTATTAGCCACCTTCTGAAGCCTGTTTCTGCCAGTTCATCAGTCTCATTCTCCATCCAGCCTTGTTCCCTTGCTGGTGAGGAGGTGTGATCCCTTGAAGGAGGAGAGGCATGCTGGTTTTGGGTATTTTCATCCTTTTTATGCTGGTTTCTTCCCATCTTTGTTGATTTATCTACCTGTGGTCTTTCTGGTTGGTGACTTTCAGATGGGGTCTCTGAGTGGAAGTCCATTTTGTTGCTGATGAAGTTATTTCTTTCTGTTTCTTAGTTTTCCTTCTATTAGTCAGGCCCCCTCTGCTGTTGGACTGCTGAAGGTCCACTCCAGACCCTGCTTGCTTGGGAATCACCTGCAGCACCTGCAGAACAGTAAGGGTTGCTGCCAGTTTCTTTTTCTGTTATCTCTGTCCCAGAAGGATATCCACCAGATGTTAGCCTGAGCTTTCCTTTATGAGGTGTCCCTTTGGTTATATGGGGGTTGGGGAGCTGCTTGAAGAGACAGTCTGTCCCTTATAGGAGGAGCTCAAGTGCTGAGCTGTGAGCTCCGTTTTTCTGTTCAGAGCTGATGGGCAGGTACATCTAAGTCTGCTGCAGAAAACTCATAACCACCTTTTTTTCCCAGGTGCTCTGTCCCAGGAAGGTGGGGCTTTATTTGTAAGTTCCTGTCATTCTGCTGCCTTTTTTCAGAAATGCCCTGCTCAGTGAGGAGGTAGCTTAGTCACACTCTGCCAGCAGAGGCGTTGCCGAGCTGTGGTGGGCTTTGCCCTATTTATAGGGGTATAGTTAGAACTGCCTTGGTAATGGTGGACTACCTCGGTAATGGCGGACTGCCCGGTAATGGTGGACTGTCCAGTAATGGTGGACTGCCTTGGTAATGGCGGACTGCCCGGTAATGGTGGACTGCCTCATTAATGCTGGACTGCTTAGAGGATCTCAAATGCTTTGAGAGAAATTAACACTAACAACTCAGCTTCAAAACTCTTAGATGATGTATACAGGGCTGTTTTGGAACACCTGACTATTTCAAGCGTGGAAATGGTGGACGTTGTCCATATGTAAGCAACATGAGTCAGATAAATGACAGGAGACTGGGAAGTAGCTGCAGGGGCTTTTATAGTACCTGGAGACCTGCAGAGAGAGATCCACTTGCCAAAGTTCTGTTGGAACCATGAGCCCTTTAGTTTCCTCCTTCTCATTCCTGTGATACCTGGCCAGCACCCAAAATGCAAGCCATCTGAACTGCATTTTGGGTTTTGAAATGAACGCATTTTGAACTCTCATGTACTCCTATTCCTATGTTGTTTGTGCATTTTAGCCCCAACTCATCCTGCCACTGCTTTGCTTTCTGCCAGCCTTTCCAGTGCGACCTCTGGAATCCCATTCGGTTGTAAACTACCCACCCCCACATACTTGTCACAGAACATTCCCTCTACTTCCACATCTTAGCTGAAACCCAGCTGTTCCCCAGGACAAGGTTCTCAAATAGAAGTTGCTCTTTCTCGCAGGTCCCGTAGACGAAACAGCTGGGCGGCAACAGCGATGTCTTCCTAGCTTCCCTCTGCTACTTTGCATTTTTCCACAGTTACTTGCTCACAAAACCACCTTGTTCGTCTACCCACACTGCCACACAATATAATAAATAGAATTATGAGAGCAAATAATTTCCAATTCCAGGACTGTCTCTGCTATGTAAAAAGAGGTATATATGGTTGTCTTAAGCAGGTTTCTTTCCAGGGTTCACACAGTGTTCATTGCTGAATTCCAAGGTAGGCGAATGTGGGAGTCAAACTGCCTTACCCATCATTTGTGACCTTGGACAAGTAACTTAATCTTTCTTAACTTCACATAGGGGTTTTAGGAAAAATAAATGAGATACTATATGCAAAGCGCTTAGCACAATGCTTGGCAGTCTGTACTCCATACATGATAATTGTTGTCGTATCTTCATGTTATTTCTCACATGAATTATGGCTTCCTAATTGGTCATGCTCATTACTTCTGCCCTTCCTCTTCCCCGTGCACATTCTCCATGTAGCAGCCAGAAAGTAAAAAATTCAAACCAGATCATGTCACCCTCCTGAATAAGGCCCTTTCCCCACCACTGCTTTCTCGTAACACTGGGGATAAAGCCAAACCCACACACCTTGCCATGTTCTACACGGAAGGCCTTGCCGACTTGGCATCGCCTGCTCCATGACCGCCCTCCCTTTGCCTGCGCTCCTCGCTGTGCCCAGTCCTGCTGGCCTGCTGGCTGCTCCTTGAACTCCCCACTCTTGTTGCTGCCTTACCACTGTTGACCCTGTTTGTCCGCATCTGAAATGATCTGCTCCTGATTTCTGCAGGGTCGATTTCTTCGTATCATTCACATCGCAGCTTAAATGGCATCTCTTGAGTCTTCCCTGAACACCCAATCAAAGTGGCACACCTGGTAGTTATCATTGCATTACCCAGTTTTATTTTCTTCATGGCACAAACTCTCTGTGCATTTACTGGGTTTCGTGTTTATCATCTGTCTGCACTGGCGTATGATCCTCCTGATGGCACACCTTTGTGTCTTGTTTAACACTAATTCCCAATGCCTAAAGAGAGTGGTGACACATAGTGGTATGAACTCAAGAAGTATTTGTAGAATGAGCAAATGATTGATTGAATGGGCTTATTAATGGCACTCTATTCAAAGAAAGGCCAGGTTCCTTCCCGAGTTCAAAGTGCTTTGGTTGAAAAAAGGCCCAGAAGTGCTAACAATGAAATTTGGAACCATTAGATATGGCCTGCCAATTTCTGAGCTGATTTGCTTTATACTTAGGAATCACAGATTGAATGGCATTTCTCTGGGACTTGCGGGGTCTTGAAAAACTCAAAGGGGGGCCATAGCTTCGTGGGACATCAAAATGACTACATCAAAGAAGCAAAGCAGAGGCACTGTGTGGCAAACACGATTAATGAAGAGTCATCTAAACTGCCCCTGAGAGAAAAGGGGAGGGGGGACATTCTGCTCCCATTCTTCCTGTGCACGCTTCTGACGTAATTGTCACTTGTAAGTCACTTGTGGAGCACTCGCTGCTCTTTCAGAAGCCTAGGGTCCTTTGCTTCCCAAGGCAGCCATTCCTTCCTTCTCAAATTCAATTAAATCAGCCCTAATGAGTGGCTGCACACAATGAGAGTTTTTGTTTACATAACACAGGGAATAATAATGAGCCAACATCAATTAGGATTGTTATGGCAAATCAGAAAAATTGATTCGCAGCCTCAACAGCAGGCAGATTTCTGCTTTCAGACACCAAGTCTCACAGACTTGAAGCTCAAGCTCCCTCTTGCAGAGAGAGCGGCTGTGGTCTTTGTTCATCGCTGTGAAGCAGAGGTTTAAGAACCAGAGTACCACTAAGTTTTTCCTTTGTTCTACTACTGGCTTGTTTCAATTTAGCCAATCATGATTCACTATTTTTCCGGCTATCGCCACTACCAAGTTTTCTGAATAAACACAGGCAACCAAGTTTCAACCACATTGATACAATACTGCTTTTTTTTTTTTTTAATTCTGTAGGCAGAGGGCCATGGCATTAGTCAGAGGGTTTGACAGGCAGATCGTATTTATCCTTTGATCATCTGTCATTTTGTTAGAAGAAAGCATATGCCATCCTTTGCTCTGTTTTTAAAATAGATTCAGAGGAAGTGAGGAATTAATCTTAACCTTAAACACATTGAGCCCAGTATTTCCTATCCAACTGTAGAATGCACTATCTAGTTTCCTACAGCTCGCCTTGCTAAGTTTAGGTTCTTTGGGCCAGCTGTTAAGAAGGAATAGAAGTGGGAGGGGAGCAGTGCTTTAGATGGACAAGGCATTACACTGACCATTATCAATCCTGGCTTATTTCCTCATTCCTCCATCCCCCACTCCCCACAGTGACAGAACCAAGCAAGACCAGAGCCGCTGACCCTTGTGATTTTTCGGACATTTTTTCCAAAATAGAATTGGCATGAGTCTCTTTCTCGCTGTGTTCTACTTTGGCATTTTCTGCTATGCTTTGAACACTGAAAATTAACCCATCAACAGTGCATATCTTGACCATCTCAGTACTCTCTAGAAAAGCAAAGTTTCACCTTATTTTTTAAGTATTGTTGCCAAAAAAAGGAATCTGGGTATCATCCACTCACCTCCTCCCCACAGCAGGTGGAGCAGCAGGAGCTGCAGGAGCAACAGCGTTTAGAGAATGTATCTTTTAAGATTCTTCTTCATTAGATTAGCACCTCTCACATGACTGATTTGCAGACAATTCGGTCAACATTCTTCAACTTTTAAAGACAATTAAACATTAGCTATTGCAGATGGTGGACACTTAGACGCCATGTGTCTTCATCTTGACATGCTTAGTGCTGAACACCCTGACCTGGCTCATAAGGAGGGCTTAATAGATGCTTCTTGAATCGAGCTTGTGTAAGTATCTAAGTCCCCCTTCCCAGTGCGTTTCAGTGGAAGGGTTGCTCCTGCCCTGTTTTTTTCACCCTCTTCAGCCTGCTGCCTGCTCATTTCCTATGCCCCCTGCCTGGACACCACCCTTCCTCTGCCAGAGCAAGCTTCTGCTTTCCACATAAGCACAGAGAGAATCAGAGCACACTTGGCTATATCTACATGATGTTCGGTGCCACTACACAGAGATGTGGTGAAGCCTGTGACAGTGAAATGAACAGTGTAAAGGAAGAATAACTAGGAAAAACCTGCATCCAATGAAATCAACATTTACATTTTTGCTTTTTAATAAAAATTTTAAAACAAAAGTTAGGAGATAGTAATACAATAGACACTCATGTACCCATCATCCAACTTCAACAACCATCAACTTTTTGCTCATTTGTTTTATTTATGAACTCTTCCAATTCTGTGTGTGGGGGGAAGAGAGAATCCAGTGAAACTTTGCCTTTACAGTGTTCTATATATTCCCCAATCATTTAAGCAAAAATAAGATTTCATAAGGAAAAAGTTTATTGTTGAGTCTTTTGTTGTGATGCCCTATTTTTAGGTCCTGGGACTGGAGGTTCCAGAATGTTTCAATTAAATGCTAGTAATGCTGAAAACAGCCTTTTCCAAGGCCTCATGTCCCCTGCATCAGTGAAGTTCAGCCACTGCCTTCTGTTTGATTGAATCCTTAGACGTGTCCCTGGCGGCGGCCGGCAGAGCTCATGCTGCTTGTTGGTCTGTCTGCTGCTGGCACCCACACACTGCAAGTACAAGCTTCCTTTGGGCATTTGAGACTATGGCAGCTCAAATTTTTCTTAATTGCTGTATTTTCAATGAATGTCCTTTTGTCGCAGTGCAATGACCCATTTTTTTCCAACCACAGAGCTGATGGACCTGGGCTGCCAAGTCACATCAGGGAATGACTCAGAGAAGGGAGCAGTGGGCAGCAGCCTGCACACACTCTAACTTGGGCAGTGCTCATTTTTATGGAGCACTTTCATTTGATTTTGTTCTGTTCCTGATGCCGTTGAGAAAGATGAGGTGTCGTCTGTTTTGATTTACATGCTTATAAAATAATGAAAATAAAATGAAGTCCAGAAAAATGACCAAACCATGTCATGAAAATTACTCCTTGAACAAATGCCATTCCATGATTCCGATGATTAAGCAATGAAATTTGAATGAATCGGGAGAGAATAGGCCTTGTTTTTATTATATACATGGGGGCGCGTTTGCTCCCAGGCTCTTCCCTTGTCCTTTCTTCGCAGGCTGTGTTTCCCTCGTTTCTCTGCCACTTGGCTTCCTGTTAGGCTTAGCTAGTGGCAAGATTGCAGTACAGGAAGAAGGGGTGAGCCGGATGTATCCATTTCCTATTGTTGCTGTACCAAATTACCACAAACTTAGTGGCTTAAACAACACAAATTTATTATCTCATAGTTTTGGCAGTCAGAAGTCTGAAATAAATCTTATGAGACTGAGAGTATCAGCAGAGCTGTATTCCTTCCAGAGGCTCTAGGGAAGAACCCATTTCCTTTTCTTTTCCAACACCTAGGGGCTGTCTGCATTCCTTGGCTTGTGACCACATCACTCTAACCTCTGCACTGACATCACATTGTTTTCTCTAATTCTGACCCTTTTCTTTCTCTTATAAGGACACATGTGATTACATTGGGCTCATCCCAAAAATGTGGGATAATCTCCCCATTGGAAAAGCTTTAACCTAATCATATCTGAAAAGCCCCTTTTGCCATGTAAGATAACATATTCACAGGTGCCGGAGATTAGAATGTGGACATCTTGAGGGGGAGATTGTCTTCCTTACTCCACCAGGTATTTCTCCTCCTCCATGTTCAGTATGACCTGGGCCCTTGGCCTCTGGTAAGTCTCCTCCTTTCTTGTCATTATAGCCTAGGGGTGGCAGTGGCTTCCTGCTATTGCCAACCTCTGGGTTGCTTCACTGTCCCCTAGTTGGTTAATTACTTCTTTTGTCACCTGTGTAACAAATTCCCTGCACCACATTCCCTTTGTTTTAAAGGTTGAGTGTTTTCTGTTTTCCTGGTTTGGCTCAGACTGCTGAGACACGTGATGATGGCTGAGTACTGGTGGTCTCCACTGGAGATTGGGAGGGGAACACGTGGGGCACCTCAGACTGTCAGAAAGTTATGTCAGGATTAGCAGAGGTCCAGCCTTCCATTTGGCAAGAGCTCTTTTCCTCTCTTGCCCTCTCAGGCTAGGATGTACAGACAAGGCGAACTGTCAGAAGGACGGCTGGGGTGAACTAACTGAGGTATGCCGGCACTCGGATTTAGACCTGTTCAGCATCTTAGTGCAGGTAGGAATAGTTCTCTCACTGAAGATTCTGTACAATGCTAAAGGACAATTAAAAAGAAGCTGTCAAAAGCATTTGTGGGAAGAGGCTTGACTTCCCGATGGAATACTTGAATTTAAGTTCTTCCATTTACCCTCTGTGTAGTCTTGAACAAATCATCTAGTCCCTCAGCCTTGAGTCCTCACATGTTAAAATAAGGCAATCATACTTAACTTAAAGGTTTGCATAAAGATTAAATGAAGACTGCATAAAGACTAAATGAAGCAATGTATGAGTAAGTACTCAACAAACATATGTCTTCTGTTGGTTAAGGGATTCTAGAAATACTGAGAAACTAACCATGGGCTAGATAGTGGGCTAAGCCCTGGCTGTCCTGGAGTTTTTAGTTTATTGGGAAGACAGGCATTATTCAGAGTTACACTAGCGCATCTCAATTACAGATTCAGCTTCAAAGGAAAGGCTGTCTGAGAACATATGAAAAAGAAAACCCAACTTTAACCAGAGGTTCAGGAAAGCTCGTGTCCCCCTCTGAATCTCCAGTGGAGACCACCAGTACTCAGGCATCATCCTCACGTCATCCGTTGGAGCCAAACCAAGAAAAAAAAAAAACTTTTAGCCTTTCAAGCAAAGAGGATGTGATGCAGGGAATTTGTTACACAGGTGGCAAAAGAAGATTAGTCAACCAGGCAAAGGGATGGGGAACAGCAGGTGCAAAGGATGGCTCAGGTCGTGTTAAAGACCCAAAAAAAGCTGATGTCGTTGGAGCCCAGAGAATAAGAAGAAAGCAGTGCAAGATGAGGCTGACAGGGTGAGCAGTGCCGGACGTGCAGGGCTTTGTAGGGAGTTTGCTTTTATGCTAAGGGCCAGTGCGAGCTGCTGAAGGATTTTAGGCAGTGTGTACATCCGTGTATGTGTGTGTGTGTGTGTGTATATCAGTGACAGGAGAAGCTCTGTGGCTTAGCAGATCACCACTCTGGCTGCTTCATGGAGAATAGATTGGAGAGGGGTGAGAGGATGAGGGAGACCAGGTGGGGCGGGCTGGTTGTGCCACTGGCTGAGCCTGGATGGTAGCTCAGCTGAGAGAGCATGGAGGCTGAGCGTGAGGAGGGCTATCCAGGGTGAATGGTGGTGCTTTTCTGAGAGGAAGAGAGCACTGGACAGGACCTGAATTGGAAAGGGACAATCATGAATTTGGTGTCGGGCATGCTGAGGCTGAGGAGCTTCAGAGATACCCAAGAGGAGATGTTCTATTAGGAGAGGTCTTCCCTGGAGTTAGAACTGTGTACAACATGGGCTTATCCATAATAACTAAATACTTGGGTACAGATGCAGTAGTCTTCCAGACACACTCACATGTCTTGAGGTCATATTCTGTGCCAGCCACCAGTCTAAGTACTTTACTTGAGTTAACTCGTTTAGTCTCCGTAACTACCTTTTGAGATATTTCCTCCATTTTACAGATGAGGAAACTGAGACAACAGGAAGCTTCCATAACTCACTCCAGGTCAAACAAGGATCCAAACCCAGGCTGGCTCCAGGTCCCATATCATTAACCACCTCACCACACTGCCTGTCTCCATTTCTCTGAAGAGCTACTAGCTCACTCCTAGGACACAGACCAGTTCTAATACATGGACTTTGTCACAGAGCTGTGCCGTTCATTTTCAGAGGGTGCAGGAGATGTTGGTGTTTCTGGTTGCCATGGTTTGCATAATATACATTCCTCACCTGCTGGAATCCTAGTGCCCTGAGTTGCAGCTGCCAGGAGCTGCAGAATGAACACATGCCGGCAGCAAGGCAGCGCACGAGAAGAGAGCAGGAATGGAGAGAGGCACGCAGCAATGATCCTTTCAGGCAAAAACATGTTTGAAATGCCTTCGGGTGACCAGAGGGTTGCGTGTCTTTCCACAGGGAGCCTGACCCCACAAACAAGGTAACTGCTGTTTATAGCAAAAACTGTGGTCATTAAAGTTTACAAAGCCGGGATACTCAGCTTTAAAGTGACACAGTGAGCTGTCTGTATTTAACCTAGAGACTGTGAAAGTTATTTTGCAGAGGAAAAGTCTCATCAACTTTAAAACCCTAACAATGGTTTAGTGCAGCACGCCACCTTCAATAGGCCACTGCCTACAGCTGAGTGGATGTAGGTCCCAGGGGGAAGGCGGAGGATGAGCCTAGGGTAAGTTATATAAACTGTGGATCAGAGATTCATAGAGACAGGTTCTGTGAGTGTAATGTGCTTTATCATAAGCGGGGTTGTGTCCTTTCCTGGAGTGTTGTTGCAGCTGGTCACTGTTCAGGCAAAGGCAGCTTAATGCCCCATAAAATGATTAGATAAGGATGAAGGCAGGATCAATTTTGTCAGTCCTGTCACACAGCTGAAGAACATTAACTACAGCGCACGGTGTGCAGGCCGCCATAGCAAAGTATTCCATCTGCCTCGCATGCTTATAGATGCATAGTGAGTTGCCTAACCTTACAAGGAACAGAACCGTGTCACCCTCTTCCTGTCTGTCATAGGCACTTTGTCTTTGCCATTGACGTGTCGCTCTGCCTCACCTACCTGCTTTTTTCCCACTGCTGAGCCATTTGCTTAAGAAACGATTTCAGGGCCCAGAAGGCAATTGGAACGTAGGGAGCTCACTCATTGCAACAAGAGTTGAGCACCTACTATGTGCTCATTGCAAGAGGAACTGCAATGAGAAGGGAACAGGTCTGCTTTTCTGGGCCTGGGGTCTGGTGGGAGAGATTGTCAGTGATAAACCTAAGGTGCACTGTGACTAGGGACATGACATACTAAGTTGGTGGCATTTGACATGCATCCAGAAAACCAGCTAGAATTTTGAAAGGGGTCAGCAGGGGAGGTGGATATTCCAGTAGGAGAAAAAAACTCAGTTGGTTCCTGCCTGATATAGGAAAGGCCTTTCTGGTAACATGAGATGTCCCTAGACAAGATGGGTTGTCTCATGGAGTGAGTTTTGGTGGCATTTACATAAAGAATAGAAGGCCACGTGTTAAAGGGACTTCCACTCTGAGATTTGGACTTTGTAGATTGCAGAAATTTCCCTCTTACCTAGAGGTTGTATTTTTTAAGCACTTCAAATGGCTTTTTTTTTCTTCTGAGGATTTTTTTTAGCTTGCTAAGCAGTTGTTGTTGAAGATAAATATGCAGACAAAGATAATTTAAGAGTTCAGAAGTTTTCTATTCTGTATTGGGAGACTACATGGATATTTAGTATCCTCTAAATATAGTGTTCTGTCCTCCCGCTTGGCATGGGAGTAACATCAAGAGAAAGACTGAGAGGATACTTACTTTCTGACAGTAAATAGAATCACATTGCAGGAGAAAGCCTTTGCTATGTTCCTTCGGCCACTACCCTCTCTTGCATCCAAGCCTGGATGACTGAAACCATAGAGTTCTCTTTGGTGTAGAGAAGATGCTGTTTCCATCTTCAACAGCAAAGCATGGGGACTGTTGCTCAGCAGGTGCAGGGGTGTGTATATGACAAAAGAAAGCAAAATAAAAGCTCACTCTCTGTCTCAGAGGAACTATGACGAGAGGAGAGGAAAAGGAGGAAGGTGAAAGAATTAATGCAGATCCCAATTTACTGTGCATTTTATAAGTTGAGGGATCAGACAGCCTCCAGAAAGCTTTTACCCCCCACCCCAAATTCCTGTTTGGGAACCCTGGGAGGACACTTCCGTGCACAGTGGGGCAGCCCAGGCTGATTAGGAAAGGGAAGCTGAGTGGTCCTATCAGACCCAGAAAAAGGTCTGGTTGTCACTTTCTAGACACCCCTCCATTCTTAGGGTGTTCATACTGAGTTGAAAGCCAGCAAGTCTGTTACAGGGTTTGTCATGGTAAGACAAGGTAATTTAGCAGCAAAGCCATGGGCAGGCTGCAGGCCAGGGCTGAGTCGGGTCTTTGGCAACTGCATAGGGAGAGTTGGCCATCAGAAGCTGATATAAATACCTCAGTGATGGTTTCATTCTGTTGGTTTGTTGGTTGATATCAATCATGGAATTTTAAGTGACATTTCCTGTGATGTACATCTTGTCATTGCCAATATTCTATTCATATAAATACCTCAGCGATGGTTTCATTCTGTTAGTTTGTTGGTTGATAATGGTAAAAATTGGAGTAAAGGCTTAATTCAATATTCAGGTCAATATAATGAGGAATTTGGACCACACAATTGACATGGTTGATGATCCAAGATGATCTCTAAAACTAGTATTTTAGTGTAAGTGAGAGCTCAGAGCTGAAAGTGACTATGAGAGGTTCAAATCCCCTCGGCCCCAGGAATTCACCATCCAGTAGAAAAGGAAAAGGGGGCTTCCCCCCACTTGTTTTGGAGCTCCCCCACCCTCCAGTGTCCTCTGTAGTAGATCACAAACATCATCTACCTATAGAAGCATAAAAATAATAGCACAGTGGAGAGAGCTCACAGGAGAAACTATGTACTTTATATGGGTAAAATTACAATATCTTATGTAACTTATTTTTGGTAGCATAACTTAATAGGCCTTAGGCTGGGCCTGGTGGCTCATGTCTATAATCCCAGCACTTTGGGAGGCTAAGGCAAGCAGATCACTTGAGCTCAGCAGTTCAAGACCAGCCTGGGCAACATGGCGAAACCCCATCTCTACAAAAAATAGCCAGGTGTGGTGGTGCATGCCTGTAGTCCCAGCTATTTGGGAGGCTGAGGTGAGAGAATCATTTGAGCCCAAAAAATCAAGGCTTCAGTGATTGTACCACTGATCTCCAGCCTGGGTTACAGAGAGAGACTCTGTACCCCCTCAAAAAAAAAGTTAATAGGCCATTTAGCTCTTCTTCCAGGACTGCTATTTTCTCCTTATTCCTGTACCTAGTTTGGGATATTTTAACCCATTCTCCTCAGGGAAGAGACATACATTTTGTGGATGTCTTGGGTCTACTTCTTGGTTCTAGATTGAAACTGGTCTCATAAATATTCAAATCTCACCAAATTTTCTTGGTTTAGAAACTTCCCTTAATGGCTTATTTTCTTCCTCCATCACCCACCCTATATTTGACAGAACAGCCCCATGTGTTCTGCATCTTATGCATTCAAGCCCTTTCTAGAGGGCTTGCTTTGGTCACTGAACACATCCCTTTCATGGGGGCCCCATGAATCATCTGTCTGCCCTCCTACCCTCTATTTTCTCACCTTTCTGTTTCCTCTCTGTGCTTCATTTCCTCTCAATCTGGCTTAGGCTCTTTGCTTACCATCCTCGAGGCAGGAGGTCATTTGCCTGGCTTATATCTGTGTTTGTTATTAGTGCAGTAAAGCCCATAATTGATCTCACAGCCTTCTTCATAGTATAAAAATGGTTTACAATGTAATACACAAGCATCTGGGGAGATGGATTTCCCTCGAAGCATCTTAAAAATCAAAAAGTAGGGAAGTCATCACATCCTATGATTAATGGAGTCTGAAGAGCGTTGACAAAGCAAGCTGAAATACTGCCCAGAAGGGGAGATTACAGATTAGCATACAAAAAGTGATAAGCTTAGTTTTAAAACTAAATTTTATTCACTGCTGACGTTCCTTACACAGAATTTCTGGAGCCAGGGTCAACTTCAGATTCCTTTCCTCTTGCCTGAAGCATCAACTGTACTTGGCAGAGCAGGCTGAGAGTTAAAGACCCTGTCTGATCCAGCCAAATGCCTTACCTCTGCCAAAAGCCTGGAGCTGAAAGTAGCCTGACAAGTCTCCTGAAAGCAATCCGAAGCTGGCATAATTGTGTCTACCACGGGGCTCTCAGAAGACTGATGAGAAGCCCAATGGCAGACCACCCCTGCCTTTCTAAAGGGGGAGCATGGAAAGAAAGAACACATGGAAGGGAGGTAGGAAAGGAAACCACAAGTGTAAGCCCTCCTTGTTACTTTCACCTTCAGAAATCAGAGCTCGGTGGATGTGTAGAGAGTGGAAGCAGAGAGGCGGGCAGAAAAAAACCAGAATGACTCTGCAGAGCAAGTATCCATGGGAAATGTTCTTGCATTGAGATACCTCTGCTACGTTAAATTCAAAAGAGTATTGCTCAACTGGTGAACTCCTTTCCTTTCCTTCATTTTTCTAACCCAATGCCCCATACGTTTAGTGAATGGAATGAAACCCTTTTATTTCACTGTACTTTAGTGTTTTAAGTAATGTTTAATATCTGATGATGATAAGATCAAGTTGTATATGGACAGGACATGATACATTAATAATCTCTTTTATGGCACACAGCATCTCATGTTATCACAACCACTAGTTGTGAGGTAAACAGGGCAGGTACTATTCCATTCCATTCTACAGATGAGGAAACTGAGGCCCAGTGATCTCGTTTGCTCAAGTTTAAACAACTGCAAGCAATGAAATTGAGGCTCACATTTTCAAATTTGGAAGCACCTTCTTTTGCTACTGTTAAATCTCTACTCACATAGGCTTTTAGTTCTGTGTAACAAGGATTTAATCATACGAACTCCTTTCTTAGCCTTAGTTGTATTTGTCTTAGTGTAGAATGTATATGTTTGGATTTGCTTCCTATGAATGTGAAATTGGCATTGAGCAATTATTTAATAAACATGGCAAAGATCTGATAGGGTCGGGCATTAAGCTTAACCCTGGAACTGCTAAAGACCAAATAAGATGCAGCCTCTGACATGAATTTCATTTATCTTAGAAGATATGGCCATAGAAATTATAAAATAATTTAATGGTACTCTTAGAGACATATGAACAAAAAGATGTAGAAACACTGAAGATACAGCATCCGGTTCTGCTGGGGGACTTGAAGGTGGAGGTGATATCAGCACTTTGTCTTCAAGTTGTCTTCAAGAAGGAGAGAGGTCTACCAGGCAAAGGAGGGAAAAAGGATTGTATTCTAGGGAAAGGACCCAGCATATGCATAACACAAAGTGAGGAATGTGCATGGTAGGTCTGGAACATGGAGTATGCAGTAGGGAGGGGAGGCTGGATAGGGGCTGGCTTGTAAGTTCTCTGTAGACTAAGCTAAGCAATTTGTTTTTTATCGTGTAGGCAAAAGGAAACCCCCACAGGATTTTAAACAGCTAATATGACCTATAGAGGAAGATTCAACAAAATGAGTACTTTGATATAAACATTTTGAAACTCAGTGTTAACTTGTTAGAAAATGAGTTTTCATACATCTGGAACAATGGTCCTCAAAGTTCAGCGTGCACCAGAATTACCTGAAGGGTTGTTGAAACCAGACTGCTGGACCCCATCCCAGAATTTCTGATTCCATAGTGCTGGAATGGGGTTGGAGAATCTGCACACCTAACAACTTCCCAGGCGACGCTGAGGCTGCGAGTCCAGGGTCATACTTTGAGAACTACTGCCCTGGAGCTTTTGGGAAGGCCTCTTTGCCTGGACAGGACATAGAAAGAACAGCTCTAATTTATTAATAAAGCAAACTTGAAACAAGAGGTTTCAGGTATTTGAGATACAATAAAGGTTTTCTTTAAAAAGTCTGAACAAAGGGTTGTAATCATCATCTAATAATATGAAAAATGTATGTACTTGTGAGGCACTGTGCTAAGAGCTAGGCACAGGAAGCTAGCTGGACATGGCTTGTCACACAGGAGTTCCTGGTAATGCCCTGGGGAAGGTGGGGACAGATAACTGGCCATCCTGCATTTTATGTCTAGCGAGGCTTCTATTGTTTTTATTCCAGAAAAGACAGAAAGCAACTGCCACTGAGACAGAAGTTGTCATGCATTCTAAGTTTCGCACCAAAATTATTTTGTCGTGTTGGTACAATTTTGGGGGAAGGGAGGAAGTATGCCACAATCATGGACCATCTCATTATGTGACCAAATCGTCTCATGACTGAGAATCATCTGACAATTAATGGGGTGGAAACATAAAGAATACCAGGAGCTGAGTAAAAATAGGAACATGTCTGGAATGGGGAACCGAATCATGTCATGAATGTAAGAAAATGTAGGGACCTTTGTTTGTAAAGTGCATGTCTCTCTAGAATCCTCTCTTCAAACCCTTTCTCTAAGATGTAGCATCCTTTGTCTTGGCTGTAGACAGCCTCTGAACGTGGCATCAGTGGGTTTCAGTGGAGCCTTCCAACATCAGCCGTGACTGACGGTCTCTGACCTTCAGTCTGCACTCCCATTCTGGGGAGTCTGTTTCATGAAATATTAATAGAGAAGTTTACTCCAGAGCAATGCATACAGAATGATGTTTCTTGGATATGTTAAGCCATCTTCCTGCTTTAAAGGTCGTGAGGCAAAAAATAGCCATTAAAAGGAGCTGTTCTGAGGAAGAATACTCACTTGATTGGCACTCCTGCTGAAATATGCAAGATAGATTTCGGACCTCTCTTGTGGTAAGCAGCACTAAACCAGCGCCCCCCCCCCCCCAGTATAACACCCCGAAGCTCTGGCATGGGCTGAGCGTTCTATTTTTAGTATATGGGAAGACACCATTGTTCACCTGGATTATAGTCAGCTAATATCTAATGCATCTGTCCCTGTTCACCCTTGTCTCCATTCCATTCTTTTTAAAGCAGTGGTTTTCCACTGGTGTGCTCAGGCATACAGGTGAACTGAAACCCATTATGGGTATAAAGTCACATTTTGATTCCCAGATGAAAATAGTTTGGCTACAAGTAAGTATAATGGTAACAACAGCAGCGGCAGCAGCTAACATTTATATAACCCTTACTGGATGCCAGACGCTGCTGTAAGCACTTGGCATACATTAATGTATGAAATCCTCATAAGGGACTTAAGAGAATACATTCTTTTGTTAGTCCCATTTTCAGATGAGAAAACTGAAGTGGCACAGAGGGGGCAACTAACTTGCCTAAGGGTCCAGAAAGAGTAAATTGCAGAGCCGGGTTTCAGAATCTGTGCTCGGGAGGCACTGTTAAGATGATATAAATGCTCTTTCATCTCCATGTTCACTGAGCCAATTGCTGCTCATCCTTCAAAGTCTAGCTCAACTGTCTCCTTCTTTGTAACTTTCTCCGCTTCTTTCAACTTCTTTCCAGAAGAAGGAATTGCTCCTGCATCTGTGCTCTCAAAACACTTCAACCACTGATGTTGTTGATGCATTCATCTTTCTGCTAGTTTGGAAGCTCCATAAGCCTGTGATTTATTCATGCACATGTCCTTCCATCTCCTATAAGATCTAAAGGACTGGTGATCTGTAATTTCTGTTGTTGAGCTAAAAGTAGAAATTACAATCTTTTATATATACTTTTTATATCTCATTTCAAATATATTTTGAAATCTGATCATTTGAATTCTGAATTCTATTTCATGAGGGAATGCAAAAAATATTAACAGAATGCCTAAGATATTCTTGGATGCTGTGCTAGTTCTAGTGATATAACAGGGAAGAAGGCAGACAGAGTCCCTGCCTTACAGGCCTCAGAGACTGCGGAGGGAGGAAGATGGTATACCAAGTACTGAACTCTGTAGTAAAGCATAGTTTAGGAAATAGCCTGGCCTGAAGGGCTGAAAAGGTTTCCCTGAGTTAATGACATACAAGCACAGAGAACAAAGAGTGACTACCAATTAGTCAAGTGAAGAATGGAGATAGTTATATTTTGAGCTCTGACTTGCTTATAAAAAGGCAACATTCTCACCCATTGTGCAGATCCTAATAGTTTCTCAAGACCCAGATAAAAGTCTGCTTTCTCCAAGTACTTTCTCTGAATGTTTTAGCTTTATAACAGCTTTTCTCTTAACAACTACCTTTGATAATGTTTTAAAATAAGTGTGAACCTCAGGAATGTGTCCCACATTGGGAACACTGAGTTATTTCACTTAATCTTGAAAACAACCTTGTGAGTTAGTTATTAATATCTTGCCTTTTCAGATGAGAAAACTGAGGATTGGTGAGCTTGAATGCTTTTCCTAATATCTCATAGCTGTGAGAGCTAAGGGAAGAGTTGGATTTGAAATGTAGGTCTGTTTGCCTGGAGTTAATCTTCACAACAGTTCTAGTAGGTATTATCATCCCCATTTTACAGATGGAGAAACTGAGAGCCAAAGGACTATTGGCTCAAGGTCACAAAGCTCCTGGGTGTGGCAGTTTTTAGATTCCAATTCATGTCTGTTTGGCTCCGGAGACTGTGCTTTGAGGGGCTAATACTCAAAAAGGAAGTATTTTCAAAATCTCCTTCTCATCTGAGCCCATGTTGTGCCTCTGCGATTGCTACCCTGAGGCGCTGTTGTGGCTCCAGAGACTCCAGACTCGCTGCTCCAGGTGGCCCCTCCACGGAGCAGCCTCATCATCTGGTTGCTTATTAGCAAAGCAGAGTCTCAGGTCCCACCCTAGACCTACTGGTTCCAAATGTGCATTGTAAGAAGATTGCCAGATTATCCTAGACAATTCACGTTACAGTTGGAGAATCTCATCTAGAGATGATACTGTGCCCTAGAATCATCCTTGCAATTATAAACCATGAAGTGTTGACCTTCTGGGCTGAGAGCCCACAATCAGTCCAGTTTTGAGACTCTCACCTTTCAGGGACACTGCTAGGGCTCTGGAATAAGCTGCTCTTCCTTATTGACGTCCAGAAGGTCCTGTGGAGACTGAGTTCACAGTTGGGATCTTTGGTCTGGTGTCTGAGATACAAAAGTTCCCCCTAGGGTTGCTATTTCCCCAGGAGCTGATTCCCCACCCCCCACCATGGGCTTTAAGTTATAGATTGCAATTAAAAAACATACAAAATTACACAATGATTTATAACGTTCTTGTGAGGAATGAGGTGATAAATATCTTTCCCACATTATAGAAAGACCTGGAAGAGCCAAATGACATTTCCCACAAAACCTTGCAAATTTGTGGGAAATCTGTAATTATGATCCTGTTCATGTGACTCCCTTGTCTGCCTTCCAGCCAATAAAAGTCTAGAGTAACATTACTGTGTTTTCCTTAAACTTGTTATCTTTATCTTTATGGTTGGCCATTCTCTCTCTTTTGTTTGTATATTTTGCCATTCATGAACATTTACTGAATGCCCTCTTTGTTATGCCAGGTACTTTCCGACTCTGTGGCCAGGTACTAAAACTTTCCTAAAGTTTTAGTAAAACTTTCTTGTATTAAGGAAATTAGTTTTTTAGTGGTCACTATAGCAAAGACTCCAAAAACTGAACAATTGCTACGTGAAGTGGTAACTGGATGATTTAACTTAAAAAAAATGATCCTGGGCCAACATTTATTTCAAGTTTAAGACCAGTCTGGGCAATAGAGCAAGACCACATCTCTACCAAAAAAAAAAAAAAAAAAATTAGCCAGGTGTGGTGGTGCATGCCACCAGCTATGCAGGAGGCTGAGGTGGGAGGATCACTTGAGCCCAGGAGTTCAAGGCTGCAGTGAGCTAGGATGCACCCCAGCCTGGGTGACAGGATGAGGAGTGAGACCCTGTCTCTAAGTATATATATACGAGAAGGGGGCTCATTTCTTTTTCAATTGGAGGGAAAGGACCTCAAAAATGGTGATGTTTATGGTACTGTGTATATTAGTATTTTCTGCTAGATGTAGTATAAGCAAAAGAAATAAAAATTACATTAAATAAAGCAAAGTCTTAGAGACTCAGATTGCCTTTTTTCTGCTTAGATCAGATTTTCAGTCTAATTCTCCTTAATGTGAACCTGTTCCTTTTAGGGATCATGGTTGTGTGTGTGTGTGTGTGTGTGTGTGTGTGTGTGTGAGAGAGAGAGAGAGAGAGAGAGAGAGATACAGAGACAGTGTATATGTTTGTGTGCATGTGCTCATAAGTCTGTATAAAAGCCAAAACCATCTAAGTGGTTTGTTTTTATTTCTATTCCTTGTGGGAAACAGACTAACTTCTAGCCTCGAGTGCGAGAACTGACAGCAGGTATCTAGCATTCACTTATTTCTCTCCAAAATTTAGTTTATAGGGATGAAAATTGTGGTTGTAACATTAAGCAGTTTAAGTGCACCACCCCTGTGCCCACTAATAAGACAGAAGGGCTTTTCTAGTATACATCAGTGGGGGATGGGGGCCAGAAGCCCTTTTCTTCCTTGTTAAAATTAGGTTATAACTAATTTCAGGGTGTGGGTGACTTCGAGTTTTCTAAATTGCCATGATCTATGGCTCCAAAAAGACAGCTCAGGGAATATCTATGTAGTCCGTCTACAGGTTGTTTACACAGCAAGCAAGCAAACATGAAAATCATAAGTTGGTTTGCAATTTGAGCTGTGCTATGTTTGTTTTGTTTGTGAGGACAACCCCACCCATGGTGGAGGGGCCCTCTGAGCTGGAAGTTACAGGATGAGTCTGACTTTGCTAGTCCAAACAAAATCCTTTTCTCATTAGGTGACGGGATGATGGTGGAAATCATGCCACATCAGTACCTCCTTGTATCATGCTTTCTTTTACTCTCAGCAAAACATCTCTGCTGCCCATCATAGAGACTCTTGATGAGTAATTTCTTTTTTTCAGAGAGTCAGGAGAGTGTAGCAAATTAGTGGTCAAAAGGATGGTCTTTAAAGTCAGAGAGACTGGGAATCATACATAGCTTTACCCCTTTTAGCTCCATGACTTTGGGGAATTGGTTTAACCCCTCAAAACCTCAATCTCCCCCTTATAGGATAATAACACAAATCCCATGGGATTAGTGTAAAAGGTTCGTGCGATAATAAACGGAAAGGATTTAGCCTACTGGTACCTAGAAAGCTCAATAAATGCAGCTACTATTATTCAGATATGAATTCAGAAACAATATCTCCTCCCTACCTGCTTCTTTGAGGAGCCACCTTCAAGAACAGCCCACGCTTGCCTAGCTTGTGGCCACTAGTTGGTTGATAGGATGTGCCTGAATTTAATGGATTCTGAATTTTAACAAATTGGATCATTTCACAATAATTCAATTTACACCACATGGACAAAATCAGAAACAGATTTGCTAAGTAATCAAAGCAAACATATGCAGCTCATCATATCACCACAAATGGGCTACAGCAATGTAAGCTGAGCTTTCAGCAATTCCTCATCACTTGGGGAGTTGGTAACTGATTGATGGCCAAGGGTAACAAGTCTGCATTTCAGTCCAATTCTTTGGTCTCTGGTCAACTTCTTTTTGTATTTGCCATGTTAGCCTTATTGATTTCATTCATTGAATTGACGGCCTCTTGAGGGTATTTTTATTTACAGTCGCAGATTACTATGGCAACAGATATTCTCTCCATACTGCACAAACCTCATAAACAGTTTAATTCATTCAGATCCTCATTCAACCACTATTTAAATGTTGTGTATATAGGAAATACCTATTGCAGGGGAAGCAGATAGTTCCTTGACCTTAAAAGGCTCACAGTTTGGTGGAAAAACACATTTTAAAAAGCTACCCAGCAGTTATAACAGTGTGGTGAGTGCTCTAATAGGGGTGAGAGAGACGCGCTGATGGAGAGAAGAGAGACACCCTACATGGCCTGAGAATTCAGGAAAGCTTGCCCAGAAGAGTGCTTAAGAAAAGAGGAGTAAGGACCAACCCGGCAAGGGAAACATGAGGACATTCCAGGCAGAAGGAACAGCATGGGTAGCAGAGGTTTGGAGTGAAAGGAATTTTGACCTGTACATGAATAGCAAGTAAGCTGGCCTCGTTGACCCATGGCACGTGCAGAGGAATGGTGTGACTTGTGCATGGAGAGGTAGGCCCGGGAGAGACTGGACCACACTAAGTTTTAACTTTATACAAAAGGCGGTAAGATCCTTCTGAAGGATAAGAGAAGGAGTCCATTTTCTGCTTGGGAAAGATCACTCTGTCAGCAGTGAGAAGAATGAATTAGATGGAAGCAAGACTGAAAGAAAGGAGAGCAGTTGCAATCATTCAGATAAGGAACCAGGAAAACCTGAGGGCAACAGGAAGTGAGAGGCAGGGAAGGTTGGAGAGGAAGGAGAATGCACTGAGCTTGCTAAGGGAATGCTGGGGATCCCCGTGCAGTCAAACAAGAATGAAAACAAGAGGCACGTTTGGGGCGGGGAGAGAAAAGACAGGATTGCCATCTTCCCCACTCCAACTTTCTGTTTATGTGATACTGTTGTCTCTTTTTTTCCCCTTTTCTCCTTGAATAGACTTTCTTTTCTGTACTCTGTACGAAAGAGTAGTGTAATGGAAAGAACATAAGATTTGGATTGAGATAAATCTGTATTAAAATGTTAACTTTGCTACCAGTAGCTTTTGTTTTTGCTTGCTTCAGAGACAGGGTCCCACTCTGTCACCCAGGCTGGAGTGCAGGGGTGTGATCATAGTTTACTGCAGTCTCCAGCTCCTGGTCTCAAGCCATCCTCCCACCTCAGCCTCCTGAGTAACTAGGACTACAGGTGCACACCACCACACCTAGCTTTTTTTTTTTTTTTTGTAGAGATGGGGTCTTGCTATGTTGCCTACACTGGTTTTAAACTCCTGGTCTCAAGTGATCCTCCTGCCTTGGCCTCCCAAAGCGCTGGGATTACGGGTATGAGTCCCCACACCCAGCCTACTACTAGCTTTTTAATCCTTGGTGAGTTATCTCATTCTTCCTTTCTTCTTCTGGAAAATACTAATAACAATATTGTGTAGAATGGAGAAAGAGCTGCAAGTGAAATGGAAAAATTGTTGCCAGAGAGGCAGTTTTTGTCAGAAAGATAGAAATCACTTTTGGTATTACAAGTGGTAGGGGTTTATCAAGGAGACATTGATGAAAAATTAGAAAGGCCAGAGGAGCAAAGTTCACTCACCGAAGCCACCCCTCCTGAGCACTGCAGACACTGCCCTTTCCCACCTTTTTATTATTGTTATTGTTATTGGTTTTCGTTTGGCTTCCAACCCCATCCTTTTCATACTCTCCCTTGTATTCCAGGGGTACTAAGTCTGGGTAACTAAATTTCCCGGCATCCCTTGCCAGCAGACTCCTGCTTTAGGTCCACCAATGAGAGGCATATGTCTGAGCTTTGGGAGGCAGACGAGAGGCAGGTGTTGCTAATTCTCCTCCAACAATAGGCACATGGGAGGTTTATAACCACCCCCAGCATTCTCTTGCAAATCACCATCTTCACCTAGCAGGTAGAAGTGATTACTACGTTTTTGCAATTTCTTGTAATTTTTTAATTTTCTGAAAGTTAGCAGTCATTCTGAGAGCAGCTTTCTCTACTCTCTGTATTTTCCAATGGATTTGTGAATAACCTTCCTGCATAAATACCATTCTATTTAAAAATACCTAGGGCAGGTGCCGTGGCTTATGACTGCAGTCCCAGCACTTTGGGAGGCCTAAAAGGCTGGATTACATAAGCATTGGAGTTCATGATCAGCCTAGGAAACATAGCAAGACCCCGTTTCCACAAAAAATAAATAAGTTTGTAAAAAGCCAGGCATGGTGCATGCACCTATAATCCTGGCTACTCGGGAGGCTGTGGTGGGAGCATCATTTGAGCCCAGGAAGTCAAGGATGCTGTGAGCCATGATTACACCACTGCACTCCAGCCTGGGTGACAGAGTGAGACCCTCTCTCTAAAAAAAAACATTAAAAATAAAATATCTAAAGTGGTGTCTCTTTTCCTGACCAAAGCCTCAATGGAAATCTTTCTGGCAATTACTTTTCAGTGTCCTTTGCCACCTTTCCTCAGCCATTAAAAGTTGAAGACTCTCAGCCAGGAGCGGTGGCTCACCCCTGTAATCCCTTTGGGGGATTAGATATAGCACTTTCGGAGGCCTAGGTGAGCGGACCACGAGGTTAGGAGTTTGAGACCCGCCTGGCCAACATGGTGAAACCCTGTCTCTACTAAAAATGCAAAAATTAGCCAGGCATGGTGGTAAGTGCCTGTAATCCCAGCTACTTGGGAGCCTAAGGCAGGAGAATCGCTTGAACCTGGGAAGTGGAGGTTACAGTGAGCTGAGATACTGCCATTGTACACCAGCTCAGGCGACAGTGCAAGACTCCGTCTCAAAAAAAAGAAAAAGAAAAAAAGACTCTCAGGACTTTGTTTAGACTCTTTTGAAGCTGTACTCCCTTGGTGAACTTATTCAGTCCTAAGTCTTTAATATATTTCCTATGTTTCAACAACTCCCCAAATTATATCTCAAGCCCAGACTTTCCTTTGAGATACAAATCCATATATCCAACTTGACTCAGTGTCCACTTGACTGTCCTCAAGCTTAGCTTGTATGAAACTGAACCCATGGTCTCCCTCTCTCCTGGTACCCTTAACCCCCTTCTCCTTCAAGGTTCTCTTTCTAAGAAGATGAACTCACCCTTCTCTCTGGGGCTTGGAGTAGAAATCTGAGAATCATTCTTGTTTTTTTTTCTTTTTTCTTTTTTTTTTTTCTTTTTTTTTTTTTTTTTTTGAGACAATGTCTTGCTCTGTCACCCAGGCTGGAGTACAGTGATGGAATCTGGGGTCACTGCAACCTCTGCCTCCCAGGTTCCATCAATTCTCCTTCCTCAGTCTCCTGAGTAGCTGGGATTATAGACACCCACCACCACACCCAGCTACTTATTGTATTTTTAGTAGAGATAGGGTTTCACCATGTTGGCCAGGCTGGTCTCGAACTCCTGACCTCAAGTGATCCTCCTGCCTCAGCCTCCCAAAGTGCTGGGATTACAGGCATGAGCCACTGAGCGAGGCCTGAGAATCATTTTTGACTCATCTCTCATACTCATCCCCCTCATGCGATGAGTAACCCATCCTTATTGATTCCGCCTGACCATGTCCTGGATTGACCACCTCTCTCTGTCCTCACTGCCATAACCCTTTTCTGATCCAGCAGGCTTGATAAGGGGAACACTAGGCTTGATAAAGGGAACAATCTCAGTGGTCTCCCTACTTCCATATCTATCCGTTTCATTTCATTCTCCACATTAGGAACAAAGTGATCTTTTGACAATGTAAACTAGACCATGTCATTACTCTGCTCAAGCCCTTTAATGGCTTCTGATTGCTTTTAGGGTAGTTGTACCTCCCTATCCTGGCCTGCTTCACCCTGGACATTGCTGCCTGCTGCCCAGCTGCCCCTCCATTGCCTCTCCCTCCCTTTCTGCTGCCTTCGTGCTGCTCTCTGCCTGGAACATGTTCTCCTACTCTTCCTCCACCAAATTCCTGATCATCCTTGGTCTTTTTTAAAGATCGCTTCTTCAACTCCCTGAGTAGATCCCTCACTGTTCACTAAAATGGCAATACATACCCCCTTAGCAGTCATCACACATGCAGTAACTTGTTAGAATGTACACTGCATGAGAGCAGAAAACCTTTCTTTTTCATGATCATAGCCTCAGTTCCTGGCACAAATAAGTCATTTAACAAATATTTATGCAATGAATTAATAGTAGGTAAAAGAAATATTTATTCTTTCCACTCCCCTTCTCTCTTCTTCTCCTGTCCTTTTCTTTCGTATGCTAGTGTCACTCTGCAGCCACTATTGTTTTTCTGCTCATTCTCTGTCTCCCTCCCTCCTTTCCTGGAGCAGCCAGAGTTCACGCTGATGGCATGTCAGCTCAGGTTCTATTTGTTTCTGCTTTGGGGGTTTTTCTAAAAGGCGAACCATGTGTTAACCTCTCAGGACACCTAATGCTTGAGGTTGCAAGGGAACGATTTTCAGCCAAGCACAGGATAGTTTTCCCAGAAATAACCTCTGTCTCCTGTGGCCTTGCCTTTATCTTGAAAGGGCCACCTCGATGCCAGGAACTGGTGATTGATGAGGCCCTTGATATTCACTGTAGAGCAAGAAACATAGTACAGAAATGTACTCTGTCTCATTTTCAAAATTATGCTAGACAACGTAAGGTTAATAAAATAGAAATATTGAGCCTCTTCAAAAAGAGAAGCAAGCAAATATACAGAATTGGCTGAGAGCTAAAATAATTAGTTGAGTCTAAGCTCCCTGGCAGCCAGGGCAAAAGGGGAAACTACATAAACAATAAACCTGTCAGAAATGAGCAAGCATAGCTGTTCATCAGACAAACACTTTACAAAATACCACCTTGAGCTTTTACTTTCTTACTATATGTTGTATTCCTTGCATCCTGTATGTTCAATTCACTTCAGCGTATATTTACTCTATACTATATACTCAATTCCACAGCTTTTCAGTACTTACTGGGTGTCAGGCACTGTACTATGTATTAAAAGGTTCAAACACAAACAAGACATCATATCTGTTCTTGCAAATGTAATCTGAATGATTTAAAATTCAAATCCCCCATGGCATTGCCTTGTTTGGCAGTCTCAGATTTTCCTCTTCTCTTCACAGTGGCCAGTGGGGTCTTTGTCTTCACCCTCTCACCGCTCAGGGCTTTCATCATAGTTCTTACTCTCAGTTCCCACAGCTCAGATCTTAGTGAATCTTTCAGTGGCCAACCACAAAATTGCATTTTACATTTTCTAATATCAGCAGGTAAGCTGTAACCCCATGTAATTCTTTTCTGATTCATCCTTCAGGAACCCAAAGGCTATAAATCTGGGGCAAAGAATTCTGAAGAAGAGATTCAGTTCTCTTCTGGGGTCCTGCTTCTACAGAGTGAAAATCTTGTCTCCACCCATTCTGCCATCTATGACTTCTCAGTTACACTCTCACATTCACAGGCAGCAGAGTATTAACATGAGACACTCTTCGCCTCCACTCACACTGAAGATCCAAGACAATGTACTTGTCTTGCATACCAGTGCAAGGTACTTCCCAGGCAGGAGATGCAAATAAGGATTGAGAACCAGGTTTGCAGCCCTCAGAGGACATCCAGCTCCAAGAAAGAGGTGGTAGACTAACAATTATTTCTGGAAAAGAGAATTCTCTTTGGAGAAAATTGTTAGCATACCTTGAGTCTCAATCTTCTCCATGGAGAAAATAGGAGTGAGTCCCATCTCCTTAAGTTTAGTGGGGATAGCTTCAAGGGAAAGACGCAGAGAGTTTTTCTATGTCCCTGGAGTCTTTGGGGAAACTAAGGCTGGTGCTCAGAGGGCATCTGTAAGCAATAGCTGGAGGAAGAACAGTTTTCCATAAAGAGACTGGAAGCGACAGGAAATAAGAGGAGGATGGGAATGTCTCTGAAGAAACCACTAATGGTTCCTGAAAGAGGCAACTGCCCATACTCTGATGTTTAAACAGTAGAGAAAGCCAATGCCAGTTTCACTGGTGCAGGTTAAATCAGGTCCTGGCTGCCTCCATAACCTCCTTTGCCTCTTGCTTCCACTTCCATTCTCAATAAGCCAGGAGCAACCTGCTAAGTGGGAAGTGGAGGCAGGAAACCAGGACAGTCAACCCCCCTGCCCTTTTCCACCTTCAGAAGGTCTAAACTGGGAAGGAGAGAAACTGAATTTTGAATAAAATGGGGATTTTTGATTATGACATGACATTGTACATATTAATAACTAAAAACCAGGCTTCTTGCAATTAAAACAAACAGAGGACTTTGTTGTCTAATAGTAACTGAAAAGTTTGTACCTTAGATTTCATAAAGGGATGGGGGAAAATCCAGCTCCACAGAATGTCTGCATGGGCTGTGTGGGAAGAGAGACTGTGCCTAATTGCCCCTACAAGTCCTGCTTATTCAGTGTATGCTTGAACGACCTTAATGCCTGGTCTGCTGTCCTCTTCCCCATCACTCATGGCACCATTCTGGTGTTTGCAACATCTGTGTTGTGATAGTTCGGATTATTGTTCAGAAAACGTTCACTCTCTTCCCACCCCCACTGTGGGCAGAGCAAACATCCCTGAACCATCGATATTGGGTTTGGTACCATGTGACTGGCTTGGGCCAGTGTAATGTTAGAGGACCTGGGGAACATGCTGGCATGATTAGGCTTGGTTCTTACCATGGTAATCTATATGAGATAGACACGCCCCAAGTAGCTAGTGTTCCTTTAGCCTGGGTCCCAGAACAAACACGTGTGCCACACACTGGAACCAAACCCAATAGACTATGCGGCTGAGACCAGCCGGGATTAGCCAGCTGATCTGCGGACCTGGGAACATCACACTAAATGCCCACTGTTGCATGTCATAGAGTTTTGTGGTGGTTTATGGCACAGCACTACTGCAGAAATCGCTAACTCATATGTAGATAAATCCACAACCTCTTAGATCTGTGGCCTCCTTGCCTCTCATGATCTTTTCTTCTACCTTACCTTATATTTATATATATTTATAAATATGCCATCTATTTCCATGGTCATATTCTAGACTATGTCACCATCAATAATTATACCACCTTGATATACTGATTTCAAGAGTCTCACTCTCGGGCTATCTTCTCTCAGCTCACTTGCTCCGTTACCCCTCCTCACATGCTAACACATTATGTGACCTCCAATGCCCTGGTCCCACCACTTTTTCACTTCTGGTATCCTTATCCTTTCCTCCCTCACTTCCCACTTAACTCAGCTTAAGTTTTATGGCCCATCACAATCATCACTCCCTCGCAAAAATAATAATAGCTAGCACTTACAGAGGGCTTGCAATGTTCCAGGCCATGTTCTAAACACTTTACGTGTGGTCTTAACTTGAGCTCCCCCAAAAACTGAGCGTGAGTAAAAGGCATCCATATAAGTAGTTTATTTGTGAAATGATCCTGGAAAGTGTGTGTGAGAGACAAAAGCCAATGAAATACAGAAGGAGGAAAGCAGTACCAGGGTGCCTTATTTGGGGGCTACCACTGTGGGCACCTGGTGCTTGGCAGGAAGCCTTATAAATGCTTCTCAGAACTATCTGTCCAACAGAAAAGAGGGGAATCTATTCATGACTCATATTCCTCACAGGCCAAGGGTAGGCATATGACTTTAGTTCCCCTGCATTGCTGGATTGTGTCTAGAGCTCTAGAGTTCAGAGTACGTTCCACACGGGTCCTGTGCTATGTTATCAGAGAGGCCCTGGGGCAGGAGGCAATAGGTATGCAAGGAGGACCAGAATGAGGCACTGTCAGGTTGCCCCTAGGGAAAGCTGGTCAAAGCCTGAAGAGAATTGATCACTGCAGCCACAGCTGGAGCAAGGGGAGGCCCCAAAACGACCGGGAGAGATGCTGTATAATGGTGGAGACAAGCACATGCTCATTTAGTCCTCACAGCAACCCATTAACCATATACCATCATTAACACCATTTTTCAGATGGGAAAAGTGAAGCACACAGGTGTTCAGAAGCTGGACCCAGGTTGCATAACAAGTACAAAGCAAGGCTGGATCCAAATCCAGGCAGCCAGGCTCCAGAGTCCGTGTCCTTAACCTCCACTCTGTATGTCTCTCAATGTGTGCACCCCAGTGACTTCTTTGCCCTTTTTTCTCTCCCTTCTTGCTTGTCAGTAAAATGACTTTATAAGTTTTAACACAAAGTCAGATAAAGCCATTTGAGGCATGCAAAATTCAGTGGGATATCATTTTAAATATTGATAAGATATTTAATATCATCAAAAGAATATGAAAGATTGCAAGATTCTATCAAGTTAGAAAGTATATTTATGTAACTTAAGATTCCATGCAAATGCAAGTCTGTAGAGTTAAAAGAAAAATAAATATACATTATCTCAAGATCTAAATTAAATGATTACCAGGGTGGAGTACAGACCTGTGGAAGAGACAGAAAATTAGGTTTCTTGACCATGAAACTGCCTCTGAGATAGCTCTTAACTTCCGCTTCTCTTCACTCATCTCTGGCGCTAGGCAATTTTGCTTCTTTTAGAGAATTCTTCATATTCCCACCACCAAATCTACCAACGTATCTACAACTTTACCTGTGTAGTCTGCCTTTCTAAAATGAACCAAATCTTGGCATTTGGAATAAATTCTGACCCGTTTATCTCTCTGATCCCTTCTATCACCACACCATGCTCTAGGGACAAGAACATTTTTTTCTGTTCCCCAAACACCAAACTCATGTCAGCCTCAGATTTTCACACTTGCATTGTCTCTGCCTGCAAGGCTTTACCTAATAATCACTGAGCTGACTTTTAGCATTCAGATGTCAGCTTAGGTATCACTATCTCAGACCTTTCTCTGACCACATATCTAAAGTAGCATCTGCATTCACTCTCTGCTCCTGGAAGTACAGGGTTTGTCCCCAGCTTACAACAATGCCTGTGGTAATTGAATGGACCAATGTCTGGATCCACCTGGGCTTTAGTGTTTTTCTCAAGGCACTGAGATCTTGCTTGGAAGACCCAGAGAAGTCCGTACGTTTCCTGTAATTTACTTTCTCACATAATAGAATTATACTATTACATAATAGTTTTGTGATGGTTAATACTGAGTGTCAACTTGATTGAAGGATGCAAAGTATTGATCCTGGGTGTGTTTGTGAGGGCGTTGCCAAAGGAGATTAACATTTGAGTTAATAAATGTTAATACGGTACGTTAAAAATGGAAATGTTAAAATGCTAAAAATGTTAAAGAGTTAAAAAGCAGATATTAAGCCTCAAATCAGTGGCCCAGGAAAGGCAGACCCACCCTCAATCTGGGTGGGGACCATCTAATCAGCTGCCAGCACAGCTAGAATATAAAGCAGGCAGAGCAATGTGAAAAGGCTAGACTGGCTTAGCCTCCCAGCCTACATCTTTCTCCTTGCTGGATGCTTTCTGCCCTAGAACATTGGACTCCAAGTTCTTCAGCTTTGGGACTCAGACTGGCTTCCTTGCACCTCAGCTTGCAGATGGCCTATTATGGCCTACTATGGAACGTTGTGATCATGCGAATTAATATATAATAAATGCCTATATATTTATATATCCTATTAGTTAATAAACTCCTATATATCTTATTCTCCTATTAGTTATGTTCCTCTAAGGAATCTTGACTAATACGGATTTTGGTCCCAGGAGTGGTTCTAGAGGAACAGAATATTAAGGATGGAGTTCTTTCATTGGTTTTGGGGTTTCTGGAGTTGGATGCTTAATATGATTAGACCCAAAAAATGCTAAGCACTCTACTTCTGATAGTATGTAGAATACTGATAGTCCTTGGCATAAACTGTTTAGAGAGTTATGCAAAATAAATGCATTTGACACTCCTAATTTGCTGCTTGTGAGAAGCAAGGAGTTTAGTGACTCTGTACGTAATCTCTTTGACCATGTGTGGAGAACTGGTTGGTTGGAGATAATGAAGTTGGTTGGTTGCTCCTAAGTTCACTGGATAAAGTGAGAAAAGAAAAGGATGAACTCAGGGATTCTAACTCCCAGCTTTAGAAGCAGATACTGTGCCTTAAATCTCCTAAGATTGCCCCGAATGAGGGTCTTATCTCCTGTATGAAAAGAGCTAAAATTGTGGAAAAACAAACACAAGCTCTTATCATGAAAGTCGCTGACCTGCAGCGAAAGCAGCACGCACAGCCTTGGTGTCTCCTGTTAAAGTGAGGCATTGACTGGAAAAGAATGGGACCCTGCAGCTTGGAATGGGGGTGTGTGAGAGGACCCCAATGAAGCTGGAACACTGAGTTTGTAAACTCAGATAAACCATTTTTTGCCAGAAGAAACAGCTTCCCCGTCCCCGATAGTGGCAACATCCCTTCCCTGACCCCTGCTGCCATCAGCCTTTCCACCTTTGTATGAGGAGATAAACCCTGTGCTCCCTGAGACAACAGTGATGGCCTCTCCAGGGCAGGTGCCAGGCAAGATAACACTGATTTTCTTCAGGAGCCACCCCCAACACCCCTGTTTGCTTCTAGAACTATAACTAGACTGAAGTCTTGTCTGGCCCTAGAGGTGAGGTTGAGTGTGACCCATGAGAAAGTGCACTACACTCGGGAAGAACTGCTTGAGTTCTCTAATTTATATAAGCAGAAATCTGGAGCACAGGCATGGGAATGGGTATTAAGGGTGTGGAATAATGGTGGAAGGAACATAGAGTTGGATCAGGCTGAATGTATTGATTTGAGCCCATTATGTAGGCATTCTGCATTTAATGTTGGAGCTTGGGGAGTTCAAAAAGGTTCTAATAGTCTATTTCCTTGGTTAGCTGAAATAGGGATTAAAAGATGGCACCCTATGAGTGAGCTGGAAATGCCTGATCTCCCTTGCTTTAATGTAGAGGATGGGAAATAAACCTGACTAAAATTCAGGGCCTTCTACCTCAGTAAATTTTCTAGGGGTCCAGTGGTGTGAGGCCTGTTGGGATAATCCTTCTAAGGTGAAGGGTAAGTTGCTGCATTTGGCCCCTCCTACAGCCAAGAAAGAGGTACAATGCCCAGTGGGCCTATTTGGATTTTGGAGGCAACACATTCCTCATTTGGATGTGTTACCCCAGCCCAACATCACGTGATCTGAAAGGCTGCTAGTTTTGAGTGGGATCTAGAACAGGAGAAGGCTCTGCAGCAGGTCCAGGCTGCTGTGGAAGCTGCTTTGCCACTTGGGCCACATGACCAGGCAGATCCAATGGTGCTTGAGGTGTCAGTGGCAGATAGGGATGCTGTGTGGAGCCTGTGGCAGGCCCCCATAGGTGAATCACAGTGGAGGCCTCTACGATTTTGGAGCAAGGCCCTGCCATCTTCTGCAGATAACTACTCTTTTGAGAGACAGCTCTTGTGCTGTTACTGGGTTTGGTGGAAACTGAACGTTTGACTATGGGTCATCAGGTCGCCATGTGACCTGAGCTGCCTATCATCATCTGGGTGCTTTCTGACCCATCTAGCCATAAAGTGGGTTGTGCACAGCAGCATTCTATCATCAAATGGAAATGGCATATATGTGAGTGGGCTGGAGCAGGTCCTGAAGGCATAAGTATGTTACATGAGGAAGTGACTCAAATGCCCATGGTCTCCACTCCTGCCATTCTGCCTTCTCTCCCTGAGCCTGCACTGATGGTCTCATGAGGAATTCCCTATGATCAGTTGACAGAGGAAGAGAAGACTAGGGCCTGGGTCACAGATGGCTCTGCACCATATTAAGGCACCACCCAAAAGTGGACAGCTGCAGCATTACAGCCCCTTTCTAGAACATCCCTGAAGGATGGTGGTGAAAGGAAATCTTCCCGGTGGGCAGAACTTCGAGCAGTACACCTGATTGTGCACTTTGCATGGGAGAAATGGCCAGATGTGTGATTATATATTAACTCATATTGACTCATGGGCTGTAACCAGTGGTTTAGCTGGATGGTCAGGGACTTGGAGGAAGCATGGTTGGAAAACTGGTGACAAAGAAATCTGGGAAAAAGGTATGTGGATGGACCTCTCTGAATAGTCAAAAACTGTGAAGATATTTGTATCCCAGGTGAGTGCTCACCAACAGGTGACCTCAGCAGTGGAGGATTTTAATAATCAAGTGGATAGGATGATCCGTTCTGTGGACACCACTCAGCCTCTTTCCCTAGCCAGCCCTGTCATCGTCCAATGTGCACATGAACAAAGCGGCCATCATGGCAGGGATTGAGGTTACCCATGGGCTCAGCAACATGGACTTCCACTCACCAAGGCTGACCTGGCCACGGACACTGCTGAGTGCCCAATTTGCCAGCAGCAGCAACCAACACTGAGCCTTCAATGTGGCACCATTCCTCGAGGTGATCAGCCAGATGTCTGGTGGCAGGTTGATTATATTGGACCTCTTCCATCATGGAAAGGGTGGAGGTTTGTCTTCACTGAAATAGACACTTACTCCAGATATGCATTTGCCTATCCTGCACTCAGTGCTTCTGCCAAGACTACCATCCATAGACTCACAAAATGCCTTGTCTACCATCATGATATTCCAGACAGCATTCCCTCTGACCACGACACTCACTTCACAGCTAAAGAAGTGTGACAGTGGGCTCATGCTCATGGAATTCACTGGTCTAACCATTACCCCATCATCCTGAAGCAGCTGGATTGATAGAATGGTAGAATAGCCTTTCCAAGTCATAGTTACAATGCCAACTAGGTGACAATACTTTGCAGGGCTGGGGCAAAGTTCTCCAGAAGGCCACGTATGCTCTGAATCACTGTCCAATATATGGTACTCTTTCTCCCATAGCCAGGATTCACAGGTCCAGGAATTAAGGGGTGGAAGTGGAAGTGGCACCACTCACCATCACCCCTAGTGATTCACTAGCAAAATTTTGCTTCCTGTTACCTTGACATTCGTTCTGCTAGCCTAGAGGTCCTAGTTCCAGAGGGAGGAATGCTGCCACCAGGAGACAAAACAATGACTCTGTTAAACTGGAAGTAAAGATGCCTCCTGAACACTCTGGGCTTCTCCTACCTTTAAGCCAACAGGCTAAGAAGAAAGTTGCAGTGTTGGCTGAGGTGATCGACCTGAAATATCAAGATGAAATCAGTCTACCACTCCGCCATGGAGGTAAGGAAGAGTATGCATGGAATACAGGAGATCCCTTGGGGTGTCTCTTAGTATTACCATGCCCTCTGCTTAAGGTCAATGGGAAACTACAACAGCCTAATCCAGGCAGGACTACAAATGGCCCAGGCCCTTCAGGAATGAAGGTTTGGGTCACTCCACCAGGAAAAAAATCACAACCTGATGAGGTACTTGCTGAAGGCAAAAGGAATACAGAATGGGTAGTAGAAGAAGGTAGCCATCAGTACCAGCTACGACCACGTGACCAGCTGCAGGACTGAGGACTGTAACTGTCATGAGTGTTTCTCCTTTTATTAAAAACATGTTTATGCATGTAAACACCTGTACTAATAAAATGTCTTCATTTTATTTCCTTTTTCTGTATCATGTGACATAAGATTTATTGACTTTATATCAGTATTTATTGCTAACTTTATGTAATAGCATTTGGGTTGGGGATTAGTGTGTTTCTGGTGTACAAAGGATAGTTACAGGATGTTAGGTGTAATTGTGACATTATTGTCTTTGTTTGAAGATTATGCATGATCTCAGGAGATGTGTGTGGATTCAAGTTGACAAGGGGTGCACTTGTGATGGTTAGTACTGTCAATTTGATTGATTTGAAGGATGCAAAGTATTGATTCTGGTGTCTGTGAGGGTGTTGCCAAAGGAGATTAACATTTGGGTCAGTGGGCTGAGGAAGGTAGACCCACCCTTAATCTGGGTGGGGACCATCTAATCAACTGCCAGCGCAGCTAGAATATAAAGCAGATAGAAAAACGTGAAAAGGCTAGACTGGCTTAGCCTCCCAGCCTACATCTTTCTCCCATGCTGGATGCTTCCTGCCCTTGAACATCAATCAGAAGTTGTTCATCTTTGGGACTCAGGTTGGCTTCCTTGCTCCTCAGCTTGCAGATGGCCTATTGTGGACCTTGTGATTGTGTGAGTTAATAATAATAAATTCCTACACACACACACACACACACACACACACACACACACACACACGCATAAGTTTATATATACATATATATACACATGCAAGTTTATATATAGACATGTACATATATATGTATCCTATAAGTTACATTCCTCTAGAGAACCCTAATACAAGTTTATCTCCATAATAGTTTATCATACTATTATTATAGCATATTTTCATATCAGTAAGTATGAAGAAATGGTCATCATACTTTGAAAAGCAGTTGAACATATCCTTCACCAGGAGGTGGGAACTGAAAATAGAAGATAACAGTTCACTTGTACATTTTGGGGGAAAAAGTTGAAGCAAGTGGCTTTGTTATTATATCATTGAATAATACCTTATTATAATGAATACATATTATGTAATAGAATATTTGCTAAATAAACTAAAATGTCTTGTTTTAAATATGTAATTCTGATAGGTATGTAACCTTGCTTCATTTCATTTAATCCTCTTAACAAGGTGGTTATTATTATATTAATTTTACAGACAAGGAAACTGATGCCATGGTGAGGGCCAGCCCTGGGTCTAACAGGACAACTGAGAAGATTTAGTCAGACACTGGCTTTCTTGTAGCTTATTCCCTAGATCATTTTCAGCCAGTTCAAAAGCCCTGGGGCCTGTTTTCAAGGAGGCTCACATCACTTGGTAACTGATCTTCACTGACTCATGCACCCTTCACCTGAGCTCCTGTACTGAACCCTTACAATGCATTCTGCTGCCAACTCTGCTCAGCCCAGCCCCTAGTTTCCATCCTGCTCAACTTCACATTGCACTGGATGACAACTGCAGACGACCAAAGCCTGACTCATGCCTTTCCAGTGTGCTCTTTATGCTCCTGGTCTTACCTTCGATTCCAAGGGGTTGCTTGACATCCTTTTTACCCCTTCTTGCCTCTCTTTGACTGAAATTTGAGCTCTAGTGGCCAGGGACCTTCTCTAGAGACCACCACTTTCTCCTCAGAACCTAGAGAATTGCAGGCCCATGATTCTTTAGATAAATTAATGAGAGGATGTACAAATGAGAACGGAGGACTGGGGCCTTGTTCATAGATGGTTCTGCATGATATGCAGGCACCACCTGAAAGTGAACAGCTGCAGCACAACAGCCCTTTTCTAGGACATCCCTGAAGGACGGTGGTGAAGGGAAATCCCCCCAGTGGGAAGCACTTCAAGCACTACACCTGGTTGTGCACTTTGCATGGGAGAAAATGGCCAGATGTGCAATTATGTGCTGACTCATGGGCTGTAGCCAATGGTTTAGCTGGATCGTCAGGGACTTGGAAGAAGCATGACTGGAAAATTGGTGACAAAAAAATCTGGGAAAGAGGTACATGGATGGACCTCTCTGAATGTTGTGGGCTGGAAGGGGCCACCTGTATCATTGGTGTCTGTGTCATGGGTTGCCCAAGGACAGGTCTGGAGACCTTTATTAGCTCTGGAGATGGAGAAATTAAAATAAAGTTGTAATTAATTTGCTTTTTCTCAGCAGTTGACTTTTAGAATACAGAGATATGAGTTGTATGAAAACAACTTGAATGAGCAAATATTTATTTTTAAAGACACCCAAACTCCAGAATATGTCTTAGGCAGCTTTGTTGATACATAATTTACATATAAACAATTTGCCCACTTAAAATGTACAATTTAATGCTTTTTTAGAATATTTATAGAGTTTTGCAATCATCCTTACAATCAAATTTTGGAACATTTCTGATTCCCTTAAAAGAAACCTGAACAAAATTAGCAGTCACTCCCCATTTCCGCCTCTCCCCAGCTCCTGAAAACCATTAATCTGGGCAGGGGTGGTGGGTCACGCCTGTAATCCCAGTACTTGTGGGAGACCGAGGCGGGTGGATCACCTGAGGTCAGGAGTTCGACACCAGCCTGGCCAAACATGGTGAAGCCCCATCTCTACTAATAATACAAAAATTAGCCGAGTGTGGTGGCATACGCCTATAATCCCAGCTACTGGGATAGGTGATAAGAGTGAAACTCCATCTCCAAAAACAAAAACAAAACAAAAACAAACAACGTGAATCTACTTGTATGGATTTTCTTACTTTGGACGTTTAACATAAAAAAAAATCCTATATCTGGTTGTTTGTGACTCAGTGTAATGTTTTCATGAGTCATCCACACCAGCGTGTGTTTTGAGATATGTTAAGTCTTTCTTTCTTTTGTTTACTATTTGGCTTTCTTCAAGGCTCTAATCTCAGTGATGTCTCTCTCTGTTAAGCATCTATACAGTCTAAGGTGTCTATGTTTCATTTGCTGGGTTATTTAATTAACTCTGTCAATCTCTCCCTACTACATTATCCTGCCATTCATATCCCCACTATAACACAGGGTTTGCCCTGTGTAGCCCCTGTTGACAGCGTGCATGCTCAGTCATCTTCGTGATGATTTCCCTGCAGTGCTGTAAGATTCAGAAGCCTCCACAGAGAGTCATGGCTCTCAGCCAGATGTGGATTGCACTCCAAGTTCGAAACTTTTCAAGTGCTGAAATGCCAGATGGAGGAAGCCAAGTGGAACACTGGTGGTGTGAGAAAGAAATAATAAGCACTCCCAGGATGACACTTGGGTTTGTCTCTGTGGCAGGACGCTTATCTCTTTGCAGTGGTGACTCACTGGCCATAATTGACAGCTGGAACAATGGTGGGCAAGAGAGATAGGCCCGCCACCCAGCTAGAGACTAAGCAGCTGGGTTTTGATTATTTTCAGGGTAATGTGTGAGCAAAGCTCATGGTTTGGTGAGTTTTTATCATAAGTGTCTGTCAGCCTTTCCCTCTCTGCTGGGACAGTGAAGCCAGCAGCTACCTTGGTTGTAAATTGTCAGCCATCACTTTGGTCACAGTGTGGAGAACCATTTTCTTTTTTCTTTTTCTTTTTTCTTTTCTTTTCTTTTTTTTTTTGAGATGGAGTTTCATTCTTGTTGCCTAGGCTGGAGTGCAATGGCACAATCTCGGCTGCCTGCAACCTCTGCCCCCTGGGTTCAAGCGATGCTCCTGCCTCGGCTGCCCAAATAGCTGGGATTATAAGCGCCTGCCATCACGCCTGGCTAATTTTTGTTTTTTTTTTTAGTAGAGACAGGGTTGCACCATGTTGGCCAGGCTGTTCTTGAACTCCTGACCTCAGGTGATCCACCCGCCTCAGCCTCCAAAAGTGCTGGGATTACAGGCGTGAGCCACGGCACTTGGCCTGGAGAGCCATTTTATATTGGGAATGACCACTGTACTTTCAGCAGAGTCCTGAGTGAGCACTTCTGCAAGCATTGTCTTGTGGCTTAAGGCACTGTTTATTTGAGCCATTGTTTCTCCATTTTGAGGGCTTCAGATCTCAAGGATTTAGTCCTTTCTGGCAGATAAAGCTGAAACCAGTGACTTAGTAGAGCTGTTCTGGTCTCTCATGTGTCACCTTCTTTTTGAATTTTCCCTTAAATCTTTTCAGTCCCCTCTCCTGGCAATGGATACCTAAAGCTGACCAACCATTCCTAACCCCGGGTTACACATATTTTTGTGTGTGTATATATATGTATGCATGTGTATATAGACATTTGTAGCTATTATCCTTGCAGACGTAGTTGCATATAATTGTTTTCTCTTAGAGTGAGGAGATGAAGAAGCTGAGATCTAGGACATAGCCTATTTATAGACCAAATACAGGGAAAATTTTCAATACCATGAACTATGAGGAGTGAGATACTGGGTGTTTGCTTTTTTTTCTTGAGTGGACCAGGCTGAGGGTGAGATAAAGATGGAGACAGAAAGGAAAGATCCAGAAGGACATTGCTGTGGAGCTCTAGTCAGTGGTGCCATCATGGATATCTATCATTTTTGCCTGCCAGTATCTATTCTGGTTAGAGCATTCTGATTTTACTTTGGGAGAAACCACTGCCTCTCATTGGATTTATGTCTGGCCAGAGTCAATCATGGTGCCTGTCCTTCCCTATTCAAAGCTGGAGCAATTGAAAATACCCTCCCTAGATTTGAATCCTGGAAGAGATGCAAAGAAACAGCTAGATCCCATCACCCCAAGGGCAGCTCCTCAGGGCCTCTTCATTAGGTCCTGACACCACGATTCCCAGAGCTGCTCTGGTTCCTGTCCATTCTGAAGTCCAAGTGTCCAACATTTTAAAAATTATGTGAATTACTCCATATCCATCTAGTTGGTTTTTTGTTTTAGTGAGCCTGAATTGGTTTTTGCCAGTTGCAACCAAAGGATCTCACTGACACTGGGATGTATCTGTATGAGGGCTTGGGTAGGCAGGAGGCAGCAGACTAGCCCTGAGAGATGAAAGACTTGAGGTGAGACAACCTGGGAGAAGGGAGAGGGCACTGAGAAGAAGAGGAAGGCACCCACGGCACCCTTGCACACCTAGAATCTGTTCCAGGTGACAATCTCATTTGCTTTTTAAAGCTTCCTCCTTGTCAATCAAGGAGTCACTTCCATTTCTGCCTAGGCTGGAGGTTCCACTGTGAAGGTTCATCCTTTGAGACAATAAAACAGGGATTTCTACTAAAATCATTCATTCCAAAAATATTTATCCAGCACCGACTGATTGTCCACCCTTGGCTAAGTACCAATGGTTCAAAGGTGAACCAAACATAGCCCTTGTGCTCGAGTTATAACGTCTAAACCTGCGTGGTCCAGTATGATAGCCACTGGCCACATGTGGCTTTTATATTTAATTAAGTTTAAATAGTACAAGTTAATATTTACTTCCTCAGCTATACTATCCATATTTGACATATTCCAGTAGCTCACATGTGGCTGGTGGCTAGCATTTTGGACAGTGCAGACATAGAACGTTTCCATCATTATAGTATTTTCCATTGGATATTGCTGGTCTAGACGGGTGCAATAGAAAGAATGATACAAATGATACAAGCCAGGGCATTAGGAGTCACACAGGAGTCACACAGTATCTGACTCAGAATTTTATGGAGTCAGGGCAGACTCCCTGAAGATAATGACATCAAAACAGACCTGGAGGATAAGTTGGAGTGTCCAAGCTAGGAGAAGAGGAAGAATGCCAGGCAGAGGAAACAGCACGTACAGGGGCCCTGAGTTGACTGAGGACAAGCTGAAGTGCCCTTAAGTAACCAGATAAGAAGAGAAGGCCTTTGCCCCGTCAACCTTCTCATGCTTTGTTACTCAGAATACATTCTCTGATTTCAGATGTTGAGGGGCAGGGTCCTGAGATATTGGCCATAGGATCCATTGATTCTGGCCTGTTAAAGTAAGGGAGCTGTATGCCTCGATTTTGGAGCACTGAAGTTATATGAAAGGTATTTGCTAGATGAGAGAAGCCAATGGATTTGGAGAGAGGCAACACACATATGAATAAAGAGGTCTGATTCAGAGCTCTGAAGACTGACGCCTGTGACCCCAGGTAAACCATCTCTCATATCTCAGTTCTTTTCATACCTAAAATCAAATTATCTTTCTGATCAGAACCCACATTCTGAAAGCCAAGAGATGTGTTTGACACATGGTGGTTTTCCTATTCCAGTTGAGAGTACATATGTTGAACATAAGTGCAATCATATTCAGAGACAATTAGTCAAGTCTGGGCTAATTTGACTGCTCCATGTTATGTTTAAAGTGTGATGCTGTGTACATGGAAATATTAGATTTAAATGTGTGGCTCAAAAACTAGCTTCTGATTAAATAATTCTTTAGAAAAGACTACTAAGAAGAAGACCCTTTGAATCTGAACCTAAGAGTTGGGGCCCCTTTGTCAGGAAAGGATAAACTGACACTTGTTGGGCACCTCCTTTGTCCCCAAAATCTTCATCAATTTTCTCTCTAATCTTCCCAAAATTACCCAGGGAGAGGAAGATACAGAGGGACTGAGCGGAGAGCTCACTTCTTCCTGCTATGTGTTAATCTTGTAACTATAAGAGGATCAGAGAAAACCTGGTTTCAGAGCCCTGCTTTGCTTGGGAGTACCAGAAGGCTGCCAGGGCAGTGGTGGGTGATGGGAGTTCCTCTGTAAGTGACAATAGAAGAAAGGTATGATGGTCAAGCTAATGTGTCAGCTTTACCAAGCTAAGGGATACCCAGGTAGCTGGTATAACGTGATTTCTGGGCGTGTCTGTGAGAGTGTGTTTAAGGAAGAGATTAGCATTCAAATCAACAGACTGAGAAAAGAAGATCTGTCCTCACCATTGTGGGCAGTCATCATCCAATCCTTTTAGGACCCAAATAGAACAAAAGGCAGAGGAAAGTCCTCTCCATCTTTTCGAGCTGAGAGTGCATCTTCTGTCCTCGGATATTGGAGCTCCTAGTCCTTGGGCCTTCAGACTCTGGGACTTACACTAGCAGCCAGCCTGGTATTCGGGACATCAGCCTTGGACTGTGAGTTATACCATTGGTTCCCCTGGTTCTCAGGCCACTGGACTTGGACTGAATCCCACAAGCAGCTTTGCTGTTCTCCAGCTTGCAGGCCACACAGCATGGTACTTCTCAGCCTCCACATCACATAAGCCAATTCCCACAATAAATCCTCACTTCTATGTCTATATATTCCTCTTATTTCCATTTCTCTAGAGATCCTACTAATACAAAGGGATGGATTTACAGATAAGGCTCTTTAATAGAGCAATTAGAGCCAATGCCTGACAGAGCTCCAGCTGAAGAAAATGGTTCCTTAAGCCCTGGGGCTTTTCGACTTCCCAGAGGCCTTAAGGTAAACAGTTAACAGTCTTTTCTTACAGGAGAAAAATGGAAAGATATATTATGTTATATAATGTATATATCTGGATCATAGAATTTTAGAACTAGAAGGAGTATTAGAGAGAATCTAATTTAAGTGTTTCATTTTGCAATAGAGGCCTTGAGAAGTGGACATAAATTGCCCAACATAGATTGTCAATAGTAGAATTAGGCCTAGATTTATTAAATCCTAATGAAATGCTCTTCTTATTGACCTTAACCTAAGTTTTTTTCTTTTTTTAATTTCAATAGGTTTTTAGGGAACAGGTAGTGTTTGGTTACATGAAGAAGTTATTTAGTGGTGATTTCTGAGATTTTGGTGCGCCCATCACCCAGGCAGTGTACACTGTACCCAGGGTGTAGCCTTTTATCCCTCATCCCCCTCCCACCCTTTCTCCAAGTCGCCAAAGTCCATTATATAGTTCTTATGCCTTTGCATCCTCATAGCGTAGCTCCTAAATCTAAGTTTGTTTTTAATATTATATTTTAAATTGTTCCCTTACTTAAATGGTAATATTAGGAAATCACTATATTTAAAATTTCTAGATTAAACCCAGGGAGACCTGAGCTGCTCTCAGTTCTCTACCCTCAGCAGGTAGAATGGCTCATCTGATGCTAAAATAGCAGGTAGAACACCTGAAAAGAAATAATCGTGGATTGAAAATCTTGGCCTCACTCAAATGCAACCCACCTCAGTATATTGGCATGGTTAAACAGGCCACACTGTTCAGTGGAAACAACAGGGGATTTAAATAAATCCCTGGTGTAAATACTTTCTGCTAGCTTTGTAATTTTAGACAAGCTATTTAACTTCTCTGTATCTCAGTTTCCACATTTGTAAGAGACAAAAACTATGCTCAACAGTCTTTTCCGGAGGTGGGTATTTAAGGTCAGAAGGTCACTCTGTGGCTGGAAGGGGAATCCTCTCCAAGTGTGAGCTAAGGGCACATCTGAACCCCCAGCCCTGACATCTGGTAGATACACTGTTAGTGTTTGTTGAGTGACTGACCGACTGACTGATAGGTGCCAAAATGGCCACTGCAGAACCTAGCTGGGAGGGGGAGGCGTGGCTGTTGAGAAAAGAGGAAGCCAGAGAAGGGGCATCTAGCCCCCTTTCTTTGGGGTGTGACCTTAACACGAGACTAAGCCTCTTTCTTGTTCCCCATTTAAAAGAGTAAAAATTACTGAGGAAACAGCAGACAAGTTAGTAATGAAATGAAATCAAGCAAATACAGCAAAAAACAAAAATGGTAATAAATATTCTGTTAAATGATAAAAAGATCAGATCTGTTTATGATAATGAAGATGGATGAAGCATGCCTACCACGACTGCTCAAACCATGTGACTGTGATGGAGTTCTGGAGCAGGGTTACTTCTGATGGCAGCACTGAAAGCCCAGAACCAGCTCTGAGGCACAGCTCAGTTTGGAGAGCAGAGGGAAGGGGTCCTGGGCTCCTGCTGGGGCTGGTCTGTTGCAGAAAAACCAGCAAGCTACCATGAAGGAGCACATACTTCACTGATTTCTCTCCATCCCTCTTCCGTTCTACTTTTTCCCTCCCACCTCCCTGCCAGCCAGCTCCCACAGCTAAATTAGCCGCCTTAGGGCCCTGAACAAACTACCTGCCCCATCGGACATTCTCCCATGTCGCTGCCTCAAAATTCCTGCAGATTTGTATGAGGGCTGGACATTTAGAAGCCTGAGAAACTGCTCCTTCATCAAAGTTGCATCTCCTACTTTAGTTTACTATTGTGGACTAGAGTTAGGACAGAATTTATACACCTCAATCATCAAGCTGGGATAGTTGGTCTGGAAGGTCTGTTACCCTATTGGTTGGCCTCTAGAGACAGCCGAAGCTGAGTGGGACATACAAACCTGTGACCAGCCAGAAAGTGAAGGCTAAAGGCCAGGGGAAACATGGGGTCATGGTTTGTGGTTTGTGCAGTTAACAGGGCTTAAAAAGAAGACAAGGTTGGCCACTAGAGTGAGTAGAGGTAACTTAGGTTTTCACCTGTTCAACAAGCTTTCCTATCCTCTTCTCCTGCTTTCTCTGGTGAATTCTTCCTCTACTCCACAGAGTCTGAGTGAGGCTGTTAATCAGAGTATATCTCTTCCATACCCCATCCCCAGTCCCCAGAGCTACAAAGCTCACAGGGGTGGGCAGATGGCCGTGCACCCAGATCAGGCCAGTGTTCTCCTTGGAATATCTCTGTGGGAGCCAGCACAGAGGCTGCTAGGAAAACATCACGAACAGCAGAGACAAGGGGAAGAAAGAGAAAGGTGGGTGGGAAGAGAGAGAGAGGAGACGAAGAGTGAACTGATAAAGACATTGTTAGAGCTTCTGGATCCAGCCATGCTGGACCTGGACTTCCCAGTTGTTGAAATCAATAAACTTCTTTCCCCTTGCACAAGATAGACTGAGTAAACAACAGACGAGTTAGTAATGAAACAAAGTCAAGCAAATGCAGCAAAAACCAAAAACGGTAATAAATATTCTGTTAAATGATAAAAAGATCATTTGGACCAAATGTGTCCTGATGAATTTACCAAGGTGGGCCGGAGGACAAATGGAGCAAGATTAGATGATTTAGGAACGAATCAAATGCTGATGAATCAAATGCTGGACATATTTAGGAATCGCTCTACTATGAGTCAGAGATAACTCACCAAAGGAGCTCTACTTTCTCGGACAGACACAAGGCTTGTAAAATCCAAGACTGTGAATAGGAAAAAAAAAAAAAAAGAGAGGTCTTCAGAGCTCATTCAGCTTTTGTTTAATTCTTCCAACAGTGAAATCTATCTCTAACAACTGTCTATGTTATATGCAAATGATGATCGCCAGAGGATATTGTTTTGACCTGTCATACTGAAAATGACCCAGTAAAAAAAGTAGGGCTAGTGTGGGGGCATCTCTGGGTGAAGCGGGTATCATGCACTGCTGCTAGAAGAATCAATTGGCTCACTTTCTGAACGAGCATTTTGTATTAGGTACTAAAATCCTAGAAATGTACCTGTTTTTGACCGACTAATTCTGATGTTCAGGTCTAGTATAGGCTGCCCAAGAGGGACTTGTAGAATAAATTTCCAAGTTAAAAGAACCCATTTACGTAATGTTAAGAAGAATACCTGAGTTGAGAGTATTTGTGCCATTTGTTACCACAATTCTAGTTCTATATTGGAGGGATCTGGCAAGCACTACCCCTTATTATTATAGCAAAAATAATTGCTTTTTAATTTTTGGCTTGCACTTCGTGTAGTAAATGTACCCTGGAAAAGATATACATTGCAATCAAATGAATAAACTACACCCACCTCACCTCCGCTGACTATATGCTCCTCCAGGGCCAGGATTTATATTTATTTTGCTTACTATTTTGTCCCTATTACCTGGAACAGTGGCTGCAATAAATACTTGCTGAATGAACTAATGAATAAGCATCTAATGACTGGGAAGAAAAGAAAATCGCTCCTGTACTTCCTTTTTCCTGCGAGTGTTACGGCTATAAAGTACTATAAAGATTAGTGCTTTATACATTTTAACTCAGAATACATTTTAACTCATACATAAGTGTATGGCTTAATAAAGTAACAAGCAGAAGCTAAAATTTTTGAACTTGAACATAATGTTTCTGGGATGTTTACAGTTACTTATATGTTCACAATTTTCAGGCAGAAAATAAAACTCTTCATCCTCTGTAAACATTTCTAGGAATATTACATTGGGTTAATAAATGAGAGGGTTATTGTCCTTCATTGTAATTCGAGTATGTGATTCAGGCTTTTGTGCAGGTGCCTATCAGTCAACAGAAGGTAGACAGTTGGCTCATGATGTTTGCTCATTTCAGGGGAGCTGCTGCTATTTCATAGGAGACTAAGGATACAGTTTTAGGTGTCATGGATACCTAAACCTTTTCATTAAAGAAATATACCCTTAATGGCAGAATTTTAGGTAGTCTAACTCCAGTTCCTGGCAGACCTCTCTATTAAATGTTGAATGCCTACATTTATTTAATTTCAGTTTCAAATCTGCTTGGGCCTAGAAAGTGAGATTATATTTCTATTTAAGGCTTCTTCTGCTCTGGTTCTGCAGATGCAATCAGCCCTTAGTAAGTTGTAGGGGGTAATTTTACTTTGAAGCTCTATGGTATTACAGTTTTCTCCACTTCCCAGACAGCTCTTAATATTAGGTGTAACTATATAGTCTCTATTTTGGGGACAATCATCAATAAGGTTAAAGTCATTCTTTTCCAAAAACAAGTTTCTGGGTGGTGGAGGAGGGAGTGGGGCTGACTTTACCCTCCAATGGGGCAATTCAACACAAGGAACCTGTTGCCTTGGCCTGGCTCTATCTGTGTATCTGAAAATCCAAGACAAGGCATTTCCTGGCACTTTACCAAGGATGCCTGTTACTTTTTGGGCAGAAGAAATTTGAAACACCATCCCATAAAGGGGAGGAAGGAATGACATAAATGGTCCTATTAAAGGGAAGTCACTATCTGGGATGATTGCGGAAGAACAACTACGCACAGTCACCGCAGAGATTAAACTCCTGAAGGCATTATACCACCAGCCTCTTTACGAGCTCCTCAGAGTAAACAACCTGCCCACCTATGTGGTGTAGTGTGTACAAGACACATTTTAAAAGACTGCAGGATCGAAAGAACTTCAATGTGGTGGGGAAAAATCAATTCTGCAGATGAAGAAAGCATTAGGCAGCAATTCTTTACTTACAGAAATAGTTGTTTCAATCTTTCTTTCAAAAGGTTGAGCAAAACATAGGTAAAGTCATTCCTTTCTGGTTGACTCTAAAGTAAACTGTTGGAATCTTGTTTGAGGTAGGGCAGCAAGAAAAACAAGTTGATCATCCCCATCTGTTAGGCAATCAGACCTGGGGTATCTGTACCTGTAAGGTTCACTAGGCATTCAAAGGTAGCCCTAAAATAGCACTAAGAGATTTATTCTATTGATTAAAAAAGAAGCTACTTTGTAGCGCCTCCATTCAGCACGCTTCACATTCGCCAGGGCCTGAGACCGGAGCCTCAGAGAGCCAGTTTTGTGAGTCTAGTTCAGACTATTTGTTTATTTTATGGGGCACCCAGACTGATTCAATCCTATTCTCAGCTGTACTGATTTACTTGACTGCACTATAAGGCTTGTTGACACTGTTTTGATATCAACAATTCTGTCTTTTCTTAGTAGGAAGTCCAAGGCTTTTATTTAAAGTTTACTTTCTGTATCTGTCAGAGACCACCTGCAATATTAGGGTCTTTTTTCCTTTTTTTGGTCTTATCTATTATCAGTTCCCTCATTCTTCAAACAGCTGTAGCATCAGACTTAGCCTCACACAGACCCAAATTCTTGCCCTTATGGTAAATAGTGTATTAGGAGCAGCTAGCCAGATGCCCTTCACTCTGGCATCAGACAGTTCTTGAGCAGTGGTCCTATTTCTATCTGTAATTCACTTCCTGGATTCCGGACTCCTCGCCGGTTTCTAACATGGATAACTGCTTCCTGTTGGTTTTTCTCTTGGCCACCTGAGCTCCCAGGTTGCTGGGATCAATGCTTCATTGCTACGTAGCTAGGGATTGTGAATTTGTTTACCATCATTCTTTGCATTTATTTTATATAGTTTATAGTTTATATTCCATTTTAATGGCTTAACGTAAGCATTTCTGATTTTATTAAAACATCCATAATGTTTAAATTGGCTTCATTTATTTTTATCTTATGAACATTCAGGTGATAGCTTTCTAGTCTTTTTCTATATATATAGTATGAATATTCTATTATGTGAACACGTAGAAAATGTTCACATTGTGTGAACATTTATAAATGATCACATAGTGTGAATGTTTTTGGTGTCAGTAATGTTAGTAAATGTTAGCTGGATCACAATTTTTAATGACTGCATCATATGGATGTGACTTACCAATCTCCAGAGGTCGATATTTAGGTTATTTCCAGTTTTTCACTGTCATACATAATGCTATGTGTATTATACTTACATAAAGCTTGCGTTTCATATTATTTGCTTATGATAAACTATGTTTTGGAATTATTAGGTCAAAGGGCCTAAACATTTTAAAGACTTTTCATACTATATTGCCAAGTGGCTTTTGGATAAATTATGCATTAGCACTGAATGGGATTTCCTGTTTCATTATAATCTTACCAGGATTTATATTATTTTGCTAATTTAATAAATTAAGATAATATCTAATTAATGTTTTATTCTTTCTTATTTGATTACATTGTGAGATTGATTTTTCATTTATTTAGTGGATATTAACATTTTCTCTTCTGTGAATTGCCTATTTAGATTCCTTGTCAATTTTCTGTAATGGCTTTATGTTTTTCTTTTCAATCTGGATGAAGTGTTTAATATTTTAAGAATACTTTCCGGCCGGGCGTGGTGGCTCAAGCCTGTAATCCCAGCACTTTGGGAGGCCGAGGCGGATGGATCACGAGGTCAAGAGATCGAGACCATCCTGGCTAACATAGTGAAACCCCGTCTCTACTAAAAATACAAAAATTAGCTGGGCGTGGTGGTCCCAGCTACTCGGGAGACTGAGGCAGGAGAATTGCCTGAACCCAGGAGGTGGAGGTTGCGGTGAGCTGAGATCGCTCCATTGCACTCCAGCCTGGGTAACAAGAGCGAAACTCCGTCTCAAAAAAAAAAAAAAAAAACTTTCCTCTCAGCAGCCATTTTGCTGTATATTTACTTCAGTTTGAGGTATAGATCATCATAGTTTGCAATAATCTTTGAGTTTTTGTGGGTTCAAATTTGTCACTCTTAATGCTTTCTCTTATTGCTTTTGCACTTACTTGGTCAGTTATTACTTTTTCAAATATAAGATACACATTTATTTATATTTTCTTATTATTCGATCCCCTTGTACCTAATTTTTGGCAAATGGTAGATCTAAGTTGGTATTTTTTTCTGGGGAAAAAATAATTAGCCAGTTTTCCCAATAATTTACATGACATAACCTAGTTTTCTGATATTGATCATTAATTAATTTTTTTTTACACAGCGCACATGGTTAGATCTCTTTCCAAGCTACTTTTTTCTATTCCATCAATTATTCTATCTCTACTTATGCCAGGAGCATAGCATTTTAATTATTATACTCTATAGTAGTTTTTAAGAGAATGTTTCATTATGGAAAATGTGAAGCATATACAAACACGGTTATACAAATTCACATGTACCCATTACCCAGCACCAATCATTGTCAACTCATGGGAAATCTTGTGTCATATCTGTCCCTCTATCTATTTTCCCCTCACATACATTTTAAAACAAACCTCAGACATCATATTTCATCTTTATTTCAATATATATCTCTAAAAGCTAAGTACTTTTAAAAAACATAACCATATCCTTTTTATCACATCCACAAATAATGATTTTTAAATATCAATATCTAACAAGTGTCCAAAATTCCGGTTGTCTCATAAATATCTTAAATGTTCCATTTATTTATTTTATACTTTACCATTTGAATCAGAATCCAAACAAAGTCTACATTTTGAAATTAATTAACATCTTAGGCCAGGCACAGTGGCTTATGCCTGTAATCCCAGCACTTTGGGATGCAAAGGCGGGTGGATCACCTGAGGTCAGGAGTTCGAGACCCGTCTGGGCAACATGGAGACACCTATCTCTACTAAAAATACAAAAAGTAGCTGGGAGTGGTGGTGTGTGCCTGTGGTCCCAGCTACTTGGGAGCCTGAGACAGAAGAATCACTTGAACCAAGGAGGTGGAGGTTGCAGTGAGCCAAGATTGTACCACTGTACTCTAGCCTCGGTTACAAAGTAAAACTCTGTCTCAAAAAAAAAAAATTAATAACATATTTTAAATCTCTTAATCACTACCCATCTTTCTTTTTTCCTTGAAATTAATTTGACTGAAATTTGTTTGTTTGTCCTGTAAAATTTTCTTAACATATACTAATATTATACTTTCTAAGTATCAAGTTCTTTTTTTCCGTAAAACTTTGAAAATAATAATTCATATCATAAGGTTTTTATGAGGATTAGAGAGATAAAACATGTCTATCACTTAGTGAAATCTCAGGCAGTAATAAATGTAACTTGTAATTATAATTGTTAACTCATTGATATGACCCTGAGACTGAAAGATAAAACTTGGAAATTTTCTCTTTATTTCTTGAATATTTACTAAGAGCTAAGAGTTTTCTCTTGGGTCTATTCTTTGGATTCATATTTCTTCAGTTCATGTTGATTTTAATTTTTCAGGAAACCATGAATTTCATTACAATTTTCAAAAGTTTTAACAAATAGTTTAGCTATTTTGCTTTATACTTACTTATGATTTCTTTTTAAATGTCTTTGAATCTGTCATTAAATCCATATAGTTTTATTTTTCTATTTAGGATTAAATTATCCAGAGATATATTGTTCCCTTTCTTACCCCAAAGTATTGTCTCCTTAAATTGATCAATTCTACCATCAGGTGCATTTAAGTGTCTAGAGCAGGCAGTACTGTATATGCTACTTAGCAAAGTAAGCAGACAGAACATGCCTGCTATTAGAGCCAGAGATGTGTCAGCTAAATTCCCTTTACTTCTTCCACCCTTCCTTTACCTAGTTCCCTATTTACCTCTTTGAATGGAAGTCTAAGGAATAACCAAATAGATGTTTTCAGTAGGTACTTTGAAATTTTCCATTTTTTTAAAAAGAATCTGAAGCAAACCTTTACTTTTGTATTCTGGAATTTTATGGCAGTGTAACTATTTCTCAGAACAATGTGGTATTATGAACATTATAATCAGACTAGAAATTGAATTGCTAGAGTTCCTTTCCAAAATATGTGCGTATTAGTCCATTCTTATGCCACTATGAAGGAATACCTGAGACTGGGTAATTTATAAAGGAGAGAGGTTTAATTGACTCACAGTTCTGCAGGGCTGGGGAGGCCTCTGGAAACACAATCATGGTGGAAGGGGAAGCAAACACATCTTTCTTCCCATGGCACCAGCAAGGAGAATTGCCAAGCAAAGGGGGCAAAGCTCCTTATAAAAGCATCAGATCTCCTGAGAACTCACTATCATGACAATAGCATGAAGGTAACCACCCCCATGATTCAATTGCCTTTCACTTAGTCTCTTCCACGACGTGTGAGGATTATGGGAACTATAATTCAAGATGAGATTTGGGTGGGAACACAGCCAAACCATATCAATGTGTGTGTGTGTGTGTGTGTGTGTGTGTGTGTGTATTCCTGACACCTCAGGCTTCAAAACCCATTAAATTTGGCACGAAATGAACAATTACTTTTCCCACTTATTGCCCGTACTGTTTCAATGAAGGCTTGACAAAGTGCAAGTTATAAACATGGGAAATGGCACACTAGTGATGGGTGTGCTTGAGCAATTGCAGTTGCCTGCAAACTAGGTTACAACCAAGACATGGACAGATAGAACCTGTGGTTGTGCTGCTTGCAACAGTGAAAACTCTCCATCTTTACCAGGATTTCTGATATATTCCTATGTCAAGTACATGCTGAGGATCCTATTTATAACACTGGCATCTGTACTGGGCCACTCTCACTCTCCAGAGAGTGAGAAATGTATTTCAGATGCTCTTTTTTTGCTCTCATTTAGAATAATTTCTCCATCTACAGTTAAAGAAATTTTCTAGGAACTTGTCAAAGAAGCATAGATCAAATGCCCGATTATAGTGCTTCCGTCAATTGGGGCCATCACCCATCTGGGTTAGATTGCTAGACAGAGAAGTTATTGTTATATGTTTTCTAATTTTTCTTGCCAATCAACAAAATTCTTTTGATTATCTTAATTGAATGGCAAATAGTATACATTGGAGCATATATGTACTACTATTTCCAAAACCTATGTATTCCTTTTTTTGCCTTTTAACTTTAACTTTTGGTTCTCAATTTAAATATATAGGAAAAAATATGCCAGCTCTATTGTTTAACATTTTCTTCCACGTAGCCTAGCCTATCAAGCATGAGGCTAAAATTCTCATGCTGCTATTTTACTTACCAAATCAAAACCTGAACTACAAAGCAATAGAGTCGTTAAGATGATAAAATATAATGGGTAAAAGTAGGTGATATTCCCAATGGCTTTTCATCATTTGGGCTACATGAAACTGTGTGGTAAACTTTTCTTAATTCAATCTGCAAAGGGAAGGTCAGACTAGGGAGTCTGGAGCTCCCTGACTCACAAAAGTATCGATACAATTTACAGCGTGATGTGTCAGTTGATACAAGCTGGTATTTACATTTACAGTTTAAATGAATAGCTTCTATTTCCTATAATGAGCATCTGTAGATTAAATGCACAATATGTTTTACAAGCTTTGGTGTGTGTTGCAATAGAAGGTTTATCCCTGGAAGATTAAACACTACTTTAGTAGATAAAAGTTGATGATCTCAGGAGGTCTCTTGCTTCTCCAGGCACATAACACAGTGACAGAGTTCCTTCAAGTTTACATTGTTTTCTCACCACCCAGTATCTGAATAGAGCTGTTTGTTTCCTCTGGTCTGGTATGCAAGGGAGGTAAATATCATCTAGCATTCTATTTGTTGTCTTCTGAGAACACAATTAGTACACTTTCTTGAGAATTTAAAGTGCATATAACAAAAGGAGTCTTCTCTCCCACATTTTCTCAAATATAACTCTAATTTGCAGTTTTAACACAGATGGAATCAAAGAATATATGTTTTATTATTTTCCTCTGTTATCTCAGCCTCCTATTTTTGTCTTCCTTCATTCAACCACAGTTGCCCAGTCTTCAGAAAGGAAGGGCTTCTCTTTTTCTTCATCTACTTCATGGCCCCGTTTGCTCTAACTCTAGCTTTGTGGCTAATCTTTAGTAAGAAGAATCCTACACACAATTGGGCAAACTGTATGATCTTATTCTTCCAGGTTTTTGTTGTTGTTATTGTTGGTGGTGGTGGTTTTTGAGACAGAGATTCGCTCTTTTTGCCCAGGCTTGAGTGATCTCCGCTCACAGCAACCTCTGCCTCCCCGGTTCAAGCAATTCTCCTGCCTCAGCCTGCTGTGTAGCTGGGATTACAGGCGTGCGCCACCACCACACCTGGCTAATTTTGTATTTTTGGTAGAGTCAGGGTTTCATTATGGTGGCCGGGCTTGTCTTGAACTCCTGACCTCAGGTGATCCCCCCGCCTCAGCCTCCCAAAGTGCTGGGATTATAGCCACTGGGCCTGGCTTCAAGTTTGGTTTTTAACATGTTAAAGGAATTAAAGATATATTCTTTTGCCAAGGACCATTTTTAAGCATATGACCCTGCTTGGGCATGAGAGAGGATGTCTAAATCCTTTCAGCATACTTACTTTATTCTGCCCTGGGTCTTTTATGACTTGGCGTCAAAAGTGTAAGAATGAAGTAAAAAACATTTTTGAGAGGTAAAATTTATTGATCTATTGTTTGCTAAAATATTCTTGTCTCAATGATAAGTGCTGGTGGTATTTTCATCTTGAAGACCTGATTAACATCATTCCTTAGTCCATCCATATAGCTGTTTAGATCTTCATTGGAACTGTGTGTGCTAGGGAAGGTTGTGCATTTGAGGCAGGTGGCCCTTTTGTTCCCTTAAGTACATGTAGAGCAGCTCTGAAGAAGGAAACATCACTTGGGAGATGTGGGTGAGTCTAGGTTCATTTTACAAATTGGTGATCATTGTTGGTCCCCTAAGGAACATTTTTTGTCCTCAACTTCCTTGAAATGTCAAATCCTAGTATGATTTATATTAGTATAACACAGTTTTAAGACTTCAAAATTGCCAGGCACAGTGGCTGACATCTGTGATCCCTGAATTTTGGGAACCAAGGCAGGAGGATTGCTTGAGCCCAGAAGTTTGAGGCTACAGTGAGCTATAATCATGCCACTGAACAGCAGCCTGGGTGACAGAGCAAGACCTTATCTCTTAAAAAATTAAAAATTAAAGGAAAAAATTTCAAAATTACAAAATAAAAATAGAGGAGAAAGGATAGCCAGTTGTAGTGAGTATTTCTAAATTATAGTATTCATTTCTAATTCTATAATATACATTTCTAAATTAGATTGATATTAGAAAAACCACACATTTGAGTAATCTTAAGCATCCATACTAATTGTGGCATTCTAGTTGACCTTAAGAAATGCTCCTTTAATTGTTCATTATTTGGAAGACCTTTGGTATGATTCAAACACTTTGTTTCTTTCAGAATTAGAGTCTTCAAATAGGAACCATTTTGAAGAGCTTATCTGTGTCTATCTTGAGACATTATATAATATAATATAATGTATATCCAAGGGTAAATTTATAGTATAATATCCCAAGGGTAAATATAATATTTACCCTACATATTTGGGTAAATATACTTTTTTAATATATTTTAAAAATACTTTAGTTTGCGAGCAAATGTGTCTGGAATATTTATAGTGAAGACATGCCACAGAGACTGAGTTTCCTGACCTTGTGACAGAGTCAAGATTCAAATTCACAATTTGTTAATCATGCGGTATAATTCAATTTTTGGCTGCTTTTGGATTTCTGTTCGGAGTTTATTTGAATGTTACTGATGGCTGCAAATTATAAACTGCTTTCATCCTTGACAATTCATCTGCATATGCACACAAGTGATATAATAAATCATCTATATCTGGAAGAGATAAAATCATTTCTCCAAGCCTTTTATTTTTTAGGTGGGGCTGTTCACGTATAAGTAGTTAAGTGAGAGGCCAGAAAGGGACTGAGCCAGGACCAAAACCGAGGTTCCTGATATCCGGTCTTCATTCATTTACTCCATTCCCTCGTGGCATAGTCTAACTTCATTTGTTCATTCATCTATATCTTCATTCCAGTGCTCTTTGTATAGAATCCGGACTATGCAAGTTCAGATCTTACTATGAATTATTGGTGAACTATGTGTGAAATGTTGCAAAACATTTCTAAAGCCTTGCAGTGGGACACCTTTCTGTCTCAATACATACACGCAAAAGGAGAGATATTCTCATGTTAAAGTGTGAGCATAAAATGCTGAGCTTTTCCCCCCAGAAATTCAGCAAAAATATATAGAATACCTTTGGCAGCCCTGGGAACAGGCCACGTCATTCTGCTCAGCTATGAGGCCCATAGGCCAGGCCTTTCCTGAATGTCTTCTGACCCAAAGGGCAGCACGGCTCAGTGCCAGCTGATCTCTGCTCCTCCAAGGGTAATTCCCCGGCTTGGGGCAAAGTGGAGGGGAGGCCAGCTTCAAAGCCTCTTTGGCTTGTGGAAAAGCACAGTCTGGAGTGGGACAGCTGCCAGGTTCACCATATGAACATTCATTTTGTTTGGCTTATAGTCAAGCAACAGCAAGAAAAAAAAAAAAAAAAAAGAAACCAACCAAACAAACAAAAAACCACAACTGCTTGGGAGTGAGTAATGGGTTGCTCTGGCTCTTGGAGTTTGTCATCAGACAGGGAGCGATCTGGCCTGGAGTGCTCCAGGGGAGGCTATAGCGTTCTCAGTTGTGGATATGTTTTCCAAGTCAATTTGTGACCCAGAACATGGATGCTTTATTGATTCCTATTTGCAATAGGTCTAAGGGAATGGTTTTAAACAGGCCCTTGATTCCTTCCTTTGCGCCACTGAAAAATCACTTAATTAATATTCAACTGCAGAGTTACAGGCTGGCTATCTCCTCTGTGGGCTAGAATGGACTGAAATTTGCGATGGCAGAATAGGTCAGGATATTAATATTAGTATTAATTTCATTACTGATAGCAGCAGTGGCACTGTAGCAGCAATGGTATTAAAGAAGACACACGGCGGTGCAAAGTGAAGGATGCCAGGAACGAGACTCCATCTAGTACTGCCCAAACCTACAAGGCTCTGAATTTTCAGCTGCTGCAACCCAGGTGAGCTCCCAGCTGGCTTGTTTTTGCTGCCCCTTTTAAGGAAATCTGGCCTGGTGTTAACTCCAAGCTGCCCGTCTTCTATACTCCCTTACTAGGCAAATATAAACTTCGGATAAAAAAAATTGCTCTCTTATGTATGTGGATTTGAGAGGTGCTCACACACGGCTGAGACAGGATAGCTGAAATCTAAAATTGGGCTTATTTATTTATTTGTAGAAGGGAAAGAAGTCAAGTTTAAAACATGCTGACATTCTGTACTAACTCTTATGCTAAGATAATGAGGTCTGGAGAGGTCTATATGAGAACGGTAGGAGTTAGAAGCTCTCAAATGATGACTCTGAAGAAAGAGAATTCCTTTGAAAAGAAACTTTGTATGCTTTGAGGAAAAATTAAAGTTCAAAAAGAATGTGTGAATGTGTAAAAGGAGGTAAAGGAGTAGAATGAAGGAGAGGAGTGGTTTCTCTTAGATCTTTCTGAATACCAGGAAAAAAGAGCTTTTTCAGAGATATCTGTGACTAGGGTGAAAGATGGGAAAACCGTATTTCCAGTGTCCAGGTGCTTAAATGAAATCACTCTGGCATCAGCATGGAAATAACAGTAAAGGTGGATTAGCAAGGCAATCCTTCCCTTCAAAATCCTCCCTTTTTTCCCATTCACAACCGCCTCTGTATTCCTAGAACATCTTTGGTGTACCTCACTTACTAGAGGATATTATACTTAACTAGAATCATATAGTACAATGTTCAGAGCATGCTCTGCAGTCCCACAGTCTGGTTCAAATTCCAGCTGTGACTTGCAGACGTTGATTTCTAAAGACCATTGCCTACTAAAGGGAGTCAGAATTTCTTGGGTGAAATGGTCAATTCCAGGTGTGGAGTATAGAAATATGCTTCTGGAATATGTTATTGGGCTAGAAAGCAAGACATGCTCAGAGAACTGTGAAGAAATGACGAATGGGTAAGAAACTGTCTTGGGCTCTCTTTGGTTAAATTTGGGAAACACTTAAACATTAAAATAATAATAATAATGAATTATAATATATTAATTTTTAAAAAAGAATCAACAAGTCCATAGGGATGTTCCAAAGAGACATGAGAGAAGCAGAAAGAAGTTTTGTTTTGTAACAGAGTGTCAGCTGATAAACTTTGGAGAGATGATAGAATTTGAAAGTTTTCTATTTTGCAGCCATCAATATAATAAATTATTTTAAAAGATCATCAATGGACGCTGAAACCATTGGATAAAAGATTGCTAGAGAACAGCAGATAGTATTGTATTTCAAAACATCACCCTGAGGATTACTTGAAAATTACAAAGGAGAAAAAGGTACCCTGGCAATGAAAATATCTGATGGACACTACTTTAACCAAGGAATTGTTGTTAGCATGTCTAGTATTGGGTCAAACTGATATAAGATTCCTGATGTGATATGAAATGAAATACACAACATCATCATTGTAAAAGTTCTAGTCAAAAATGAAATAATCAGCCACATCTAAAATGTAAGGAATTTTCCTAAACAACTATCCTAGATTCTTCAAATAATGCCAATGTCATGAAACATTAAATACAAAAAAAGCAGGGGGCTATTAAGGGAAATTGAAAGTGAAGAAACATGATAACCACATACAATATCATGTTCCTTGATTGGGACATGATTTGTTGGGGGTGGGAGGAACCAGCTATCTGGGCTATTTTTGAGTCAACTGGGGATTACAAAACATATTATTGAATCAGTGATAAATTTATTGGATGTGATAAAGGTGTTGTGCTTATGTAAAAGGTGTCTTAAAAAATACATTATGATGTATTTAGGGGTAATGTATTAACAATTGTTGAATCTAAATGAAGGCTATAATCATTGTACTATTCTTTCAACTTTTCTGTAGGGTTGAAATTTTTCAAAATAGAAACGTGAAAGAAAAAAATATCCTCAACTTTGGGCAGGTTGTTGACCTTGTTAAGATTATCTCTTCCGCAATATATGGGTTATGATGGTGAAAGCCTCATTGGATCGCTTTACTAAATGACATCTCATGTACAGAGAACACATAGTGAGTGTTCAGTAAATATTGGCTGCATAATCCTCCCCTCCTTCTGTATTCCTAGTCTAGCATGAGTTGCAGAGGACGAAGTCTTTGTCATCTCAATATCCCCAGTACCTGGTACATGGTGGAGGCTCAGTAAATGTCTCTTGACTTAAGAAATGAAATAAAACTATGAATAAAATCATATTAAAATTTTGGTTTTAAACGGGAGATATCACAATAATGTTTGAAAAGATTGCGCTATAATAACCTGTATGATATATGGTTCATACCATCAGATTGTTATCCCACTACAATAGTTTCTTTTACTTTCCAAATGGCTGCTTGTGTGTGTCTATACTGTAAGGCAGAGGTTCTCAACTTGGGCATGCACCAGAATCAAGCAGGGGGCTTATGACTCACTCCCAGAGGTTCTCATTCAGTGCCTCTCAGGTGAGTTCTGAGAATTTTGCATTTCTAACAAGTTCCCAGGTGATGCTGATGCTCATGCTGTTGGTTCAGAGGTTTTGCTTTGAGGACCATTGCTGATGAGAAACTCCTGGAGTAGGAGGAGCCCAGCAAATGCAAGGCAAATGCTCCAGCTCCCTAGGCGGTCTCTGCAGAAGAGCTTCCTTGATCTTTGTACCTGGTGTCTTTGGAAAGTAACCCAAGAAGTGAAGGGAGCTGGTTCCTGTGACCCCGTCAACATCTCCCTGGGGTAAAATGGTCTTTCATCAACATTTAGACAATAACATTGCACACAGGAAGGATGATTTTTAAACATCTACAAAATGATTGTATATTAAATACCTTCATCATATATGGCATACATGCATATTCATAAATATATACATAAAATCTAGTTTGAGTCTTAAAAATATATGTAAGAAGTACAAGTGCCATTTTGTTACATGAATATATTGTGTAGTGGTGAAGTCTGGACTTTTAGGGTAGCTATCACCCCCTAGTTTGAGTCTTTATAAAGCAAAATAAGAGAGGAAGAGAGAGAGAGAGAAAGTGAGTGAGAAAGAGAAAGAGAATTACCATTGCTGACTGCAAGAGTATAACCACATTAGTAAATTCCCTGCATTAACGTACACTTCACCAGAGTGAGAAAACCAAGCTCAGAGAAGTTAGAAAGATGATGTGGCCCAGATAGCAGCAAAACTAGAAAAGAACACCAGGTGTTTGGGTCTACAACTAGGTCATACTGCCTTGCTGCAGTTCCTGGAGTGTGATAGCTGTTTCGCATCCTTTCCAGGTCTCTTTCAGTGCATGGAATAGAAATGCTGTCCTACTTTTTCTCCAAACCTGGGAACTTTGAGCAGAGTCCATAGTTAAAACCAATAAAATTCAGAAATTTAATTCTTATTGAAAATGCAATGATGAGAGTAATGAGATTTTGATTTTAAATTGTATAAAGGAATATCCCTTATGAATTATAATACTTGCATTTACTATTCTTCAAAGGAAGGAAAATCACAGTTTTATAGACTTCCAAGACAATTTTAACTTAAACCTCTGTTTTCTTGCTGTTTGTAATAATGACCTTTCTCCTTAAGGTTAGTCACCAGTGAGTAATAGAATAGGGGAACAAAGAATGATGTTCTAATAATTAATACATGCAGTGTCTAGAATCCCTTTAAGCCTGTTGCTCCCGGTTCTTCTAAGAGGGTAATGTCCCTGGCATCTCTTAAAAGAATTATGTGTTCCAAACTGGCTAGACATCCAATGTTCTTTGCTATGAGCCCCAATTTTTATTTTCTAATATGCTAGTATTTTCTAAGAAAATCTAATAAAAATCATGAAAGAGTGAATAAGAAATGGAATGACAATTTCACATGAAAGCATGTACCTACCATGACTATTTTAATGAAAGGAAATGTGCCTTCCAAATCTCAGGAGCTCCTGAGAATGTGAACCATCACCCATGGTCTGTCTTTGGGATCTGGACAACCAGAGAGCTCCCAGGACTGAGAACCTACCATTACTAATTATATAGATTAAATATATATTCCTCTTAACTTTGCAACACAATGGCAAGCACAAGCTCCTTTTTCAGCTCCTAAATACAGCCTCCTTAATATAGCACATTAAGGAAAACTATATAAGTAGACCAGTTAGGTCACATGCTAATTCCATTACCTTAATTAGTTCCCTGTGGTATATTGATTACTGAACCTGTATATAGACTTTATTAAGTGCTAGGCAGTGTTTTAAGCATTCCCACACTTTCACTCTTTTTTTAAAAAATTTATTTTATTGCATTTTAGGTTTTGGGGTACATGTGAAGAACATGCAAGATTGTTGCATAGGTACACACGTGGCAATGTGATTTGCTGCCTTCCTCCCAACACCTGTATCTGGCATTTCTTACCATGCTATCTCTCCCCAGCTCCCCACCTCCCACTGACCCTCCCCTATTTCCCCCCAACAGACCCCAGTGTGTAGTGCTCCCCTCCCTGTGTCCATGTGTTCTCATTGTTCAACACCCGCCTATGAGTGAGAACATGCGGTGTTTGATCTTCTGCTCTTCTGTCAGTTTGCTGAGAATGATGGTTTCCAGGTTCATCCATGTCCCTACAAAGGACATAAACTCATCGTTTTGCTCTTTTAATACAACAGAAGGGGTTAAGTAACTTGCCTAAGGTCACATGGAGCCAGGATTCACACTCAGGAAGTCTAGCTCCAGATTTCATGCTCTTAATTGCTACTCCATATCAGAGTGAAGTTCTGTGGATTTGGTGTCTGTTTCTTTTTTTCAGAAGGAATCTCACTCTGTTGTGCAGGCTAGAGTGCAGTGGTTATCTAATTTCTCTTAATTTTGTTTTCGTTCATACAAGATGGAGATAATATCTTGTAGATGTAGATAAAATGATATGCTCAGTTCATACTAGGAATTCTATAAGTTTTGGTTCCTCAAATCCTCCACCCCTTGTAAAAGATAAGGTAGTTTTTACAATGTAATGCCATATACTGTAAATAACAGGAGAAATATAACATTGATTTTATATATAACTGATTGCTCAACTAAAGTACTCCTTAAATTAATATTGCTTGATTTTTTTTTTTATTTTTAAGGGAATTACAGAGACTTTCAGATACTTGTAAAATTAAGACAAAATGTTAATGGTATATATTCTTTGGTTCCATTAATATTGTCATTCTTGACTGCAAATGATCAGTCTTACAGATGGAAGATATTGAACAAAACTAATTCTATTTAACTTTTCTTTAGCAGATTTGAGGAGCTACACTTGGGGGCATGTGTGAGCTCCTAACAGAAGTTTCAAAGCTGGATGAAATGAAGGATAATACATATTTTTACTACCAGGCACAACTATCCCATCTTGCTCTTACCATCCATGGGTTGCCTCTTTTTGGAAAGGTGTTAAAGGGGCAGGATTCTAGCTTGAGGAAGAAAGAGTCATTGGCAGCCTGATCCATCCTGGATCAGCCACGTGGAATTTCTCTGTGGGGGAGAGAGTAGTCCAGTTTCTATGACGATCACAGATGCTCTGCCAAGACTGCCAGTCAGGGTGCCGGCACTGCTAATTGCTATGCAGACATCCATTCGTTAGACTTTGACCTAGAATTACTGTTGTCTTTCACAAAGTAGGCAGTGAATCACTGTGTTTGGCCCTTGCTTCGTCTCTTTCAGCCTAGGTTTGATTTGGATCACAAATGCACTCTCTGCAGATCACTACCTATCTTAGGAAGGTTCCTAAAGGGCATCTTTTACAAAAGGCTAGGGTTTTATTAGAAAACAGAATATTTGTTTCCAGTCTAAGGGCTTAGAGGGAGCTGGTTGTAATCCAGCTTTGCCACTCAATGGTTCTGTGATCTTGGGCAAGTTGCTTGGCTCTTCTAAGCCAGTTATCTTATCTGAAAATGGGGATAGCAGTGTATCTGTTCTCAGTGGACTGCTATGAGGTATGAGCAGGAATGAGTTGGAAAGATTCTCTGATGCCTGTGTTGGCAACTGGAATGAGCAGGGGAAACTGGATGGACTGATACCTAGATAACGGGCACTCAAGATCTGCTGGTGGCCAGCCGCCACTTACATCCCTTGGCTCTCTCCATTAATGTGGCATCCTTAGTAATTCAGTTGGCTTCTCTTCATCCTTTATCCTCCATGAGTTTGAGAATATTGAAAATCTGTGAAGAAACCCGTGACAATCAAATGGCAATGTGAATTCAAAACAGGTTTTGTTACTTTTCTCTGTAACTAACAAAAAGGGTTCATTTTATCTTTTTGTAGAACTCTAATTTTAGATTTCAACCTTACTCCTAGAATTCTAGAGAGAGAACTACAGATCTGGAGTGCTTTACTTTGGTTATGGAGTTGAAATTCACTAGTGGGTGGTAAATTCAGGTGTGTCCCACTTAAAGAAGTAAAACCAATGACTAAGAATAAACGTTTTGGGGCTCTCCTAATAATATAAGGCAGATTCTGTGGACATAGGGACAGTTATAAAAACTGGGGTCTTCATGATGAGGAAACATGTCCATCTAACTCTATCAGGGTCACCTAACAGTTACAAAGAAGTGGATCAGGTTGGAATCCCAGCTTCTCCACTTACTAGCTCTCTGATGTGAACCTCTCTCATGTTCGTTATCTGTGAAATTAGGCAACACAGATAAAGCGCTTAGCACAGGGTCTGGGACTCCAGGTAAACAATATTTTCATATTCATGTTCCAAATGTGAACGTTGTTATTAGATTCATATATGAACGCACTGGAAATGAGTGCTAGAGTTCCTCCAGGGAACTATATAGAGTGAGCTGAGAATTCAGCACCACTAACCTCCTGTGGACCATTTCTGAAGGGGCACTGTGATGGCAGAACAATTTCCAACTGGAATTTTGCTGATGTTGTAAAAGCAACTGGACATGAACATAGAGAAGTATCTTTGGAAATGTCTGTATTTTAAAAATGTAGTGGTGGAAATACCTAAATGAAGTTTATGTTTTTACTGGAGTTATATTCGGACTTTGGATAAAATGAGTTAATTTTCATCATGTCCATCACTGCACTCCTGAAGCTGGAGTCCACATTGGAAGCAACTGCACAAGTGGAGGGACTGAGCCTTGCCTTGCTAACTGTTGCAACTCGTGATTTTTTTTCTCTGTGAATGTGGACCTCCTCTAAATATGGGCATTTAATCTTGCCATAATGTTTAATCTACCTAAATGTCAAATGTATTTTTTTTCTCTAGCTGTATCAAAAGCAATTTTTAATCTCCTCAACCCCTTTTCTTCTGCTTCTCTTCTCTGCCTCCTACACAAGAGACCAGAGAACAGATCCTAAGAGTGCTGGGAACAGACAGCAAAGTCTCAACATGTTCCTGGTGTGGGAGGAGATTCTGTGAGTGAGTTGGCTGCCACATCTGGGGGAGGCCTGGATGATGAAAGATGGCAGCTGTGATGATGAGAGAGGAGCCAGCTTCTGGGAGGCAGGGGCAGGCTTCTCTCTTATTCCTTCCACCTCTATCCAAATACTGTTCGTGTGAATCAGCTGCCACTTGGCTTTAAGGGATGTTGCTGCCAGATGCTCCCAGTCCCCCTTCTTGCAGCAACAGCCACTGCCCTTCTGACCCTTCCACCTGCAGCAGGAGTCTTCTAGAACCACTTGATGGTCATGGGGTGCAAGCATGGCAACAGGGTTTTTTCTTCCACAGAATATGTATAGGAGTTTGTTAGTGACAATGAAGGAACTGGAGCAGTTCCTGGTTGCGTCAGTGAGCATCTTCGCTGGCACTTTCTCTGACTTTTTTGAGCACTTCATGTGCGTGGGACTCTGTGCTAAATTCATTATGTGCAACATCTCATTTATCCTCACAGCAACGCTGTGAAATGGCTACTGGGCATCTCTGGGCTTCGCAGCTGTGGCAAAGGGGAAAGGAATTCAAACTCCAGGCCTACTGTGCTGTATGACTTCCCGTTATAAACAAATACTCTAGAATGTGAGGTCCTGGGAGAGCCTGCTGTCTGTAGCTCTGAGTATGGAGGTTGTAGAAGACCCTGAAGAATCCCAAAATTAGGGTATTTTCCCAGCCATTGGAAGTGTGAAAGTTGTCAGAATCAAAATGAAGTCACTTGTGTTGAAAAAACCTTGACAAATAGAGCTGGGGAAGGCTATGAAGAGAGAGTTCTCATACATAAATGTCTGATAACAAAAACTATCACAAGAAACTGAAAAAAAAAAAAAAAAACCCACAACTTTGCGCAGAGACCATTGCAAACTCACACAAAAATATTTCTGTGAGAACATCTGCCCAGCAACTGCCTGCTCAGACTCAGACTGCTGTCACCCTGCAGCCAAGGATAATTATCTCAAAACTATTATATAATCATCTTTATTTTTCTTTAAATACTTTTACCTCCCTGTACACACGCGTTATCTACTATGGCTCCCGTATTGTAATGCCCTTTTCCCGAATAAACACCATTTTCTTTTAGAGAGGCTTTCTCTGTTGGTCATTTAGGTTGACAGAGGGCAACAGCCGTGATACAGAGGAGCCTCTGCGGGACCTGGATTTCCCTTAGAACTTTCCCATTCTGTCTGGCAAAACAGCCTGTGGGGAGGATACCAGGTTAGACATACAGAAAGCCTCCTGCAATGGCTGAGCAAGGAGCCCTCAGTCCTGGCACACGCTGTAGCCATTACTTCCATGTCTTCCCTGGTGGCTGTGGCCGGTTGCTCCAGGGTGCTCTGCCTCATCCACCGATATTACCCTAAATATTTCCTGAATGGCACCTTAGTGTATAGACTCCACCTTATTGTTCTGCCTTTACCTGAGTCATGGTGGTGACTCAGCTGGTCCATGGTATTGCCCTCCTGCTGCTGTGTCTTGCTCATAATGCTTCTCATAACCTGAATTAGTGCCCAAGGGAGCCTCCATTGGCAGATGTTTACAAGATTTTCCATTCTACACAGTCTTCCACTATCCCTTTCTTCTTCCTCATATGCCATTTTGAAGCAACTTGGAAATTCTAGCAAGCTTTCTAGAAAGCTGTAACCTTGGTATCTCCGTCCAAGTTCCCCCCATCTGTCTTACCCTTGTGGCTGCCCTCCTGGTGGTTAAACTAGATTCACAAGATACTGAGATGCATGAACTGCAATATATCATTTAGGATTTTTTTGTTGCAAGCAATAGAAACTATGCCTGGCTAACTTAACACAATGAAAAGGAAACAGAGAGAAGGAGGGAAGAAAGGAGGAAGAGAGACAAACAGAAACAGAACCAACCCCAACAGTTTCTTATTCTTCTGTCATTCTACTCAATATTTAATTTTTAGGAAATAGATAGGTCGATCTTGATCCCTGTGTCCTTAGTAGGACACTTTTGCTGACCATCCCACCAAGACTGCATGCCATGGGGATGGGACATGCCCTGAAGGAGCCATTAGAAGAAGGGAAAGTGAACGGTATGCAGAGAACAACAAACACCCACCAAAAAAAAGGCAGAGGTTTCTTGAGGACCTTCTAAAGCCTCTCTAGATGTCACTGTGAAGCCTTCTCTTAGGTTTAGTTTCTTCACAGCCTAGAGTTCAACTTGGGCAGTGAAAATAAATAATTTTCTCTAAAAACAAAAGTTGCTACTGAATCATAGTTTTAAAATGAGGCCAGAAATTTATTTTTATTTATTTATTTTTATTTTTAACTTTTATTTTAAGTTCAGGTTTGTTATTTAAGTAAACTCATGCCATGGGAGTTTGTTGTATGGATTATATTTCATTACCCAGGTGCTGAGCCTAGTACTCATTAGTTATTTTCCCTGATCCTCTCCCTCCTCCCACCCTCCACCCTTCAATAGGCTCCAGTGTCTGTTGTTTCCCTCTGTGTGTTTATGTGTTCTCATCATTTAGCTCCCATTTATAAGTGGGAACATGTGGTATTTTGTTTCCTGTTTCTGCGTTTGTTTACTAAGGATGATGGCCTCCAGCTTCACCCATGTTCCTGCAAAGGACATGATCTTGTTCTTTTGTACGGCTGTATAGTATTCCATGGTATGTATGTACCACATTTTCTTTATCCAGTCTATTATTGATGGGCATTTCAGTTGATTCCATATCTTTGCTATTATGAATAGTGCTGCATTGAAAATACATCTTCATGTATCTTTATGATAGAACGATTTGTATTCCTTTGGGTATATACCCAGTAATGGGACTGCTGGGTTGAATAGTATTTCTGTTTTTAGCTCTTTGAGGAATTTCCACACTGTTTTCCACAATGGTTGGACTAATTTACCTTCCACCAACAGTGTATAAGCACTTCTTTTACTCTGCAACCTCACTAACACCTGTTGTTTTTGGATTTTTTTTTTTAATAGAAGCCATTCTGCTGGTGTGAGATAGTATCTCATTATGGTTTTGATTTGCATTTTTTAATGATTGGTGATGTTGAGCTTTTTTTCATATGCTTATTGACCACATGTATGTCTTCTTTTGAAAGGTGTCTGTTCATATTCTTTGCCCACATTTTAATGGGGCTGTGGAACTGCACGGTGGCATCTGTATTCTGTGAAAAGTCTAGAAGAAGACAGACTTGTAAGAACCTGTGTACTCCAGGGCCACATGCAGAAGGTTTTTGTGTATCCTGTTAGTTTTAAAATGATAGATAGTATTAAAGTGTTTAGACTGACATACTTAAGGCTGAGCCTCTATATCTCTTTTAAGTGCCCATGTACGTTCTCCCATTTGCATTAGTACTTTTGCATGGGACAGGTATGACCTTATGCTAAGAAACTACTAGGCAACTGCCCTTCCTGAAGTCTTCAAGGATCTTGGCTATGGGTGCCCCCATCTCTGTTTTCATGAAGGCCACTGTTTTCCTAAGTTAATTACAAAGAGGTATCTTTAACAGCTTGGTGGTCCAACTTTCTTCATTAGAGAAGGCAGATATAGCAAGGTCTTATGTGCTGTATGTGTTGTCTCCTCTGAGGTAGCTACAGAATCTTGTTCTAACACATTTCATTAGAAAGTGAAATTTAGGCCAGGTGTGATTATAGGTGGCTCACACCTGTAATCCCAGCACTTTGGAAGGCCGAGGCAGGTGGAGCACTTGATTGCTTCAGGAGTTCAAGACTGGCCGGGGCAGCATGTCAGAACTCCATCTCTACATAAAAATATAAAAATTAGCTGAGACTGGTGGTGTGTGCTGGTAGTCCCAGCTACGTTGGAGACTGCAGTGGGAGGATAGCTTGAGCCCAGGAGTTAGAGGCTATAGTGAGCCATGACTACACCATGGAACTCCAGCCTGGGTGACAGAGTGAGACCCTGTCTCAAAAAGAATAAGAAAAAGAAAGTGGAGTTGAGCATAAATTTTAAATTCTACTAAGGGGCCTCATTAGTGAGATGTCCAAAGAATCTAATTGTAGGGTGGTTCCACCTAACAGACATGAGCTTTAGGGCAGCCTCGTTGGGAGGCTCCAGGTTCTTTTGGGGACCTTCTACAGTCCGTACCTGTCTGTCTTTTTCTGGCCATTTTCAGCTGTTAGTTTCACATGAATCTCTCCCTTCACTCTATACATCAACATTTTGGCCCCTCCGTGAACCCGACTGATCTCTGACTCTGTGTGTGTCCTTGGCCTTCTGACTTTTTGTGTGTGTTGTTCTAGTGATACCTACCCATCCACCTACTCTCCCCTGCAGGTGAACACCTTCTTGAACCCCCTGCTTTCTCCCTCCTTGTGAGGGTGAATATTGAGTATCAATTTGATAAACTTGAAGGATGCAAAGTATCGTTCCTGGGTGTGTCTATGAGCATATTGCCAAAGGAGGTTAACATTTGAGTCGGTGGGCTCGAGAGGCAGGCCCACCCTCAATCTGGGTGGGCACCATCTAATCAGCTGCCAGCATAGCTAGAATAAAGCAGGCAGAAAAAGATGGAAAAGCAGACTTGCTGAATCTTCAGGCCTTCATCTTTCTCCATTGCTGGATGCTTCCTGCCCTCAAACATCAGACTCCCAAGTTCTTCAGCTTTCGGACTCTTGGACTTAAACCAGTGGTTTGCCAGGGGCTCCTGAGCCTTCAACTATAGACTAAAGGCTACACTGTCAGCCTCCCTACTTTTGAGGTTTGGAGACTCAGACTGAGCCACCACTGGCTTCCTTGCTCTTCAACTTGCAGACAGCCTACTGTGGGACTTTACCTTGTGACTGTGCAAATCGATTCTTCTTAATAAACTCCCTTTCATATATACATCTATCCTATTCTGTCCCTCTGGAGAACCCTGACTAATGCACTAATACAGTCCTCCTCCCCATCCCTCCCTCTGTGCCTCTGTAGCAATCCAAGTTCACCTCTACCCTGCCACTCCTTTGTTTATAATCATGCTTTGGACTGTCTTCCCTATCATTGAGCCCCCTCACATAGCATGTGATCAGTAAATTTCAGTAACCATAATGAGAAGTCATTTAGGGAAAATACCATCAGCATAAATTCTTAGAGGCTCTGAAGGATCAGAGGGATTTAACAGAATCTAAAACTATTGACAACAGTACTTTGAACTGAGATGGCTTGATTATGAAGGGCTTGAGGCTTCCTGTGTTATTTTTCTTTTTTTCTGGTAATAAGTAGTATTTATTAAGAGCTCTCTTGGTTTACATCACGTTAAATGAGTCTCTTGTATGATCTGTGCTTGGAGGTCTAGAAACTAATGGAAAAAAGCTCTAGCTATTGGTGCCATAAAGGCCATGCTGATTATGCTAAAATCACAGCGTACTATTAAAGAAAGTGAACAACATATTGTGATTGTACTGCTCACTTTGCTGCTGGAGCTAACCCATCACTTTGCGGTTTACTACTTGCTCTCTGAAAGGAAAGAGAGCCCCTAAAACTTGTTAGACAGAGACACCTCAAAGCGTGAAAATGCAGACAGCCTCTGAGTTAAACTTTGAAAACAGCTTTTTGAAATTTATCAGAAAAACTCAGGTTTAGATGGAAAATTTGAGTATCCTAAAGAAGGAAGGCGAGAGAGCTGGTTAGGGATTTACTACAGCAAAAGGGAATCCAGTCCTGCTTTGTTGTTGTTGTCCACCTCTGATTCTCACATTTCTATATGTGACCTTTTGAAAATATTTTGTTGCCCTCGTTTTAAAATGTAACCACTCTGAAAGCACTAAACTATTCCATTTTTAAAAATCACAGAATAGTTATGTTTACAAAATAAAAATGCATTTATACTTTTTAAATTCAAGGGTAGATTTCCACCTCAAACTGGGAGATTCAACAATTTGTTAGTCTGAATGGTATCTTTGGAGTATTAAGACATCTGATGTGTGGCTTCCATTTGTACTCTTGCCCAGGTCCCAAAAATGTGCCAGGCCAGTCTGCTCTACCTAAAAATATTTTCCCTCTAGTTGTTCAGATTATAACAGTTCTTTCATCTTGTAACATGTGAGTTTACTTAAAGCAGGATATCCCCAGGATTTAAGAGCAAAGTGGAGGGTTATAAATAACCAGAGTATCTTGATGCTGCTAAATTAATTGTTTTAAAACAATGACTATTGAGACCTTTGCATATAAGATACATTAAAAATACAAAATACAACTATTGGTTTATATTATATTAAATGAGTCAAGGAGGTTTATAAAATGAATAATAAAGTTTATACAAATCTGTGAAAAACTATAATGAGTGCTAAATGAAAAACTAAGTTATAAAATAGGATGCATGATAAAATGTTATTTTTATTTTTAAAAGTATATATCACAAGAATAGATGGAAAGACTACACATCAAAATGTAAAAATGTATATTACAAAGATGGAATTTCTGGTTATACATAAAATATAAAACATATATGTAGTTATATATCTTTCTGCGTTGAGTATATGTTACTTTTGTACAAATGAAATTTAAATAATTATACAGGAGGAAAATATTTGATTTCTAGAGTGATAAGAGGCATTGGATTTCTTTTAAATCTTAATTACATGATTATAAAATGGTTATCTTTTTGTGCCATGCTCCACTCAAAGAAAACCTTTTCATAGGGTCAGATCTGTGGGAGCCTGGGAGGCTTCTGCTGAGTTTGTACAATGTATGTTTAATTTTAATTGTAAGGAAGGTCAAAGGATTAAATCAACACAAATGTGATGGAATAAAGGGAGCTTTTCATTTTATCTGGACCTCCTGTATTGGAATGTTTGCTTACTTCTTTATGAGGAAGTTAATGGACTCAGATCAAATTTCACATAGCATAAAGAATATCAAGATTTTCATCACATTTTATTAATTTTGTGGTCATTAAACAAAATAGTGAAACATTTTTAGACGGGTATATTTTCTATAGCTGTTTCATAGATTTTCCTGAAATTTGGGCAAATGTTATAAAGATTTTCCTTATTGAGAAAGTTCTATAGTTTACAGACCCACTAGCATTTTCATGAGTGGTCATCGTAAACAGATTGTTCGTCAGTTTTCCATTGTTCTTATTCAGGGTATTAAAATATTTAGATTAAAATTTTTTTGACAAATAATCTCTATCAGCCCCTAATAGAGTTCATGTAGCTTTGTAAATTAGTGACATCTTCAGTCATTGCATTTATTGGCTAAATAATTTTCTACAAATTGGATTGTCTACAAACATAAAAGCTTTGGTTCAAAAAAAAAAAACCTGAAAAGTTCTCAAGCTTTCTTGATAGACCCTTACACTGGCTCTCTTAGAGACTCTTAAAGGGGCCGACACTTGGGAGAGCCAATTAATTAATTATTTAGTTTATTAATGTTGATCATTCAAAAAAAATTTCCCAACTTCCCTTTGAATCATTGCAGTATTTACAATTGTCAGTACTTTCTTTTTAAGCAACCAGCTCTCTGTGAATATTTTCTAATGTTCCCATCCTGGGCCCGATTGGAGTTCTTGGGAGGTGTGGTGGGTGTAAAGCAACAGGAATCAATCGTAAGGAGAAATCACTCATGTGCCATGGGTTGATCTTAGATTCTGCATCAGGTAGACCTGGGTTTGAATGCCAGTACTGCTACTTACCAGCTTGGTTGTATGACTGTGGTCAATTTAGCTAAGCATCATATGCTTTAATAAAAAACTTAATAAAATCCACCTTCCAGAGTTGCAGTGAGGAATCTGAATAATGCATATGACTGTCTGGCATATGGTTAAGGTAAGCCAGGCAGTGGGACCAGAATGAAAATGACATAAAAGCAGCTATGGAGAGGGAAAGGAAGAAGAACGGCTATGGTAAAAACCTTAGGCAGCGAGAGTCAAATGTAAACAGCAAACAATTATAAGGGAGCTTTTAAGGGCCTTTATATTCTAAAGATCTTTATGTAAGTGACAGTCAGCTTTTCTTTTCTGGGGTTATTAGTCCTTGTTCTTTAGTCTTTCCTCCTAATCATCACTTTCCAACCCTTTAACTGTCATTATGGCTTCTCTCCATAGCTTCCTATTTCTCTCTCTGGTTGTAATTCCCAAGAGTTTGAACAGTACTCTGTGCCTATGGAGAGGGTGGGAATAACAGCAGCATCATTCTTCGTCTCCCCTTTTCTTTCTAACTATTTAAGAGAGATAGAAGTGAGTGGTAGAGGACAGGTAAATACATGTGTCTTAATATATGCCACCGATCAAGCATGCCACAGGGAGCTGGTGTATTGGTGATTGCAAACACTTTTAAAGTGCCCACTGTGTACTGGTCACTGTTCCAACTGCCTTACATATATTAACTTATTAACCTCATAGCAACTGAATCCAGTAGGTACTACTTGGTCCCCGCTTTGTAGACCAAAGTACAGGAAGATTAGATAACATACCCACATTTCCAGAACTAACAAGTGGCAGACCCAGGAACTGAACTTAGGCAATCTGGCCTCAGTAAAGGCACCTGCAACCACTACGCTATGCTACCTCATACTAGTTGAAGGCGGGAAGTCTTGAGTACTTGAATAAGGAGTTTGAAAAGCAGGCAGAAGTTTATTTGACAGGCTAAGAATCGAAGTGAGAATAAAAAGTTTCAAGTTGAGGGCCAACAGCAAATTTAAGGTTGGAGGAGAGATGAGCCAATGGTCTCTGCTGTACTGGAGAAGCTGAAAATAAGATCGGATTGATGAACTGGAGCCAAGTGATTTCTCACATTGTATTATATTATCATCTTTATGAAGAGTACACAATAGGATAGGCTACAGGGAACCGCTGAAGATTAGGAGCTAGGAGATCTGATGAGAAGTAGGTAGCATGGGAAGAATGCATTTAACATTAACAAAGATACAGACCATGCTAAAAGGATAAGGCAAAGAGGAAAACAAACAGACAATGCTTGGTGAAATTTGGATGAAAACAATTTAGTTAAATTTTCCATAGTTTTAAGTCTAACGAACTGAGAGTGGGAGAGCTTATAGAATCAGAATTTTGCATTGGAACGAACTTTACAAGTAATCTACTCCAATTCACTTAATCAGTAGGAACACACACACACACACACAGGCACACACACACACACACACACACACACACACACACACACAAGATCCAAGAGATTGCTCCAAGTCGCACAGCCAGATGTGAGGGAGGCTGAACTAGAACCCTGGTTTTCTACTCTCAGTCTCCTGTGCTTACCATTATATTGAGTTTCCACAGCTTGGTGGACAATTGCTAGAACTTACGACATTGCTTCAGCGAACACACATCATTATGACCAGCTATTTGGCTAAAATGCGAAATTGAGAAGAGGAGCCATTTTGTGGGAAACTTCCTGGGTCATTTTTGAATGGGAAAGGTAAAACTGGGCTGCACATATTATTTTATACTTACAATTTCTTTAAATATAGAAAGGGAACGTCAACTGTGCTGTTAAAGTTCATTCTCAGAATTTAGCAGATTTGAATGAATACTGATTAAAACCAGTATATGTTTAATTTTTATTTATTTATTTGAGACAGGGTCTCACTCTGTCACTCAGGCTGGAGTGCTATTAAAGTGCATTCTTGGAATTTATTAGATTTGGATGAATAGTAATTAAAACCAGTTTATTTTTTATTTTTGTTTAATTTTCTAAAATTTATTTTTATTTTTGAGAGAAGATCTCACTCTGTCACCCAGGCTGGAGTGCAGTGGCAAGATTGGAGCTCACTGTCATCTCGACCTAATGGGTTCAAGCGACCCTCTGTCCTCAGCCCCTTGAGGAGCTGGGACTGCAGGTGTGCACCACCATGCCTGGCTAATTTTTGTATTTTTAGTAGGCTTTTGCCATGTTACCCAGGCTGGTCTCCAACTCCTGGGGTCAAGCGATCCACCCGCCTGAGCCTCCCAGAGTGCTAGGATTACAAGTGTGGGCAGCTGCACCCAGCCAAAACCAATTTATTTTTAAGGGAGAGCATTTTTCTTTTCACTTCCAGAGATCCAGAACTTTAGATATTATGCATGAAATCTTACAAGAATTGAAATGATAATTATTCACATAGAAACTGTGCAAAATTTGCTTTTATTTGAGAGTATATTACTAATCACTGTATATCCTGATAATTCTTCATAACCCTCTGTTGAATTTCTGATGCATTTTATATTCTGAGATAATTAGGTAGAGTCAGAAGATAGCAATGTGTAATCTTTGTTCTATGGGATTAATTTATTACTTTCCTTCTGTATAGAAGCCTCAGGGTTTAAAAAACTTCATAATTGAATATTTATTCCTTTTTTAATTGAAGTTACAAATTCCACATCTAAAATAAATCAAGATAAGGTAATCCATGTTGACATGAAAGTTTTCTTTAAACATGTTTTGGTGGGAATTTGGGGGCACTGGTTTTACTTTATGGTAAAAAAAAACCTTTTGATTTCACTCTGTGAACTTTACATATTGTAATGTGAAAACATGTTCTTGATGAGAGCCTAACTGCTGCAGAGACACGAGAGCTACAAAATTGATTTTTCTGTTTCAGCGAAATAGATTACGTTTCTTGACCATTGAGCAAAATCTCTGTTTTACATTGAAATAAAATATATTATTCGATCCCTTCCTTTTGCAATTGAAAACATCTCTGTCTCTCATTAAAAACAGTCTCTCTGTCTCTTCAATAGCAGAGGAATTGCTTCCTTATTATACAAAATGTATTAAAGGTAAGAGGAAAACAAAAAAGAAAATAAGATAGTAGCAATTGCCGTATAAATTTTTAATAAAAGATTTAAAATTCTGAATCTCCTAAAAATTAGAAAAAGAACAAAGCTTCAAAATGAGAGCAACATTTATTTCTAATATTAAACCTAATGTCTACGGGTAACTCCTTTTTCCCCTGGGAGCCTCAGTGAAGCAGACGATTTACTTTTCATTGGTGTTTCTTGAAAGGAAATATTATTTCTTTAGAAACCATTCATTTTTAAATTATTTGGCTTGGACTTTCACCCCGTTATTTTTATAGAATAAAATAATATTTAAAAAATATTTTCCAGGTTTGATTTGATTCATCATTTTCTAAATTGGAAATAGTCCTTGTAATTTTATAATTAATGTTGTTTAAAAATAAAAGATGATGTCTAGATCTCTTAAACAGGGAGCCTTCCCTAAATGAGGGTGAAAATACTAGCTCAAATATTATTAGGAAAAAAAATAGAAATGCTTGTGCCTAAGGGGAGGGATAGCATGGGGAGAAATGCCAGATACAGTATGCACCTAAAGTTAAATAAATAATTTTTTTTTAAAAGTGTAATCATAACAAAAGTATGTGACTCAAAAAAGTATCCTCACTAAAGAGTATCAGCAGGGCTAGATAGGTATTTTTTTTTAAGCACTATACTTTTCTCAAAAAAAAACATTAATCATCTTAGATGAACAGAATCCAACTGAATACAAGTGGGAATATTTTTTTTGGTTTTCAAAAAGGAGCCTATAGAATGGTTTGCTCTAGTTGTTCATACATGGGTGGGGACAGTGTGAGATGGCACCAGAGGACCTGCCAAAATAGAAGCGAGTTCACTGAGTCCATCACCCTGTCTTTCTTGAAATTCTCTCCTATCTTGATTTCTCAGCTGCAGTGTAACCTGTGTACCAGAGGAAAGAAAGAATTGTTTTCTGTGCTGCTTACAGTCATAATTTTGATTTTAAATTCTCCACTATGGGCTCAGAATTTGAGATGGGTTTGGAGAGAAGTGCAAATGGGTACAGAGATGGGCAAGAGTTTCTTGGAGGCAGGTGTCATTCTTCCTAGTGACACTCAGAGAGTAAGATGAATTGTTCCAGCAGGGGATAGCATGAGAGCAACTATAAGGGTCAGGGGCTTTGGGAGGGAGGAGAGAGCACTGAGGTATAATAGGAATGAAGCATTGATGTCATCAGTTAATAGGAAGAGAGGCTGCTCAGAGAGCTGGAAATTTGGCTTGTAAAATCACTGACCCTGTGGTCATTTAGCTAAATGTAGGTGCTGTTTTTATCAGGTAGGGTAGAAAGTGCAGCTTTGAACATAAAGTTCCAGCGTACTCATGGACAAAGAGGCAGTCACAGGGATAGCAAATACATTTTCTACAACTAGGAATAATAGCATGCTTTATTTTGGATGTGTACTTTCATAAACCATTAGACATCGAGCAAAGTCAGAGGGAGATTGCAAACTCTGTGAAGAATAAGATTTTTGTCTCTTATTTACCACTAACTCTCTAGCAATAGGAAAAAAAGGGGTTGTCTATAAATATTGATTCATAAATGAAGTAATTTTCATAGACTAATTTGGAATCCTAGAAGGGGAACTGTTGGATTCAGACAAAGAAAATCAACCCTTAAAGCAGAGTCAAGTCCTGCTTATAGCTATTGCCAGCAGCGCTCTCCTAATCTCTGGGGAGGAGCAATTATACTTCATCAAGACCACACCTGTATGAAAGCTATGTAATAGGTCTAAATTAATATTTTATGAAGCAGGTGTGATTTGCCACTAACTTGCTCCAAATATTTTTTACTTCTTTCTTTTTTTCCTCTAAAGATCAAATTTAAAGAACTTTTTGGGGCTCTATAAGTCAGATATCGAATCAGGGTTGGCCCCAAGTGATTGTTCAGAAATTGCTACAGAAACGACATGGCAGTGGTTTCTACACAGTTAGCATCAGTCACAAGTAGTTGTATAAAGAGCATCCTCACAGGGACTGACATGAAATGATTCTCTGGTGGGCAGTGATCTGGATTAGGGTGATACCCAGTGACAATCCTGCTTGGGTTTCCATAACTCCTCTCCCTCGTCTTCTCCTCCCACCCCTTCACTGTGAGCAGTCCTTGGAATCTCAGGTATTATTTTCCAATGAGTCTTACCTTTGATCATGTGGCCATCACTATTTCAATGATTTCCTATGCTGATGCCTCTGAACCTACCATCCCCACACTAACTCTCACCTAAGCACTGATCTTATATCTTCTGCTATTTTCAGTAAAACTCATTTTGATATTCCTGAATTCTTCTAGCTACCCAGTTACAAAACCACAGTCATTTAAAATTCCTTCCTCCTCCTTTTCGCCACCAAGTCTAGTTGACTGTCTCTCAAATCTTGATCCTTTTCAGCTTATGCCCGATTTGGTGTAGTCATTTCTTAACTTGTCACCCGACCTCCTGACTCTCTTTTCCAGACATACTGTGGTCAGAGTTTTCTTTCTAAATTACCACTTTGACCATATTTCTCTCCTATTTAAAAACTCCTGGTGACTTTCTGTTACCCCCATTCAACCTTGCCTTTGAGAATTTATGTGATCTGATCCCTCAAGCAATCCAGTATGGACCTCTCTTGTCCATCCGGTCTGCTTTTCATTCCTTAGTTCTCCAAAATAATTTGTTGATTCTGAATGTTATGTTTGTGTTTATGTTATTCTTCACTTGGAAAGACTTTCCTTGCTGAAGGCCCAGGTCAAGTTGTATCTCCTCCATTAAAGACTTTTAAAACTGTTTCATTCTTTGATATCCTACTTTTTAATGCATGGTCATACTTACTGTCTCCTTTTTTGCCTTTTATTAGAGACAGGACCTTGCTCTGTCACCCAGGCTGGAGTGCAGTGGCATAATTATAGCTTGCTGCAGCCTCAAACTCCTGGCCTCAAGTGATGCTTCCACCTTGCCTTCCAAAATGCTGTGGAATTGCAGGCATGAGCTACTGTGCCTGGCCCTACTGTCAACTTTTTGGTCCTTGCTCACAGGCCACTTTGAAATATGATTTAACTGGTTCATCTTCTTGTTTTAGTTTTCATCTTGGTACTATATGAATATGAAGGACCCCAATAAATAGATATTTATGCAATAAATATAACTATGGTTAAATGGAAAGCAAACCCTAGTTGGAGTTATGTATTTTGGATTTCCTTCCCAGCTCTGCCGCTCCACAGGTAAATGGCAATGAGAAAGTCACTATTCCTCACTGGTAGTCAGTTTTATGATTTTAAAGAATCACCTGGATCACAGGGCAAAACCTGAACAATTAAAAAGATACCTGCAACGTTGGTTGATAACTGTTAAAACTGGGTGATTGGTAGGTGGGGTTTTATAACTGTTCCATCTACTTTTGTATAAGTTTGAAAATTTTAACAATAAAAGATAATAATAACAATAACCCAAAAACACCAGTTAAGAATACAGAAATTCAGATTTAATAGATTCCTAGCTATCTCCTGTAAATTCTGATTTAGTGGTTTGAGATAAGGTTCAGGAATCTTGTTTCTATAGCTACACTCTTATAAACATCGTCTACCTCTCTGAACCTTTTTCCTAACCTGTAAAATTGGGACATCATAACTACCCTACAGATCTATTGTAAATGAAATAAGATATGTAAAACATGTCGTTCAGTTCCTGGCCCGTAATCTGAAGTCCAACGCATGTTTAAAATAGCAGAATCCTGCGCCTGCAGAAAAGACTCACACTTTGATAAATGACCAGTAACCATTTATCCCTGAAGATGAATTTAGACAACCGCAGCCAAGAATGAAAAAGAATAAAAGAAGTGAAAGAATTTGATTAAGAGTAGTAGTGACACATCCTCTCTTCTTCATGCTCTGCTAAGTGATTTGACCCCTTCTCGGAATGAACTGCAATGGCATTTAATTTAAAGAGCTCAGAGATAACAAATTGCCAACAACCAGGGTATTTCATGGATGGCCTCACTAGACTGGTGACTAAGCTAATTTTGAACAGCTGGAAGGGCTTATCCCACTCCCACAAATCATGTATAGTTCACGCATTGTGGAGAAAATTACGCTGAAAAGTAAACAAATCACATCTCTTCTTAGTAAAGTGTAATTTAGGATTATTGAAAAAGGAATTCTTAGACTCCTGTAGACATATTTTTTGTTTTAAGCCACATAAATATTTGTTTATAGTAATTGCTTATGAATAACTAGATAGCATTTAACACAACAATTGCACTAGATACTTCATTTTCTTTAGAATTTTGAAATGATTTTGTTTGCAGTTGAATGAATCATACCACTCTGAGTTATATCTGTCCCTTGCTTCAACCCCCCACCCCCCGACTGCCCCGCATCCACACTTTATTCCTTATGGGATCTTTCTTACACTCTTCTTCACACTTTAAGAGAAAACTATTCCAATAAGGTAAAATCTAGACAGCAGAAGGTTAAATAAGCACAAGAATGCTGGAAATAATGCTACTTAATAAGTTAAGCTACTTTACGTAGCTTAAAATTTGATGTAGCATTGGCCATAGTAATAGTTCTGACACCATTCATTTGTTCATTCATTCAATCAATGCTTAGTGAGCTCCTGGGAATTCTCAGGTGAACTAGACACTGTATTTCCATAGGATTCCTCTTAAAACCAATGAAAATAAGATACAGTTGAAAATAACACAGGTGGGCATGGGTGGCTGCTGGTGGTAGTGAAACCAGCACTAAGTTATCACTCATCAGGATAGGCCTACCTGAGGACGAATCTTTTACCTGGGCTTGCGGGTGTCTCATGTGGGCAGGGGGAGCTGTCCTAGCCCAGCTGAGCCCTCCCCACATTGGCTACAGACATGGCTTAGGTTAGAGCAATATTTTGTAGCCATGGAGCATAGCAAGACTTAGATTAGCATGGCTGATGTAGAACAGAGTCCACTGGCAACATGTATTAAACAGCTGTTCTAATTTGCCACAGGGTGGAACTCGAATGAGATGCCAATTTAGTTTTTAATCCTATAGCAAATTGACCATTGCTTAGCTCATTCCTGAAAGACCCTTTGAAAAGTAGAATTCAAGACTTAGATTTTTTTGTTTGTTTGTTTGTTTATCTGAAGAATATAGGAATATTGTGAAGAAATTTTGGATAGAGAATCTGAAGGAAAAAAACAGATCAGACATAGACAATACCTTAAAACTCCTATCTTGGATCAGTTTTTCCAAACAGTAAAATATTGCCTATATCTTTAAATGTACAGAAGTGAAAAGTGGTAGTTAAAGCTGACTTCAAAAATAATTAAATTATTTTAAATAAGATACATGAGTTTTTACTGATACAAGTTTCTGGCTATTTAGAAATGATAAATGTTTTTAATCTATAATGAAACTATTGCTATATTCATATATACTCCACAAGATATTAGTAAAGAATTAAGATTTTAATGTTTGAATACAAAAGATGTAATGAGCATTAGAAAAGCAATTATTAGGTACATACCTACCATAAAATGTTCAAACTGGATGTAATGGTAAAGAAAAGATCTTTCTAATTACCCTCAGTTCAGCATCAGAGACCCACAGGCTCTATGTTAGCAATGTCTGTCTCCTCACATTTACTACAAAGTAAACTGTGGCTCCCATGGAGGTACTGGGGACACATCTGGATCCTGGGGAGCAGCCATAAGGAAAAATCTCAGCCAGTGGCTGCATCTTCCCAGACACTTCCAAATAAGAGACAGATCAAAATGAAAGGCACTGATAGCTGGCCAGGAGCAAAATCTCATTCACTTTGATGCCTGTAACTCAATTCCCCATAAGTATGATCAGGACAGACTGGGAGGGCACAGTCCATGCACTGTGAGTACTGATCACCTGTCTTTCTCAGTGGCTTCTGGCAGTCCCTCTCCCATTGTACTGTGAGAGAGCTCAACCACTTGGGAGATTAATTCTGACACTTGGAGGGTGAAGGGCTTCATTAGTCAGGATTTTCAACATTTTGAAGTATTTTTCTCTCCTAACTTTATTGAGGTATAATTGACAAGTAAAAATTACATACTTACAGTGTACAATGTGATGTTTTGATGTACCTGCATATTGTGAAATGATTAAGTCAAGTGAATTAAGAGGTCCATCATCTTCCATATTTTTTTGTGTGTGCTGAGAACATTTAGGATCTACTCTTACAGCAATTTTGAAGTATGCAACACATTATTACTAACTATAGTCACCATACTATACCATAGATCCCCAAAACGTATTCATTCTGCTACACTGTAACTTTGTACCCTGGGGCCAACATCTCCCCATTCCTGCCTCCCACCCTGCCTCAGCCCCTGCCAACTACCATTCTACTCTATCCCTATGTGTTCAACATTTTTAGATGCCACATACAATGAGATCAGGCAGTATTTGTCTTTCTATATCCAACCTTTTTCACTTAGCATAATGGCCTCCAGGGTTATCCATGTTGTTGCAAATGATAGGATTTCCTTCTCTTTAAATGCTGAATAATATTCCATTATTATTATAGTACATTTTAAAATCCATTCCTCCATCGATGAACTAGATTGATTTTATATCTCGGCTACTGTGAATAATGCTGCAATGAACACAGAAGTACAGGTATCTCTTGACATAATGATATCATTTCCAGAAGTGAGAATACTGGATCATATGGTAGTTTTAGTTTTAAATTTTTGAGGAACCTCCATACCTTTTTCCATAATGACTGTGCTAATTTATATTCCCACCAACAATCTACCAGAGTTCCCTTTTTTCCACATCCTCATCAACACTTATTTTTTATCTTTTTGTAATAGCCATTCTAACAGGTGGTTTTAAGTGCATTTCCTTGACAATTAGTGATACTGGGCATTTCTTTCGTACACCCGTTGGTAATTTGCATGTTCTCTTTTGAGAAATGCCTGTGTAGATCATTGGCTCGTTTGAAAATTGGTGTTTGTTTTCTTGTTATTGAGTTGTTTGAGTTCCTTAGAACATTTTAGAGTTTCCAACTAATGACTTAGACTCATTTTGCTTTATCAAATTGCATCACTGTTAACATTTTTGTGCCTGGAGCCGCCACAGAAATTATTCCTGGTTCCCAGCACTTAAGAGTGATTAGGTAGACAGAATGAAAGGGACAAGAATATGGACATATTAGGGTTCTAGAAGATGATAGTTTTCATTTAGCTAGATGCTCTTCTAAGACAACAGTGGACCTTCTGTGTTCCGCCTGTCCAGCAATCTCTCCAGCTCAGTGTTCGCGCGTTAAGTTTCCTGGTTTCAAGTGCCATAAGAAGTTGACATTAGGTATCAACACTACCATACAGGAAGATCCGGGGTGCCTACTTTGTGCCATCTTTCATAGTCTCATCTTGAAATGTTAAATAAACTTTCACAGGGATTTGGTTTGGGAACACTGCTTTCCTTTCACCCTATAACCCGATATAAAATTTAGAAGAGAGTTTTTGTTCTTTAGAAAGTGCAAAATTAGTATTGATTAAATGAGGTAGGTAAATCAGATTTTATAGGTTAGGGCAGATTTTTTATTTTTATTTTTTGGTCAGAGACAATATTTCCTATTTTTTGAAATGATGATTTTTTCTATATTGTAATGACATTTACATATATATGTATGTAAATTGTCCTATTTTTTTCAGCCCTACAAATTTCATCCTATTCTCTCTTTAAAATAATCTGTATGATTATTGTTCTCTCAGAGCTATCCTTTCTAGCCTCATCTCTTTCTTTCTTACACCCCAGTGTTATATTCTGATTTAAATAACCAAAGAAATTTGCTCCTGAGAAATGTCAGCAAAAGGATAAACAAAGCTAGCAGAACATATGAGTTATTCCCGAAATCTGGGAAATTTCTGAAAGAACAGATGAAAAGTTGTAGGCAGTATCAAAACAAACAACGAAGCAGAAAAAGTTACTGTGTTTTCACCCTGACCAGATGAGCACTCTTGGTGTGGCCAGTGAGTCCTCCTTTTCCATTTGTGTGTGCAACAGAAACCAGTTTATGATTTTACAGGTAACCTAATGCCAAGATTGCAAAATGGAGCATAGTCTGCAAAAATATATAATTGTGTAAGTGTCTGCCTATGTTGCACGTGTGAGAGATTGATATGGCACATTAAGGTTTCCATGTTAGTGCTTTTTAGCTTTGTCCTGTCAGTTCCCAGAAAAGCTTGTCAACCTTTTTTTGAATCACTCCTGCATTGTTATGATTCTGATGATCAAAAAACATACCCAGTTTTCTAAAGCACAGCATTTCACAACCTTATGTCAGTCTGAAACGAAATGAAACAAAACACATCACAATAAAACAAAAGGGTTACATCAGAAAAGAGTAAACAGAATGCTTAAAGAAATTTAGAAACATTTAAAACTGGAATATTTTAAGAATTAAAAATAAATTAAAACCAAGTTGCTTTACTAAACAAATCTTGAATCTTTTCTTGCTATTTGAACAGCAATGGTGGTGGTGGTTGGGGTGGGGAATTTCACTCATGTAAATAAAATGTAAAACGGTGTTTCGTTAATGACTTTATGCAGGGTGTGGAACATTTAAAGTTGGCTGAGTGTAAAACCAACTTGTTGGCATCTGCTTTTAGGGATCCCTCTGTCTTAAATCTCCAGGGAGGCAGATTAAATGTTAAGTGTGTGAAAATCTTGGCATCAGGATGTTCCAGGTCCAATGCTAACTTTGCTACTTATCAGCTATTTGAATTTAGGAAAGAGAGTTGAGCTTTCTTAGAGTTGGTTTCCTCATCTACAACATGAGGTTAATAATAGCAATGCCTCAGAGAGGTTATGAGAATCAAATAAAACCATACATATGAAGTAGGTGGTTCAATAGCTAGTTGTCAGTGCTCATAATATACTTAACAAATTGCTGCTGCTGCTATTATCTGATCTCAGGAATGAGTTATGAAGTTAAATATATTGCATTTTTCAGGGAGTGTTTCTAATTATTCTATAATGGATTTTAATTGGTAAACATAAATTGAGGACTTTTATTTTTTTTGAATGGGGATGGCGACGAGGTGCTTTCAAGTACTCCTGCATTCTCTACATGCGTAGTGGATCTGTCCTTCAGTATCATTTTATTTTTCCAAGGACATTGTTGGTGACAGGAATAAATCTGAGTGACATGCCAGAGTGATAAGTGAAATTTTCTCCTCTCTCAGCATTACTGTAATAACATGGTTTACATTCCTCTTCATCTAATTTATTCATCCATCCACCTTTTCATCCATCCAGTTATCCATCCATCCTCTACTAAGTGCCAGGCATTGGAGTAATGACATGGATAAGCTACAATTTCTGTTTCCAAGGACATCAAGGATAGGCAGGGTTGGGGTACAAGGAGGGTGGTGGTAGTTGTGGTCTCAGACACTTAAAGAGATAATTATTCTTCAAGGAACTTAGTATAATGATCGTGATATACACAGGACTATGTGGAAAAAGAGACATCAAGGACTTCCCACAAAAATTTCTTTGCATTGGACTTTAAAATTCACCATCTCTGTATAAAGAACTTTCTCACTGGCAATTTGTTTATACCAACATGCAAATGGATTTAAATATTCTACAAATTAGATTAGGTCCTCAGTTGCTGACAGGAATACATATTTAGGGCTATTTAGCTTGTCGCTGTAAATTTAATCTCCTTAGTCATCTTCAAAACATAACATATATGTGTATCACTGCTAATGTTCTGAAAATGGACTAACATCTAATCATGGCTTGAGGGCTGCAGAATGTTTAATGTGAGCCAGACTTCGAAAAGACCCAGCTGAGGTGCAATTAACTCAGTGAAGTAAATATTTGGAACCTCACTTTCTGTGTGTGTGCATGTGTGTGGGGGTATATACTCACAGTGTGAAAACACTTGTATTTCCATTTATTTCATTGTTTCATTTACTTGGACATCAGTTAGTTAATTACACAGACATATAGTCATATCCTCATCCTCCTTTTAAAGCTGCATTGGAAGCTTTTTTTTTTTTTTTTTTTTTTGAGATGGAGTTTTGCTCTTGTTGCCCAGGCTGGAGCGCAGTGGTGTGATCTTGCCTTACTGCAACCTCTGCCTCCTGGGTTCGAGCGATTCTCCTGTCTCAGCCTTTTGAGTATAGGCATGCACCACATGTCCGGCTAATTTTTTGTCTATTTAGTAGAGATGAGGTTTCACCATGTTGTTCAGGCTGGTCTTGAACTCTGGATCTCAGGTGATCCAGCTGCCTTGGCCTCCCAAATTGGAAGCTTTTTGTGTCATAAATTATCTCAAGTGAATTTCTTTTGTTAAATGGTAAGTGCCATTTGGAGATAAAGTTATTGACACTGTTGTTGTTACTGTTATGGTTATAATCAAGGACTTGAACATGTCAGAAGAAAAAAGAAATCCTGTGATCCTAATAAGACCCCACTCAGTTGTACCTAATTCCAATACCTTTAAATTCACACTGATTTGGGCACATTTATTAAAGGAACAGTTTTATAGAAATCTTACTCTACCTTCATTTATCTCCACAATGTTTTTCTGGTATTTATTTTAAAGACAGTATCAAATTAACAGAAACGTAAAGCCCACATCCCTAATGTTTATGTGAAAACAAACTATATTTGATTGTAGTTGAAGGAAATTAATTCAGCAAACGGGCTGAATTTCAGTTTGCAGTTTACAGTGTTTATATTTCTACATCTTTAATTCTTTCAGAAACTAATTTATCTTCGACAGGTTATGTACCATTCATGATTTACTTCTCTTATGACAAAAAATAAGAAATACAATGAGGAATAAAGAAAATGTCGCAGTGGCGCAGGCCTGTAATCCCAGCACTTTGGGAGGCTGGGGCGGGCGGATCACTGGAGGTCAGGAGTTCCAGACCAGCCCAACATGGCAAAACTCCGTCTCTACTAAAAATACAAAAAATTAGTCAGGTATGTGCCTGTAATCCCAGCTACTGGGGAAGCTGAGGCAGGAGAATCACTTGAACCCAGGAGGTGGAGGTTGCACTGAGCCAGGATCACCCCTCTGCACTCTAGCCTGGGCAATAGAGCAAGTCTCCATCTCACCAGAAAAAAAATAAATAAATAAAATAAATTTAAACAAAGGGGTTTCTGCCTTTCCTGGTGGAAGATAGATGTTAATGTCTTTGTAAACTTAAGAGTTGGAAGAATAATATTGCTAAGGATTGAGTGACAATAAAGATGCAGCAGGCAATGAATTAATGTGGCTTTCAGCCCCTTTACTTCAGTTTTCTTAGTACATTTGGCCTGATGTAGAACATCCTACCATGTAGGATATAATTTTGAACATGGCAAGGAACCTACTATGTGATATCCATTATCTGTTGTCCTTGTCTTTCCTGCAGCTCAGGATGCGACTTACTCCATTTCCCATTTTTATACGATGTAGAGCTGAAGCAAGATCCAAACAACACCGTGATACAAGAGAGAAACAGAGGGCAGCCTGCTCATCTTGGAGGGCACAGAAAGACTGGCGAGACACACAGAAAAAAAAAAAAGCAGATCTTTATTTCATGTGGCTCTTATGCCCCATACAAGTAATGCTGGCAAATCCTTCCTGATCTTTTCACCACCAGAGAGACAGGCTAGAAAGGCAGAGAGGGGATGGAGGGAGAGCAAGAGAGTTAACATAACGTATTCATTTATTTACTCACTAAACTAATATTTATGATTTGTTATGTGACAGGTACCTAGGTTGGTTCCGGGAATTTGAAGAGTAATAAGTTACCACCCCTGCCTTCAAGGTGTTTCAGTCTAGCAGGGAGAATGATATTCAAACCAGTAATTAAGCTTGATAGGGTAATTATTTTAATGGTGAGCCACAACTCCGAACAGAAGGGGCACAGATGTGGAGGCACGAGCTCATCCTTTTATTGGGCTTTCTAATAAAGAGCAAGATGCTTAACTCTGTGGATCTCCAGCTTCTTCACGGGTAGGAGAGCATCTTCTCACTTGCAGATAGTGCATGTAAAGTGCCCAGGAGAGTGCTGGACACATAGTGGGCATTCAGCAAATAAGAGAGGGTGGAAGTGCCTCAGGGGCTATGCAGGAGTCAAGGGCAGCAGGACCGTAGGAGGGGTTGTGAAGTCCCATGTCAGGTATGCAAGAAAGGCCTTCTTGCACATTGTAAGAACACTAGGTACCAGGATTAGCAAGGAGTTGCCACTGACTAGTTAATCCCTATTTCCCAACTTGTCTTCACTAGGTGGAATCTTTCCTTTAAAATGGCAAAGGAAGGCTGGTGTGGTGGCTCACACCTGTAATCCCTGCTCTTTGGGAGGCTGAGGTGAGCGGATCACTTGATGTTAGGAGTTCGAAACCAGCCTGGCCAACATGGGCAAACCCCATCTCTACTAAAAATATAAAAATCAGCCAGGTGTGATGGCACATGCCTGTAGTCCAAGCTACTCGGGAGGCTGAGGCCGGACAATCACTTGAACCAAGGAAGTGGAGGTTGCAGTGAGCAGAGATTGTGCTACTGCACTCCAGTCTGCATGACAGAGCCCTGCTCCCTGTACTGGACCCCACTCCCCTCACTTGTCCTCCTCAGCCTCTGCCTCCTGCTTTTAGCACCTACCACTCTGATGACTAGCCAGGGCAGGCCTGGAGGCTGAGATCAGTGATCTGTTGGGACAAGGGTTAGGCCCCACAAAGCCCCACAAAAATTAGCCAGGCGTGGTGGCTCGTGCCTGTAGTCCCAGCTACTCAGGAGGCTGAGGCAGAATAGCTTGAATCTGGGAGGCAGAGGTTGCTGTGAGTTGAGATCGTGCTACTGCACTCCAGCCAGGGCGGCAGAGTAAGACTCTGTCAAAAAAGAAAAAAAAAAAAAAGTGGAAAAGACTGAATTTTTTCCTTTATTAAGGATAGCTCAGGTGAGAAGCCCATTGCTATTTCTATGGCACCAATTTCTGACACTTAAATGTCTTCCACGTGCGTCACCTATTGGCACCCAGCTCCTTGTTTACGTGAAGAATTCGGTGTCTCCACTAACCTCCTTCCCTTCTAGGCCTTCCATATATTTTCCGGTTGCCCTTCTATCAACTCTGTGTTTTACTATATTTGAGAATCATTATGTTTTGAAGTCATATATTATGTTATAGAGAGAAATTAAATAGAATATTTGATCACTGTTGCCACTTGTCAATGCAAAGTGGCTAGCATTGGGTAATATTTATTGAGCTGTTATTATCAGGCACCACACATTCTATGCATTGTATCAGTGCTTCTCAGCTTTTGATGGAAATACATGTGATATGGAGATGCTAAAATTCAGGTTCTGGTTCATCTTCAGTATGGGAGTATAGCCCAAACGTCTACATTGCCGACAGGCTCAAGGGTGATGCTGCTGTCCACAGGCTGCATTTTGAATAGCAAGACGTTGTATCATTTGATCCTGACAACAACCCTATTAGTTAGAAATTATTTCTTGTTTCATATCTATGGAAACTGAAGTGTAGAGAATTTATCCAAGGGCATGTTGCTAGAAAGCAGTACAGGTTGGGCTCTAAATCCAGATTTGCCTCCTGGGATAGTGTATATTATCTGGATTTTGGAAATATTCTCCAACATCCAAGGGTGACCTGGTGCTACCTGAAACAAAATTCATAGTTTTAGTTTCAATTTCTTCCCTTTTAAGGATTTTTTTCCCTAATTTCTTTTTATGAAGGACTTTGTATTAAATGGTGATTCAGATGTGTTGGATTTTGCTTCTAAAGATATGTGGAGTTTAGTATAATTTACTTGCCAAAATTATGGCCTAGGAAATATCGTGCTATTGATGGAATCCACACTGAACACAAGAGGAAATTGCTAGGGAAGGATGCGTTGTGAGGAAAGGAAATCCTCAGGCTGATTTATTGTTCAGCACTGAGTGTACACATTGTGCTATCCTTGTCATAGCCAAGCGAAAAAGGACGCAGTCCCTGTCCTGAACAGATCATTCTTTTAAAAATAATATTTTGGATTGCTTATAAAATATCGTTTGTAATAAAAAATTTGGGGTCCAGATATCTTATACAGTATCGAAAATCCTGTCAAACTGGAGTCTTTTTATTTTCAAATTTTAAATGAATGCGTCTCAAAAGGGTAACGAAGGATCACATTTATATCAAACAGCAAGAGTTCAATGTGGCAGTATCTTGCCATGAATAATTTAAACGTTAATTGTGGTTTTTGGGGGGCAGTGTGCAGTAGGAGTAAAAGGGGTGGAGTTTAGAGTCCCCAAAAGATTTACTTAACAAACACGGATGCACTGCTTGTGCACTGTGCAAAGTCCTGGGGGCAAGTTCCAACTTTCACTAAGGATCCCAGAACAGGCCTGCAGGAGCTGCCCAGGGCCACCGCGCTTTGCTTTCAAACCCGGTCGCCAGCCGCCGGCGCATGCGCAGTCTAGCACCGCGGCACAGGCCTTTCTCAGGCAGGTTTTTGCGGGGTCAGCAAAAGGGTCAGAACTGCTACCACGAACAGTTCCGAGCCTGACTGGGAAGGGGAAACAAACTCCAAGTGAAAATCACCTCGCGAGGAAATAGGCTCCCAGATGGGGGCGGTTTCTGCAGGCGTCTCCACACACGCACTCTCACTTGCTTTCAGGGTGCCCAAACACCCCTAGGGGCAACTAGGAGGAACAGGCTGAGGAATCAGCTGTGGAGAATGGAGGGGATAGAACTGGAAGGCGCGCGGGGGCGACGATCTCTAAAACTTTCAGCGCCGTGCTCTACGGATGCTCTGGGCACTTTTTCATTTCTCTAGGGAGTCCAGGTGCCCCAATTAATCCGTCGTTCCTACGAGCATTTGTTGTTTAGGGGGCTCTGGGGGAGCCCCTCGTATTATACACCATTCAGCCACACTCCCCGCAAAGCCGGGAACCCGCCCCGAGAGAAGACCCCAGGACGCCGGGGGCTGCGTGGGCCCCGAGAGTCTGCGGCCGGGGGCACGGGATCCCCTTTGTGGCCGCCGCCCCCTCCGCCGGCCCCTCCCCCGGGCCCCGCCCTCGGCCACCGACCCCAGCCCCGGCCGCCGGCGCGCTCCCACCCGCGCCTCTGGGGACTCGCGGACGGCAGCGAGACCGGCCGGCGCGCTGGGCATGCTCAGTGGCGGGCCGGGCGCTGGAGTCGGAAGCCCGTGCGCGGCCGCAGCCGCCGAGCCGGCCGGGGCGCACGGAGAGCGCGCGGGACTCGCTGCAGCTGCGGCCCGGTCGCGGCGCACCCGGGCCGGGACCCGAGCGGAGCCCAGCGCTGCACCCGCGACCCGCCGGCCGCGGCGCCTGCTGCTTCGATCCCGCGCGGGGAAGGGGCCGGCGGCGGCTGGCGTCGGCGGGGCGCGGAGGAGCAGCGGCGGCCGCATCCTCACCGCCCGCCCCGGCCGGGCCGTGTCCCGGAGCCGTCGGGCATGGAGCCGTGGAAGCAGTGCGCGCAGTGGCTCATCCATTGCAAGGTGCTGCCCGCCAACCACCGGGTGACCTGGGACTCGGCGCAGGTGTTCGACCTGGCGCAGACCCTCCGCGATGGAGTCCTGCTCTGCCAGCTGCTTAACAACCTCCGGGCGCACTCCATCAACCTGAAGGAGATCAACCTGAGGCCGCAGATGTCCCAGGTGAGGAGGCCGGCGCCGGCGCCCCGCCTCCAGCCGGCAGCTCCCATTAATCTTGCGGCTAATTTCTTTGTGTAAATGCAAACGTCTAGGTGCGCTGAGCTTGCCCTGCCTCCCAGCCTTCTGCTCTGGGACCACTTTGGCACCACTTCGGCTTTTCCTACCTTGGCTTGAAATGGCTTATCGCCTCAAGCTGAATGCGAAAGCCTTGCGTCCGGAGATGGTGTGAGGATTTCGTAAAGGCTTTCTGTGAGGCGGGAAAGAAATAAGTTGTCTTAGGGTGCCCTTCACCTACTCTGCGTGTGCGTGTGGCGCGACAAAGGGAATTTGATCAAGCTCTTCCGTAAAAACTAAGGGGAGGGACGAAACAAGATGATGGGGTAATTTGCCTTTAGTCTCTTCTTTTGCTTTGAGTCTTGTTCTCATGTTTTCTTGAAAGAGGAACCATGACATAAATGAGGACTCGAGGAAGTGGAGGGCGTTCGGTCCCGTTATCTGTCCAGGAGTGACACTGGTCGAAAGGAAGAACCGGGAGCAGAACCCAGAGGCTGCCCCCGGGGGCCCTGAGCTGGTGGCCGGCCAGCAAGCTTCATGGCTATGTTTACAGCTCTTCCTAAACCATGTGAGAAGGAGCGAGTCCAACCTCTCTCAGCAGCGACAGGAAATGAGAAGTTTAACTAGAGATTCTGCTTTCCTTCCTGCAGTGCCCGGCTCAGGTGCTGTGGTGCTGACCGGCTCCTGGGACTGGAGCTGCCTCTTTGAGGGTGAAGCCAGGCACACACCTCTGGAAGGTTGGGTGCACCCTACAGTCAGCTCAAAAGTCACAGTTCAGTGGAAGAGTAGTTTATTTATCCTGTCGGAAAATTTTTGTACAGAAGGATGTTAAACTCGGTTCAGAGTCTCTTTCAGAATGGTAAAAAACAAAACAAAAACCAAACCGCTTTCAACTTAAAAGGGTGAGGACAGAGCCCTCTCCATGACACATTTCTGCACTAATCCACTATGACGCAGAGCCTCAGCTACTTAGCAACCAGAGCAGTGCCTTTCAAGAAGGAACGCGCTTTATATGATTTAACAAATATGTATTTAAAGTTACCGCACACACAGTCATCTCTGATTCTTGGTGTCAGTATTTTGCCAGGGTCCCCTGCACTTCAAATTCTGCATTCCTTGCCTGTCTGCCTTCAACCTGCTGGTGGGCAGTCCCCAAGAAAGAACAGGCATGGAAGTGGGGCGAGCCATATGTATTTAAAAGTGAGATAAATTATTTAATACCCCCATAAATCTGCATGGTGATTGCTACCTTTAGGTACTCCTTCAGAGTTGTCTCCACTCTGGATATCCCTTTGATGGGTTTAGCAGACTTTTCTATTCTGGTGGGAGCTGCAGTCAGTTACATACTCTCACACATCCTCATTTTCCACTTTGCCTGTAGCTTCAGGAGGCAGCGTGGGTCAGGATGCCTTGGTCACCAGTAGGGAGTACAGTACTGTGCACGTTTCCTGGAACTTGTTTCCTGGAACTCTCAGCAGTTGCTCTCAATAATCACATTTTCTGGACAGCTGAAGAGCTGCCTTTTTTTTTTTTTTCCCCTGAAGCCTTTATTTGTATGCTAACAATGGATGAGAATCGTTTTGAATGTATTTTGCTCTTCTCTTATAATATATTAGATGTAATTTAATCTTTCTGATGACCAAAGATTATTATTATAAGCATCATTAATGAAAACTGAGCACATTCAATGCTCTAAGGGTTCTGTTCCCTACTGGGGGTACCACAATGAGCAAACCAGAATACTTGCCCTAAAGGAATTATTACACTGTGCTATCAGATGATAAATCACTGGGTTATAATAAGGTAAGTAGGACAGCTAATGACCTTCTTTGTGCCGTTGCACTTTTGAGTTCTTAAGTCTGCCCAACCTTGAGCTTTCTGGTTCCAAATTAAGTACAGTTTCTCCTGTGATGTCCTGTGAGTGGGTGCTTCTCTCAAATGTGAATTCTAGAAGGCTAGTACCTGAATATGGTGATGTCTGTTTTTGCTTTCCTCTTGGTTCTTGGCCTCATTGCAGAGGGGTAAGGCTGCTGAACAAGTGGGTGCTAGGCAGATGAGTTTGTATCATGCAGGTTATTAAATCCTTAAATGAGACTTATGAAATGATTTTATGAAACAACTTGACATATTTAACATACTTACAGTGCCTAGCTTAACATGTGCTTAATATGTCCTTAATAAGTGTTCACTATTAGCAAAATTATGTAAAACATTTTTTCTGCTATTGTTACATTAAGAGTAATAGGTTCTAATAGAAATTTTAGAAGAATTGTAGAGGCCTACCAGTTCCTTTGGGCTGATATCCCTAAACATTTTGCCTCCAACTAATATCGTTCTTGGGAAAGTTTCTAGCTATACTGAATAACCTGGTACACCCTGTCATGTCCCAGCAGAATTTATTCCCCTGGAGTTAGAGATGTTATTACTAATACTTGTGGCTTTTTGGTATGTCTGAGAGTCGTTCTGTCCACCCAACTTAGGTTTTGTTGGTACTAATTTGAAATAGACTTTTTAAAATATAGCACATGATCTCCTAAGCTAAGAAATAACTAGAAGGTGTCACTTCAGAGTTTTGTGTCATATTGAGACTCTAAGGAGCAGATGTTGACAAAGGAAATTTTAATTTATTGATGTTTTGCTTGTAGCCTGTTTAGTTTTCCTGAAATAGGCTATAAAATGACCAGCCTTTTACAATTTTTAAATGACTGTTTATTCCAATGAGTGGGATGCTTTTCCATTCTGTTAGCCTTCTGCCTTGTTTGCATTAAAAAAAATAAATAACTGCAAATAATGACTGCTCAATTATAGGTTCGAATCTTGGAATCTTAATAAGTTAGTTGATTATCTTTCAAAATAAAAGCATGGATGGGATCCCAGTTCTCTTACTTATTGTTCTTTCTGGCTGTGGACATCAGTTTGTTTTTGATCTTGCCATCTTGGTAAGAGGATGATCTTCAGTTCAAAAATAAGTAATTTTTTCATGCTGATTTAGCTTTTGTTTTTATTTTTGATGGATTTAAGAGGTAAACTTAATCACGTTTAGTTATACACTTAACATGTTCCTCTTATTATAAAGAATACAGTTAAATAAAATGCCGTTGGTAAGTGAATATCTAAGAAATTTGGTGTCTGTATATTTTAGATATTAGTGTCTATATCTGAGATTTATTTTTCATCCAAAACAGTATTCTAGCCAGGACACAAAGCATATGAATGATTCTGGAAGAGGGGAGCCTACTGGTGATAGCTGTACTGGGTGTGCAGCACGTGCTAGGGTTGGGGTGGGGGGTGTGCCTATGGAAGGGCATGAGTTATTGGCTTGATGCCATTTTAAGTGTTTAAGAAGATCTTCATGAATGCCTATAACCACTCCTAGATCTATCATGAATTGGAGTCCCTTAGTCTTAATTTTAGACTTAAAATTTTGCTTTATACTATGCTTTAGAGTAGGGGTAATACATTCGATGAGTTTACTGGCTACTATGAACAGTATATGTAAACTTTTAATTGTCAAAATGAATAGTTCAGACTTGAAGTATTCCTTCAATGACTATTCACCAGTTCCTACTATGTTCCAGGCACTGTTTCAGACACCGTCTTGGACAAACTCAACAAAGTCCCTGCCCTAAAGAGATTTGGATTTTAGTGGAGTTGAACTATACATAAATGACTATATATTATAATATGCTATGAACTCATTTGAAGCTGAGTTGGGAACTAGAGAGAAATGTAATGCAATTTTATAGAAGGTAGTCAAGAAGTCCTCTCTGAGGGAGTGACAATTAGGCAGGGACCTGAAGCAAGTGAGGGAACACAGGAATGTGGATGTTTGGAATAAAGAATATTCCTGGCGGAAGGAATACCAAGTGCAAAGCTCCTGAGGTCATTGAATGGCAGGTATACTGGAGGAACAGCAAGGCCAGTGTGGCTGGAGGGAGAGTGAGTGTGGGAAAGACTGGTAGGGTTGAAGTCAGAGAGAAAATGGAAGCCCGAGTTTTAGAACTAGTGGGCTACTTTAAGAACTCTGGATTTCACTTTGAGTGAAATGAGAGGTCAACAGAGGGTTGAGCAGAGGAGTGACATGGCCTGATTTATGATTTTTCTCTTTTTTTTTTTTTCTTTTTCTTTTTCTTTTTTTTTTTTTTTTTTAATGGAGTCTTACTCTGTAGCCCAAGCTGGAGTGCCGTGGCGCGATCTCAGCTCACTGCAACCTCTGCCACCTGGGCTCAAGCAGTTCTCATTCCTGAGCCTCCCAAGTAGCTGGGACTACAGGCACGCGCCACTACCGCCAGCTAATTTTTTTGTGTTTTAGTATAGACGGGCTTTCACCATGTGGCCCAGGGTGGTCTCCAACTCCTGAGCTCAGGCGATCCGTCTGCCTCGGCCTCCCACAGTGTTGGGATTACTGCTGTGAGCTACCGCACCCAACCCTGATTTATCTTTCCTACAGTTACTCTGGCTACCATATTGAGAACAGACTGGAGAGCAGCAAGGATAGAAGTGCCCAGGCTAATACATCATTCAGGCAAGAGATGATGGCGGCTCCTCTTACCAGCGTAATAGCAGGGCAGGTGGTGGGAAGAGTAGGCTCAATATATTCTGAAGGTAGAGCCAGCAGAGGTTTATTGATGGACTCAGATTAGGGGATATGTGCAGAGAGGAGTCAAGTATGTCTCCAGAAGTTTTGACCTGAGAAACTAGATGATGATGCTCCCATTTATTGAGATGGAGAAGACAAGAGGAAGTATGGTGTTGAGGTGTATGTGGGGAGAGGGGAAGACATACCTGGAGCTAGTTGTGATTGAAGTGCCTGGTAGAAGTGTAGAAGGGTATGCTAAGCAAGTTGGAGGAGTTGGAGATGTAGGTATAAATTTTGGAGTTATAGTATTTTAAATGATGAGACTGGGTGATATCACTGAGGGAGTAGTGAAGAAAGAAGAAAAAATCTGAATGAGCCATTGGAGCCTGCCTGTTCATGAGGGTAGAGAGATGTGTGTGTGTGTGGGGTGGAACCTGTGAGGGAGTTAAGAGGCAATGGCCACAAGGTAGGAGGGAAACCAGTAGTGTGGTTCCAGGAAACCAAGTGGAACAGTATTTCTGGGAGGAGTGATGACATGTTAAATGCTGCTGATCAAGTAAAATAAGGGCTGAGGATAGAAGATTTAAACGGTATAAGGTTCCTTGATAACCCTGTCAAAAACGGATTTGGTGATGTGGTGGGCAAACACCTGATAATAGGAGAGGTCCGATGCAGCAAGTATAGACATCTCTTTGAGGGGTAATTTTGCTGTAAAGAGGACAGGAAAATGGGGTAGTGGCTAGTAGAGGAAAAGAAATCAAGATATGGGTTATTTTATTTTTATTTATTTATTTTTCATTTTTGAGATGGAGTCTTGCTCTGTCACCCAGGCTGGAGTGCAGTGGTGAGATCTTGACCCACTGCAACCTCTGCCTCCCGGGTTCAATCAGTTCTCCTGCCTTAGCCTCCCGAGCAGATCGGATGACAGGTGTGAGCCACCATGCCTGGCTAATTTTTGTATTTTTAGTAGAGACAGGGTTTCACCATGTTGGCCAGTCTGATCCCGAACTCCTGACCTCAGGTGATCCAGCTGCCTTGGCCTCCCAAAGTGCTGGGATTACAGGTGTAAGCCACTGTGCCTGCCCTAGTTATAGTTTATTTTCTTATGACACAATTCTTATTTTATATCTGTTAAAAGAGATCCTTTAGATGGACAGATTTTCTCATATGGTACTTTTGTGTATGTGTGTATGTATGTGAGAAGACATATCTGTATATGAACAATGAGAATATATGGGCACAGGGAGGGGTACATCACACACTGGGGCCTGTCAGGGGGTGGGGGGCAAGGGGATGGATAGCATTAGGAGAAATACCTAATGTAGATGGCGGGGTGATGGATGGAGCAAACCACCATGGCACGTGTATACCTATGAAACCTGCACATTCTGCACATGTATCCCACAACTTAAAGTATAATCATAAAAAAATAAGTAAAATTTAAAGTGTTTTAAAATCTTCTTTTTGTTCAGATTGTGACTATTCTGAATACCACTTGAACTTAGAGTCATTGATTGCCAAGTGTTTTCATACAGTGTTACCCTTTGTACATCTACTGTTGGTGATGCAGCATTTCTAAAAGAATTCATCACTACTGCCTGTGGGATTTCCTTCTAAGCTGGGTTTTGATGCTGCTTGTTATTCTTTTAAATAAAGACTTAAATAATTTCTGCTATAGATAACTATACATTGTTTTTTAAAAACTATGATTATATTAGTTTTAGCATTGAGGTGTGCATTCCAAATACATGTCTACACACTCCCTCCTCCCATACAACATGGTGTGACTTATACCAAAGTGAAGGATGAAAAACTGTTATTTTCCCTAAAGAATGATGTGCCTAGTAACATTTTTAGTCAGTTTGTTCAGAATAATGTCATTCCTTGGTCGTCTCCGAAGTCAGTAACTTCTTTGCCATTTGTTAGGTTATTCTCTTGGATAATCTGCCAGCATAATTTAAAACACAACACCAGTCAGGATATTTTTATGTAAAGTAGTTGTGGCATCTTTAGGCATCTTAAGCACTTGTTCTGTCTGTGTGATGGGTGGCTTAACCTACGTTCTCTAGAAAGCAGAGTCTAGTGTAAGGCACTGAAGCACTGAAACCCCCTTGGTGAGGTGCAATCCCATGGCTTGCCGGAGTGAGGAAAATGAGACCACGTCTTTTTGTTTTCTTAAGAGGGAGAAAATTATATCATTTTTGCAATATAAATGGGTTTGATCTGATATAGATTACCACATATTTCCAAATTTTCAAGTACAGTGGATTGCTTTTTTTTATTTTTCTCGAATCCTTTGTGGCAGTTGACATTACTGATCATACCCTTCACCTAACACTCTCTCTTCCCTTTACTCTCACTACACCCTGCTCTCCTGATCCTCTTGTACCTCTCATTATTCTTTCTTAGGTTTTTTTCTGTTTGTTTGTTTGTTTGCTGGCTTCTCTTTATTGAAACCTCTACTAGAGTTTTCTCTTTAGTTGTCTTTTCATTTCACATTCACTTCCCTGTAGCATCTTATGACATCTGTGGTGTTGCCTACCTTGATGGACCCCAAATTTACAGTGACAGCCTCAGCCTACCTGTTTTACACCTCTGCTTCTATAGTTAGGCTGCCCCATGGGTATGAAGTGTGATCATTAAAGAAAGTTCACTCACGCCGGGCGCGGTGGCTCAAGCCTGTAATCCCAGCACTTTGGGAGGCCGAGGCGGGTGGATCACGAGGTCAAGAGATCGAGACCATCCTGGTCAACATGGTGAAACCCCGTCTCTACCAAAAATACAAAAAATTAGCCAGGCATGGTGGTGCGTGCCTGTAATCCCAGCTACTCAGGAGGCTGAGGCAGGAGAATTGCCTGAACCCAGGAGGCGGAGGTTGCGGTGAGCCGAGATCGGGCCATTTCACTCCCCCCTGGGTAAAAAGAACAAAAAACCATATCAAAAAAAAAAAAGAAAACAAAAAAAAAAAAAGAAAGTTCACTCACAAGAGAGAGGGGTGGATTGGATGGGACAAAACTAGGCATGAGCAGGACTGCTGCTGAAGTCATTCACCAGAAGATGAGGCCAGAGAAAGGAGGCGAGTAGAGGGACAGAGAGGAACAAAAGAGGTTAAAATGGCAATAAAGAGTTGGGATGGATGGGACTTGGCAACCTTTTAGATACAGAGAAACGGTGGAAAGTATCTAGGCTGAGACCCAGGTTTCAGCAACAGGTGACAGGAGTGTTATAAAGGAGGGGCACATTTTAATGAGAAAGGGAGCACATTCTGTCTTGGACTCTTGGAGTTGGAAGTTATTACCAATTACCCTCTCTCTTCTCGGTTTCATGTATCCCACTCTTTCAGTACCCCGTTTTTTCTGGTTTATTCTAATACCTAAAACCCAACAATCCTTTGAACTCATTGCTTCTGCCACCTCTTAACTGCCTTCAGTTTTCATTTCCTTCCTACTTAGCTTAAATACTATAGCCATTATAATTCCCTGACTTCCCTTGATTTGTCCTGCTTGTTTAGATAAACAAAACCCTGGTTAAATTCAACTTGTTACTTATTCCCTTCCTACAACTGAGCTGCTGAATGTAATGGGGGAAAACCCACCGTGTCGATTGCTCTCACTTTAAGTTCATGTTTCCTAATCTCAGGTGGGCACCTTGGGCCATCCAATCGTCTGGTTATATTTCTCTAATACTGTATTCTCAAAGTATGGTCTGGAACTACTGGCAGTCCCTGAAATGCTTTTGGGGGTCCCACAATTTCAAAACTCTCTTTATAGTTTTATTTATAATCTAATAATAATAGATTATTTGCCTTCTCATTTTCTAATATGTGTATAGTGGAGTTTTCCAAAGGCTGTGTGATAGTGCCCATGCCGTTGCTGTGGTTGACTGTAGAATATAGGCTTGTATATGTTTAAAAGGTTTATCGGTTTAGAATTCTAACATGTTAAACATTGATTGCTGTGAAACCCCAAACAAAAGCTGCTGAGGATTCTCAATCACTTTTTAGGAGTGAAAAGAGGTCCTGAGGAAAAAAAAAAGTTTGGGAACTGCCCGAGACCATTTACTTTTTGACTCTCCCAGGTCACTCTTTAGTACCTTTTCTTCTTTCCTTAGACCTTCATCACCCCTTTCTTCCTTCTTTCTCTCAACTTGTAACCTCACTTCCTGTTCCACTGAGGAAAAACATAAAATCAGAGGAGAGCTTCCTCAAGCTCCTGCCTTCCTGCATCTTTGCCTGTAGATGAGCCTTCTCTCGGGTACTGTGAGTGAGTTAACAGTGCTCCTGGCCAAGGCCAGTTTCTCCTTTATTTTTTACCCCCACGCTCTCCTGCATCATCAGTTTTCTCCTGGATCTTTCCCATTTGCATGCATGTATGCCGTTATTCCCCTCATTTAATGTAAGATATATTTTCAAGGTAGAGATCCAAAGATGTGGATGAACATTGGGTATAATGGAGAGCGACTAAGATGCCTAGGGTTTGATCTGAACTACTGGGGCAGGCGATCAGACAACCTCCGTATAACTTCAGTGGTTCCCGAAGGACCAGAGAATAAAATCCAACCTCCTTAGTATGCAAGAGCTCGTGGTCTTGTCCTGCTGCATCTCTCAAAGCTCCTCTCCACTCTGTACTCCTGACCTTTTTGCAGTTTCTTAAAAAGACTATGCTGCTATATGTCTCTGTGCTATTGCATATTCCTTTTTCTCTACTTGAAGTTCCCTTTTTCTTTTGTCTGCTTGAAGATTCAGTTCAAGAGTCATCTTTGTATTGTCTTCCCTGACTTTTCTCCCAGGTGTGACTGAGCACATGCTGCTTTGTGCCGCAGTGTCTGGTGGAATGCAGCACTCCTAGCAAGGAGGTTTGCAGTTTTTTTCCTTATCTGTCTCCCTTCCAGGCTTTGGCTTGATTGAGGATGCCATAGGCTCTTTCCTTAATATACAGCACTAGAAATGGACACAGGGAGTCATACCTAATAGGCATATGTAAATAGGCATAGGTGAAATTCATCAATGGAATGAAAATGGTGAAACTTTACTACTTTTTCAAACATATCTACAAATTTAAAAAAAAAACATAGCCAGCACTGACTGTCATTTCAAACCAAAAATACTTGTTAAGTGCCATTACTAATAATAGCAGGTAACATTACTCCACCACTTACCAACTGAGTGACTTTCAGAAAGTGGCTAAACGTGTCTACCTGTCTTTTCTTTAGCTTTCTCATCTTTAAAATAGAACAAATAAAAGAAGCTACCTCCTAGGGTTCTTGTGAGGACTGGCTGAATTAATTAATGTGACTGGCTTATGACTGCCCAATAGATATTAACGTGTTTTTTTTTTTTTTTTTTTTTTTTTTTTTTTTTTTTTTTTT